>NC_041392.1:451975292-452090323 GCF_002162155.2 Triticum dicoccoides | reverse complement strand
TAGGCGCGCCCCCTACCTCGTGCCTTCCTGGTTGATGTCTTGACGTAGGGTCCAAGTCCTCTGGATCACGTTCATTCCGAAAATCACGTTCCCGAAGGTTTCATTCCGTTTGGACTCTGTTTGATATTCTTTTTCTGCGAAACTCTGAAATAGGCAAAAACAACAATTCTGGGATGGGCCTCCGGTTAATAGGCTATTCCCAAAAATATTATAAAAGTGTATAATAAAGTCCAATAATGTCCCAAACAGAATATAATATAGCATGGAACAATAAAAAATTATTGATATGTTGGAGACGTATCAAGCATCTCCAAGCTTAATTCCTCCTCGTCCTCGAGTAGGTAAATGATAAAACCAGAATTTTTGGTGTGGAATGCTACTTGGCATAATTTTAATGTAATTCTCTTAATTGTGAATGTATATTCAGATCCAAAAGATTCAAGACAAAAGTTTAATATTGACATAAAAATAATAATACTTCAAGCATACTAACTAAGCAATTATGTCTTCTCAAAATAACATGGCCAAAGAAAGTTATCCCTACAAAATCATATGGTATGGCTATGCTCTATCTTCACCACACAAAGTATTTAAATCATGCACAACCCTGATGATAAGCCAAGCAATTGTTTCATACTTTTGGTGTTCTCAAACTTTTTCAATCTTCACGCAATACATGAGCGTGAGCCATGGACATAGCACTATATGTGGAATAGAATGGTGGTTGTGGAGAAGACAAAAAAGGAGAAGATAGTATCACATAAACTAGGCATATCAACGGGCTATGGAGATGCCCATTAATAGATATCAATGTGAGTGAGTAGGGATTGCCATGCAATAGAAGCACTAGAGCTATAAGTATATGAATGCTCAACAAAAGGAACTAAGTGGGTGTGCATCCAACTCACTTGCTCACGAGGACCAAGGGCATTTTAAGGAAGCCCATCATTGGATTATACAAGCCAAGTTCTATAATGAAACATTGTAGCGACCCGACCTCAAACGGTCAAGCCTCTGTGTATCCGTGCCATCCCTGGATCGGTATGCTGGCACACACAGTACATCATTGTATATATCAAAGTGCAATCACATGTATAAATAACGTAAAACTGGTATATACCTCATAAGTCTCAGCGGAAACAAACATAAGGGTTTGGAGTCCATCAACGCCAACGGCAAGTTGAGTGTAGACCATAACCCTACAACGTAACTCTTACTCGTCGTAGAAAAATCCCTGCAACATAAGACGTTGCAGCCCTGTAGGTCAGTACATTGAATGTACTGGCAAGTCACATCATAAGAATAATGAACCTATTGTACATGCAATTTGGCTGGTGGGAAGCTCAAAGTTTAGTTTTTTTGCATAAAGCTAGTTTTTCCCTAGAATAAAAGATATTATTCTACCACTACTGTATAGCATAGGATGAGTTGGTAAACCCAACTTAATCCATTCCCAAAGCTTCATTTAAAACCCAACTGTTTAATTAAGAGCGATGAGATCTCCCAGCATTTCCACTACTAGATGCTCAAGTTGTCCGTACCCGGGGACACGGCTAATCGATTAGGTTTTAGCACTCTGCAGAGGTTTGCGCACTTTTCCCCACAAGACTCGATCGCCTCCCTTGAAATTCTTGCACTGCCTGGTGTTTGAGAACAGGATGACCGAGACATAGTCTTTCGAAAGTATTTCCCCTTAACCCACGGATAGGCCGGTACACCTACTCATTCTACATCTGCTAGCCCATCCCGGAAGGGGTCACACTAACTACTCAACTAAGCCAGAGCCCATATTGGCTTGTGGCTGCACACGTAAGCTTCTAGACATGAGAATATGATTGATCTCTTTGAGCTTGGGCGGCCGACCACTAGTGGTGCACCACCATGGATTAACCATGCATGCCCCCACTGTACTTCGCCACCATTCAAACCAAATACCGCCCAGGTAGTTCATTAAGTTATCTTGGTTCTACTTACTACTTTGTCACTCATCTCTCACAATGAACACTTCCCAATCCACGTCTACGTTGGCAAGGCAAAATTAAACTTACGCGGTGGTGACAAAGGTATATGGTTCAAACCTACCTCAATGAACTACTAGGTAACGGCATAGCCATCTGACATCAATAAATCCTACCATGCAGTCCTACCACAAAAGGACTAAGTGCATAATATAAAACCTAGATAATTGGAAGAATGGTCAAATGTGAACTTGCCTGGTAACAGTTGATGAAGATTATATCGCTCTCAGAACTTTACTTAATAGAACTATTCGTCACTCTCCGATGAAAATCTATAAAGTCAACATTGCATTTGCATAAGCAATCATTTCAAAGAACCAATAAGAACATGCAAAGTAAAACGTCTTGGAAAAACCAAATGAACATACAACACACTTAACTATCACAAAATATTCTAAGTGCAACACAACATAGGCATGTGGTTCAGAATTTGTGACGTGAAGCATAGTGCATACAAGGCATACGAGTAAAACTACTATGGACAGACCTAAGTGTGTGAAAATTAGTGTGACAATGGTCCAGGTGATAGGGTTTGGCAACGGTGACACGGTGCAAAAAGAATCACATCAATCGAAGCTACGGTTTAGGAGATATGGTCAATTGAAGTTTGAATTCAAATCTGAATAAATCTCAAATTTGAATTTGGCCAAAAGTTTTCAAAGTTGTCTTTCTGGATAAAGCTATTCGAGACAAACATTTTGGCGCTGGTTTCATCGAATTTGGATCAACGGTTAAAAAGTTGTGGCTATCCGAAGTTTAGGGGCTAAACTGAAATTTACAGGGACTTGACTATGAGAGTTTTATTCGCGACTAGGTCCCTGGCCACGTGGCGGCTTACTACTGGACGAGCAGCATTCGCTGCGGAAACTATTTGGTGAACGGTCGTAACTTAGGCAAAACAGCGGCGACGGCAAGAAAAAATATTAAACCGGAGATCGGTTTGACTAAACCGAACGGTTTACTAAAGCCCACGGTTAACTGATTTAACACAAAAAAAATGAACCGGGCTAACGGCTGCTTACCGACGACGACGACGATAGGAGACGGCGGCACGAGCGTCGGGCGGCGGGCGGCAGACGGGCGGCGGCTCCGGCGGTCCTCAACGGCGGCGAAGAGGTCGGGGAGACTGGGCGCGGCGTGGGCGGTGCGCTGGTGGGGTCGGCGGGCGGTGGGGCGGCCAGCGACGAGCGGAGGGAGGCGGCGGTGTCCGGAGCTCCGGCGAGGGCGCGTTTCGTCGGGGCGACGCCTCCGGAAGACCTAGGCGGGAAAAAAATTGTCAAACGGGTGCGGCACGGCAAGGGAACAAATTTTTGACAAAGAGGAGAGGGCCTGGGGTTCCACCGATGATGGAATCAACGACGGAGAGCTTCAGCTCCGGCGAGATCCAAATGGATGGGGAGGCGGCTACGTGCGACGTGGGGAGTAGAGGAGGGGCGGGATCGAACGAGGACGTCCTGGGGCTTTTATAGGCGAAGGTAGGGCGTCGAGGAGCAGTGGGATAAGCTCATTCGAGCAGAAGGCGGCCGGCGGTTTCGGGCGAGCACGCTCGCGAGCTCATCCCGAGCGGATTGAGCGGGAGGTTGGGGATGACCCGGGGATGGGCCCCGCTAGTCAGCGGCAGCGGCGGGAAGCGACCCGACCTCAAACGGTCAAGTCACTATGTATCTGTTGCATCCCTGTATCTGTATGCTGGCACACACAGTACATCAATGTATATATCAAAGTGCAATCACATGTATAAATAACGTAAAACTGATATATACCTCATAAGTCTCAGCGGAAACAAACATAAGGGTGTGGAGTCCATCAACACCAACGACAAGTTGAGTGTAGACCGTAACCCTACAACGTAACTCTTACTCGTCGTAGAAAATTCCTGCAACATAAGACGTTGCAGCCCTATAGGTCAGTACATTGAATGTACTAGCAAGTCACATCATAAGAATAATGAACCTATTTGTACATGCAATTTGGCTGGTGGAAAGCTCTAAGTTTAGTTTTTTTCCCTAGAATAAAAGATATTATTCTACCACTACTGTATAGCATAGGATCAGTTGGTAAACCCAACTTAATCCATTCCCAAAGTTTCATTTAAAACCCAACTGTTTAATTAAGAGTGATGAGATCTCCCAGCATTTCCACTACTAGATGCTCAAGTTGTCCGTAACCGGGGACACGGCTAATCGATTAGGTTTTAACACTCTGTAGAGGTTTGCGCACTTTTCCCCACAAGACTCAATCGCCTCCCTTGAAGTTCTCGCACTGCGTGGCGTTTGAGAACAGGATGACCGAGACATAGTCTTTCGAAAATGTTCCCCCTTAACCCACGGAGAGGCCGGTACACCTACATCATTCTACATCTGCTAGCCCATCCCGGAAGGGGTCACACTAACTACTCAACTAAGCCAGAGCCCATATTGGCTTGTGGCTGCACACGTAAGCTTCTAGACATGAGAATACGATTGATCTCTTTGAGCCTGGGCGGCCGACCACTAGTGGTGCACCACCATGGATTAACCATGCATGCTCCCACTGTACTTCGCCACCATTCAAACCAAATACCGCCCAGGTAGTTCATTTACAAGTCTTGGTCCTGATTACTACTTTGTCACTCATCTCTCACAATGAACACTTCCCAATCCACGTCTACATTGGCGAGGCAAAATTAAACTTACGCGGTGGTGACAAAGGTATATGGTTCAAAACTACCTTAATGAACTACTAGGTAACGGCATAGCCATCTAGCAACAATAAATCCTACCGTGCGATCCTACCACAAAAGGACTAAGTGCATAATATAAAACATAGGTAATTGGAAGAATGGTCAAATGTGAACTTGCCTGGTAATAGTTGATGAAGATTATATCACTCTCAGAAATTTACTTAATAGAACTATTCGTCACTCTCCGATGAAAATCTATAAAGTCAAACATTGCATCCACATAAGCAATCATTTCAGAGAACTAAGAAGAACATGCAAAGTAAAAAGTCTTGGAAAAACCAAATGAACATACAACACACTTAACTATCACAAAATATTCTAAGTGCAACACAACATAGGCATGTGGTTCAGAATTTGTGACGTGAAGCATAGTGCATACAAGGCATACAAGTAAAACTACTATGTAGAGATCCTAAGTGTGTGAAAATTAGTGTGACAATGGTCCAGGTGATAGGGTTTGGCAACGGTGCCACGGTGCAAAAAGAATCACATCAATCGGAGCTACGGTTTAGGAGATATGGCTAGTTGAAGTTTGAATTCAAATCCGAATAAATTTCAAATTTGAAATTGGAAATTTTTTACAAACATGATGCTACTAGATAGATCTAATCATGACGGAGAATTTGCCGCTGGTTTCACTGAATTTAGAGTTACAGTTAAAAAGATACGGCTATCCGAAGTTCATGGACTAATCTGTAAAACTCAGGGACTAAACAGGAAAAAGAAATAACTACAAACAGGTCCCTAACACGTGGCAAATTCCTAGTGGCCGAAAGGTGTTCGCCGCGTAGCTTATACAGCGGACGCTTGGACTTTAAGCAAAACAACGGCGACGGCTAACTAAAAAAACGACATCGGTTTAAAATAAAACCGCACGGTTAAACTAAAACCGCACAGTTAAATAAAAAGAAAACCGGAGACCGGGTTTTCACTAAAACCGCATGGTTTAATAAAACCTTGGTTAACCGTTTTAAACAAAAAAACAAACAGAACGGGGGGAAGCTCACAGCGAGCGGCAGTGTCGGCGTTGGTGATGTGCAGGGGACGGCGGCGCGGCGTTGGGCAGCGACAGGGTGACGGCCTGCGGTGGTCCTCGGTAGCGGGAAAGAAGACGAATGGGGCCGTTGTGTCGGGGGCTGTCCGGTGGTGGAGGCAGCGGGCATTGGGGTGATAGAGACAGAGCGAAGGAAGGGTGGCGCTCCGGCGAACTCCGGCGGTTCGGACGTCGTCCGTGCGACGGCTCCGATGTCCCCTAGACCACAAAAAGTTGTCAACAAGGTGTGCGTGGAGCAGGGGAACAAGTTGACAGAGTTTGGGGCCTCATAGTGGCTTACGGCCGACGAGCTTCTCCGGCGAAGTAGCTCCAGCCGGCGAGATCCAAGCGGCAACTGCGGGCGGTAGGAGCGGGGAGAGGACGAGTAAGTGGGCAGGATGGAGAGAGGGGGCTCCGAGGCTTATATAGGCGCAGAGAGGGGTGCTTGGGGCTGCGGGATAAACCTTATCCCCGAAGGCGAGGTGCGGCGGTTGCGGCGTGCGCGCACGGTGCTGCGTGCTTATCCGAGCGGGAGGTTAGGGACGATGGATCGGGCTAGGCCCCACGGGTCAGCGACAGGGAAGAGATGAGCGAGGGAGAGAGACGAGCGGGCGAGCGAGCGCTGGCTCTCGGGCGCGAGCAGGCCTGGGACGGCCTGGACGGTCGGGGCTCTGGGCCAGCTGGCCAGTTGGCCAGTGGGCCGCGCGGCTGGGTGGCTGCTGGACCGGCTGGCCAACGCGTGCGTGCGTTTTTTTAATAAAAAGTTTTTCCTTTTTCTTCAAACAGAAAAACAAACAAACTGAGTAATAATAAAAAAACTATATAGGCATATTATATACCAAAATGCTCAGAAAAATACCAAGAATAAGATGAATTATTTTCCAAGTTCAAATAAATTCCAAAAAAATTCATAAAAGTCAAACAGTGCTACTGATGCATTTAAAATCAACAAAAATTATTTTTAAAATAGCAAAATGATTTCAAATTTATTTTCTCCTAATTGTCCATCGAAGGGAATCATTTTACCCTTATTTCCATTTATTTATTTTTAGGAGAAAAATATTTTAAAAAGAAACTCAAATAACTCCCAATTGGATTTGAATTTGGAATTTCAAACAACTTCGAATGGAAGAATGAGTTTCAAATAACTTCAAAGTGACTTCCAATTTATTTCTTTGAAACTTCCAACTCTCTTTCCTCAAATATGAAGACGTCATTTTATCTTCCCTCATGAACTCATTGAGTTGCTTAAAGTTTCTAAGTTTCAAATATTTCAAAATGGAATTCAAATCATTTTCATTTCTTTAAATGGAAGAGGTCATATTATCTTCAGTATAGGGTTTTGTGATGAATGAATTTGAATTCATGGAGATCAAAATGTGAGATGAAGGTTTTGGGAAAGTCCTTTTATTCCCTCTCATTCAACTTTCAAAAAGTATTAAATTTTCACTCAATTTCACACAATCAATCACACAACAATCAAACAAACAATCATAATAATTTATTTAATATAACATTCCAAAATTTAGAATTTTGGGATGTTACAAACATTCCCACTAGTATATGAAAGTGATATCATAGGAGACTCTCTATCATGAAGATCATGGTGCTACTTTGAAGCGAAAGTGTGGTAAAAGGATAGTAGCATTGTCCCTTCTCTCTTTTTCTCTCATTTTTATTTAGGACTTTTCTCTTTTTTATGGCCTCTCTGTTTTTAGTCCGGAGTCTCATCCCGACTTGTGGGGGGAATCATAGTCTCCATCATCCTTTCCTCACTTGGGACAATGCTCTAAAAATGATGATCATCACACTTTTATTTACTTACAACTCAACAATTACAACTCAATACTTAGAACAAAATATGACTCTATGTGAATGCCTCCGGCGGTGTACCGGGATATGCAATGAATCAAGAGTGACATGTATGAAAGAATTATGAACGATGGCTTTGCCACAAATACAATGTCAACTACATGATCATGCAAAGCAATATGACAATGATGGAGTGTCTCATAGTAAACGGAACGGTGGAAAGTTGCATGGCAATATATCTCGGAATGGCTATGGAAATGCCATAATAGGTAGGTATGGTGGCTGTTTTGAGGAAGGTATATGGTGGGTGTATGATACCGGCGAAAAGTGTGCGGTATTAGAGAGGCTAGCAATGGTGGAAGGGTGAGAGTGCGTATAATCCATGGACTCAACATTAGTCATAAAGAACTCATATACTTATTGCAAAAATCTATTAGTTATCGAAACAAAGTATTACGCGCATGCTCCTAGGGGGATAGATTGGTAGGAAAATACCATCGCTCGTCCCCGACCGCCACTCATAAGGAAGATAATCAATATATAAAGCATGATCCGATTTCGTCATATAACGGTTCACCATACGTGCATGCTACAGGAATCACAAACTTCAACACAAGTATTCCTCAAATTAACAACTACTCAACTAGCATGACTCTAATATCACCATCTCCATATCTCAAAACAATTATCAAATATCAAACTTCTCATAGTATTCAACACACTCATAAGATTTTTTTACTTATCTTGAATGCCTATCATAATTAAAGAAAACTACCACGCTGTTTTGTAGGACTCTCAAAATGATCTAAGTGAAGCATGAGAGAACAATAGTTTCTATAAAACAAATCCACCACCGTGCTCTAAAAGATATAAGTGAATCACTAGAGCAAAAACTATATAGCTCAAAAGATATAAGTGAAGCACATAGAGTATTCTAATAATTTTCAAATCATGTGAGTCTCTCTCAAAAGGTGTGTACAGCAAGGATGATTGTGGTAAACTAAAAATCAAAGACTCAAATCATACAAGACGCTCCAAGCAAAACACATATCATGTGGTGAATAAAAATATAGCTCCAAGTAAAGTTACCGATTGACGAAGACGAAAGAGGGGATGCCTTCCGGGGCATCCCCAAGCTTAGGCTTTTGGGTGTCCTTGAATTTTACCTTGGGGTGCCATGGGCATCCCCAAGATTAGGCTCTTGCCACTCCTTGTTCCATAATCCATCAAAACTTAACCCAAAACTTGAAAACTTCACAACACAAAACTCAAAATAGAAAATCTCGTGAGCTCCGTTAGCGAAAGAAAACAAAACACCACTTCAAGGTACTGTAATGAACTAATTCTTTATTTATATTGGTGTTAAACCTACTGTATTCCAACTTCTCTATGGTTTATAAACTATTTTACTAGCCATAGATTCATCAAAATAAGCAAACAACACACGAAAAACAGAATCTATCAAAAACAGAACAGTCTGTAGTAATCTGTGACTAACGCAAACTTATGGAATCGCAAAAATTCTAAAATAAATTGCTGGACGTGGGGAATTTATCTAATAATCATCTGCAAAAATAATTAACTAAATATCACTTTCCAAACAAAGATGGCGGCAATTCTCGTGAGCGCTAAAGTTTCTGTTTTTTACAGCAAGATCACAAAGACTTTCCCCAAGTCTTCCCAACGGTTCTACTTGGCACAAACACTAATTAAACACAAAAAACACAACCAAAACAGAGGCTAGATAAATTATTTATTACTAAACAGGAGCAAAAATCAAGGAATAAAAATAAAATTGGGTTGCCTCCCAACAAGCGCTATCGTTTAACGCCCCTAGCTAGGCATAAAAGCGAAGATAGATCTAGGTATTGCCATCTTTGGTAGGTAATCCATAAGTGGATCTCATAATAGATTCATAAGGTAATTTTATTTTATTTCTAGGGAAGTGTTCCATGCCTTTCCTTAATGGAAATTGGAATCTAATATTCCCTTTCTTCATATCAATAATTGCACCAATCGTTCTAAGGAAAGGTCTACCAAGAATAATAGGACATGAAGGATTGCAATCTATATCAAGAACAATAAAATCTATAGGCACATAATTCCTATTTGCAACAATAAGAACATCATTAATTCTTCCCATAGGTTTCTTAATGGTGGAATCCGCAAGGTGCAAGTTTAAAGAGCAATCATCAAAATCACGAAAACCTAGCAAATCACACAAAGTCTATGGAATTGTGGAAACACTAGCACCCAAATCACACAAAGCATAGCATTCATGATCTTTAATTTTAATTTTAATAGTAGGTTCCCACTCATCATAAAGTTTTCTAGGGATAGAAACTTCCAACTCAAGTTTTTCTTCATAAGATTGCATCAAAGCATCAACGATATGTTTGGTAAAGGCTTTATTTTGACTATAAGCATGTGGAGAATTTAGCACAGATTGCAACAAGGAAATACAATCTATCAAAGAGCAATTATCATAATTAAAATCCCTGAAATCCAAGATAGAAGGGTTCATTAATATCTAGGGTTTTGATCTCTTCAATCCCACTTTTACCAATTTTTGCATCAAGATCTAAAAAGTCTGAATTTTTGTAACGCCTTCTAGGTAAAGGTGGATCATATTCAGTCCCATCATTATCAAGATTCATACTGCAAAACAAATATTTAATAGCGGACACATCAGTAACTTTTAGATCTTCATCTTTATTTTCATAGAAACTAGAAGAACACACTTTCACAAAACAATCTTTCTTAGCACGCATCCTAGCGGTTCTTTCTTTGCACTCATCAATGGAAATTCTCATGGCCTTGAGAGACTCATTGATATCATGATTAGGTGGAATGGATCTAAGTTTCAAAGAATCAACATCAAGAGAAATTCTATCAACGTTCCTAGCCAATTCATCAACTTTAAGCCATTTTTCTTCAAGCAAAGCATTGAAATTCTTTTGCGAATTCATAAACTCCCTAACACTAGTCTCAAATTAATAATTGTTGGAGGAATTACCATAATTATTAGAGGAATTACTAAGATACAGGCTAGGATTAAAGTTTCCTCTATACGCGTTGTTACCAAAATTATTCCTACCAACAAAATTCACATCCATAGATTCATTATTATTCTTAATCAAAGTAGACAAAGGCATATCATTAGGATCAGAAGAAACACTTTTATTAGCAAATAATTTCATAAGTTCATCCATCCTTCCACTCAAAACATTTATTTCTTCTATCGCATGCACTTTCTTATTAGTAGATCTTTCAGTGTGCCATTGAGAATAATTAACCATAATATTATCTAGGAGTTTAGTAGCCTCTCCTAAAGTGATTTCCATAAAAGTGCCTCCCGCGGCCGAATCTAAAAGATTTCTAGAAGCAAAATTCAATCCGGCATAAATTTTTTGTATAATCATCCACAAATTCAAACCATGTGTAGGGCAATTACGTATCATTAATTTCATCCTCTCCCAAGCTTGTGCAACATGTTCATGATCAAGTTGCTTAAAATTCATGATATCATTTCTAAGAGAGATGATCGTAGCGGGATGAAAATACTTAGAGATAAAAGCATCTTTGCACTTATTCCAAGAATCAATACTATTTTTAGGCAAAGACGAAAACCAAGCTTTAGCACGATCTCTAAGAGAAAAAGGAAATAGCTTCAATTTAACAATATCATTATCCACATCTTTCTTCTTTTGCATATCACACAAATAAATGAAGCTATTTAGATGGGTAGCAGCATCTTCACTAGGAAGGTCGGCGAATTGATCTTTCATGACAAGATTCAACAAAACCACATTAATTTCAGAAGATTCAGTATCGGTAAGAGGAGCAATCGGAGTGCTAAGGAAATCATTGTTATTGGTATTAGTAAAGTCACACAATTTGGTATTATCTTGAGCCATCGTGACAGGCAAGCAATCCAACACACAAGCAAACAAGAAATGGGCAAAAGAGGCAAATAGGGAAAGAGAAGGAGGACGAAGAGAGAGGGCAAATAAAATGGCAAGGGTGAAGTGGGGGAGAGGAAAACGAGAGGCAAATGGCAAATAATGTAATGCGGGAGATAAGGGTTTGTGATGGGTACTTGGTATGTTGGCTCTTGCGTAGACTCCCCGACAACGGCGCTAGAAATCCTTCTTGCTACTTCTTGAGCAATGCGTTGGTTTTCCCTTGAAGAGGAAAGGGTGATGCAGCAAAGTAGCATAGGTATTTCCCTTAGTTTTTGAGAACCAAGGTATCAATCCAGTAGGAGGCCACACATGAGTCCCTCGCACCTACACAAACAAATAAAATCCTCGCAACCAACGCAATAAAGGGGTTGTCAATCCCTTCACGGTCACTTATGAAAGTGAGATCTGATAGATATGGTAAGATAATATTTTTGGTATTTTTATGATAAAGATGCAATGTAAATAAAGTGAAATAAAAACGGTGCCAGAAATAGCTTGTTGATAGGAGATTAATATGATGGAAAATAGACCCGGGGGCCATAGGTTTCACTAGTGGCTTCTCTCGAGAGCATAAATATTACATTGGGTAAGCAAATTACTGTTGAGCAATTGACAGAATTGAGCATAGTTATGAGAATATCTAGGTATGATCATGTATATAGGCATCACGTCCGAGACAAGTAGACCGACTCCTGTCTGCATCTACTACTATTACTCCACACATCGACCGCTATCCAGCATGCATCTAGAGTATTGAGTTCAAAAGAACAGAGTAACGCTTTTAGTAAGATGACATGATGTAGAGGGATAAACTCATGCGATATGATATAAAACCCATCTTGTTATCCTCGATGGCAACAATACAATACGTGCCTTGCTGCCCCTACTGTCACTGGGAAAGGACACCGCAAGATTGAACCCAAAGCTAAGCACTTCTCCCATTGCAAGAAAGATCAATCTAGTAGGCCAAACCAAACTGATAATTCGAAGAGACATGTAAACATAACAAATCATACATAAAAGAATTCAGAGAAGATTCAAATATTGTTCATAGATAAACTTGATCATAAACCCACAATTCATCGGTCTCAACAAACACACCGCAAAGAAGATTACATCGAATAGATCTCCACGAGAATCATGGATAACTTTGTATTGAGATCCAAAGAGAGAGAAGAATCCATCTAACCAATAACTATGGACCCGAAGGTCTAAGGTAAACTATTCACACATCATCGGAGAGGCTATGGTATTGATGTAAAAGCCCTCCGTGATCGATGCCCCCTCCAACGGAGCTCCGGAAAAGGCCCCAAAATGGGATCTCACGGGTACCGAAAGTTGCGGTGGTGGAATTAGGTTTTTGGCTCCGAATCTGGTAGTTTGGGGTACGTAGGTATATATAGGAGGAAGAAGTACGTCGGTGGAGAAACATGGGCCCCACGAGGGTGGAGGGCGCGCCTGGGGGGGGGGGTAGGCGCCCCCCGTACCTCGTGCCTTCCTGGTTGATGTCTTGATGTAGGGTCCAAGTCCTCTGGATCTCTTTCGTTCCAAAAATCACGTTCCCGAAGGTTTCATTCCGTTTGGACTCCGTTTGATATTCTTTTTCTACGAAACTCTGAAATAGGCAAAAAACAACAATTCTGGGCTGGGCCTCCGGTTAATAGGTTAGTCCCAAAAATAATATAAAAGTGTATAATAAAGCCCAATAATGTCCAAAATAGAATATAATATAGCATGGAACAATCAAAAATTATAGATAGGTTGGAGACGTATCGCCGAACCTCGTAGGTCAACTAGAGTAAGATCCGCACCAGAGTGGTACGGTAATCATGTTCTGGAAGTCATGTTACTTGACCATGACGAACCTACGAACTATCAGGAAGCGATGGTGAGCCCAGATTTCGTAAAATGGTTTGAGGCCATGAAATCTGAGATGGGATCCATGTATGAGAATAAAGTGTGGACTTTGGTTGACTAGCTCGATGATCGGCAGTCCATAAAGAATAAATGGATCTTCAAGAAGAAGACTGATGTTGACGGTAATGTTACTATCTACAAAGCTCGACTTGTTGCAAAAGGTTTTAGACAAGTTCAAGGAGTTGACTATGATGAGACCTTCTCATCCGTAGCGATGCTTAAGTCCGTTCGAATCATGTAAGAAATTGCCACATTTTATGATTATGAAATTTGGCAAATGGATGTCAAAACTGCATTCCTTAATGGATATCTTAAAGGAGAGTTGTATATGATGCAACGAGAAGGTTTTGTCGATCCAAAAGGTGTTCACAAAGTGTGCAAGATCCAGCGATCCATTTATGGACTGGTGCAAGCCTCTCGGAGTTGGAATGTACGCTTTGATAGTGTGATCAAAGCATATGGTTTTACACAGACTTTTGGAGAAGCCTGTATTTACAAGAAAGTGAGTGGGAGATCTGTAGCATTTATGATATTATATGTAGATGACATATTGTTGATCGGAAATGATACTGAATTTCTGAATAGCATAAAAGGATACTTGAAAAATAATTTTTCAATTAAAGACCTCGGTGAAGCTGCTTATATATTGGGCATCAAGATCTATGGAGATAGATCCAGACACTTAATTGGACTTTCACAAAGCACACCTTGATAAAGTTTTGAAGACGTTCAAAATGGATCAGGAAAAGAAAGGGTTCTTGCCTGTATTACAAGGTGTGAAGTTGAGTAAGACTCAATGCCCGACCACTGCAGAAGATAGAGACAAAATGAAAGGTGTTCCCTATGCTTCAACTATAGGCTCGATCATGTATGCAATGCTGTGTACCAGACCTGATGTGTGCCTTGCTATCAGTTTAGCAGGGAGGTACCAAACTAATCCAGGAGTGGATCACTGGACAGCGGTCAAGAACATCCTGAAATACCTGAAAAAGACTAAGGATATGTTTCTCGTATATGGAGGTGACAAAGAGCTCATCGTAAACGGTTACGTCGATGCAAGCTTTGACACTGATTCCGATGACTCTAAGTCGCAAACCAGATACGTGTTTTTATTAAATGGTGGAGCTGTCAGTTGGTACAGTTCCAAGTAGAGCATCGTGGCGGGATCTACATGTGAAGCGGAGTACATAGCTGCTTGGGAAGCAGCGAATGAAGGAGTTCATATCCAATCTAGGTGTCATACATAGTGCATCAGGTCTAATGAAAATCTTTTGTGACAATACTGGTGCAATTGCCTTGGCAAAGGAATCCAGATTTCACAAGAGAACCAAGCACATCAAGAGACGCTTCAATTCCATCCGTGATCAAGTCAAGGAGGGAGACATAGAGATTTGCAAGATACAAATGGATCTGAATGTTGCAGACCCGTTGACTAAGCCTCTCTCACGAGCAAAACATGATCAACACCAAGACTCCATGGGTGTTAGAATCATTACAATGTAATCTAGATAATTGACTCTAGTGCAAGTGGGAGACTGAAGGAAATATGCCCTAGAGGCAATAATAAAGTTGTTATTTATATTTCCTTATATCATGATAAATGTTTATTATTCATGCTAGAATTGTATTAACCGGAAACTTAGTACATGTGTGAATACATAGACAAACATAATGTCACTAGTATGCCTCTACTTAATTAGCTCATTGAATCAATAATGGTTATGTTTCCTAACCATAGACATGAGTTTTCATTTGATTAACGGGATCACATCATTAGAGAATGATGTGATTGACTTGACCCATCTGTTAGCTTAGCATGTTGATCGTTTAGTTTGTTGCTATTGCTTTCTCCATAACTTATACGTGTTCCTATGACTATGAGATCATGCAACTCCCGAATACCGGAGGAACACTTGTGTGCTACCAAACATCACAATGTAACTGGGTGATTATAAAGGTGGTCTACAGGTGTCTCCGATGGTGTTTGTTGAGTTGACATAGATCAAGATTAGGATTTGTCACTCCGATTGTCAGAGAGGTATCTCTGGGCCCTCTTGGTAATGTACATCACTATAAGCCTTGCAAGCAATGTAGCTAATGAGTTAGTTACGGGATGTAGCATTATGGAACGAGTAAAGAGTCTTGCCGTAACAAGATTGAACTAGGTATTGAGATACCGACGATGGAATCTCGGGCAAGTAACATACCGATGACAAAGGGAACAACATATATCGTTATGCGGTTTAACCAATAAAGATCATCATAGAATATGTGGGAGCCAATATGAAGATCCAGGTTCCACTATGGTTATTGACTGGAGACGTGTCTCGGTCATGTCTACATAGTTCTCAAACCCGTAGGGTCCGCACGCTTAACGTTCGGTGACGATCGGTATTATGAGATTATGTGTTTTGATGTACCAAAGGTATTTCGGAGTCCTGGATATGATCACGAACATGATGAGGAGTCTCGAAATGGTCGAGACGTAAAGATCGATATATTGGAAGCCTATGTTTGGACATCAGAATGGTTCCGGATGAGTTCGGGCATTTTCCGGAGTACCGGGAGGTTACCGGAACCCCCCGGGGAGTATATGGGCCTTATTGGGCTTTAGGGAAAAGAGAGAGGGGCTGCCTAGGGCAGCCCCCCCCCAAGGCCTACTCCTGGTCTAGGGGGGAGGGGCGGCGCCCCCTCCTTCCTTCTCTTCTCTATTCCCTTTCCTTCTCTCCTACACCTACTACATGGAAGGGGGGAATCCTACTCCCGGTGGGAGTAGGACTCCCCAGGGCCCGCCATAGTAGAGGACCGGCCCTCCCCCTCCTCCACTCCTTTATATATGGGGGAGGGGGGCACCCCATAGACACACAAGTTGATCGTTGATCTCTTAGCCGTGTGTGGTGCCCCCCTCCACGATAATCCACCTCGGTCATATCATAGCGGTGCTTAGGCGAAGCCCTGTTCCGGTAGCATCATCATCACCGTCATCACGCTGTCGTGCTGACGAAGCTCTCCCTCAACACTCTGCTGGATCGTGAGTTCGTGGGACGTCACCGAGCCGAACGTGTGCAGATCGCGGAGGTGCCGAACTTTTGGTACTAGGATCGGTCGATCGTGAAGACGTACGACTACATGAACCACGTTGTCATAACGCTCCCGCTGACGGTCTACGAGGGTACGTGGAAAACTCTCCCCCCTCTCGTTGCTATGCATCACCATGATCTTGCGTGTGCGTAGGAATTTTTTTGAAATTACTGCGTTACCCAACAGGAAGAAGGGCCACGAGGTGGCGCGCGCCTCCCCCCTGCCCAAACCGAATTGGAAAATGGGTGGGGGCGTGGCCCCCTCCTTCCTTCTCCTTCTCCCTTCCTTCCTTTCCCTCTGGTGGAAGAAAGGAAAGGGGAGGGGGGCGAATCCTACTTGGACTAGCAGTCCAAGTAGGACTCTCCCCTGGTGCGCCCAACCTGGACGGCCTCCTCTCTCCCTCCCTCCTTTATATACATGGCCAGGGGGCACCCCAATAGCACAACAGACATCTCTTAGCCATGTGCGGTGTCCCCCTCCATAGTTTACCACCTCGGTCATATTGTCGTAGTGCTTAGGCGAAGCCTTGCACCGGTAACTTCATCATCACCGTCGCCATGCCGTCGTGCTGACGGAACTCTACCTCGTCCTCAACTGGATCAAGATCTCGAAGGACGTCATCATGTTGAATGAGTGCTGAACACAAAGGTGTCTTACGTTCGGTGCTAGGATCAGTTGGATCGTGAAGACATTCGACTACATCAACCGCGTTACTAAACGCTTCCGCTTTCGGTCTACGAGGGTACGTGGACACACTCACCCCTCTCATTTCTATGCATCTCCTAGATAGATCTTGCGTGATCGTAGGATTTTTTTGAAATACTGCATTCCCCAACAGTGGCATCCGAGCCAGGTCTATGCGTAGATGTTATATGCATGTGTACAACACAAAGAGTTGTGGGCGATAATAGCCATACTGCTTACCACCAACGTCTTACTTTGATTTGGCGGTATTATTGGATGAAGCGGCCTAGACCGACATTACATGACCGTGTTCATGAGACTGGTTCTACCGACGTGCTTCGCACACAGGTGGCTGGCGGGTGTCTGTTTCTCCAACTTTAGTTGAATCGAGTTTAACTATGGCCGGTCCTTGTTGAAGGTTAAAACATCACACTTGACGAAAAATCGTTGTGGTTTTGATGCGTAGGTAAGAACGGTTCTTGCTAGTATCCTGTAGCAGCCACGTAAAACTTGCAACAACAAAGTAGAGGATGTCTAACTTGTTTTTGTAGGACTTGTTGTGATGTGATATGGTCAAGTCGTGATGATATATAAATTGTTGTATGAGATGATCATGTTTTGTAAAAGTTATCGGCAACTGGCAGGAGCCTTATGGTTGTCGCTTTATTGTATGAAATGCAAACACCATGTAATTGCTTTACTTTATCACTAAGCGGTAGAGATAGCCGTAGAAGCAATAGTTGGCGAGACGACAACGATGCTACGATGGAGATCAAGGTGTCAAGCCGGTGACGATAGAGTTCATGACGGTGCTTTGGAGACGGAGATCAAAGGCACAAGATGATGATGGCCATATCATGTCACATATTTTGATTGCATGTGATGTTTATCCTTTATGCATCTTATTTTGCTTAGTATGACGGCAGCATTTTAATATGATCTCTCACTAAATTTCAAGGTACAAGGGTTCTCCTTGAGTATGCACCATTGCTACTGTTCGTCGTGCCGAAACACCATGTGATGATCGGGTGTGATAAGATCTACGTTCACATACAATGGGTGCAAGCCAGTTTTGCATGTGCAGAATACTCGGGTTAAACTTGACGAGCCTAGCATATGTAGATTTGGCCTCGAAACACTGAGACCGAAAGGTCGAACATGAATCATATAGTAGATATGATCAACATAGTGATGTTCACCATTGAAAACTACTCCATCTCACGTGATGATCAGACATGGTTTAGTTGATATGGATCACGTGATCATTTAGATGACTAGAGGGACGTCTAACTAAGTGGGAGTTCTTAAGTAATATGATTAATTGAACTTTAATTTATCATGAACTTAGTACCTGATAGTATTTTTATATCTATGTTATAGATCAATGGCTCACGTATAGCTCCCTTTTTTTATTTTTGATATGTTCCTGGAGAAAACTAAGTTGAAAAATGATAGTAGCAATGATGCGGACTAGGTCCGTGATATGAGGATTATCCTCATTGCTACACAGCATAATTATGTCCTTGATGCACCGCTAGGTGACAGAACTATTGCAGGAGCAGATGCAGACGTTATGAATGTTTGACAAGCTCGGTATGATGGCAACTTGATAGTTTAGTGCACCATGCTTTACGGCTTAGAACCAGGACTTCAAAAATGTTTCGAACGACATGGAGCATATGAGATGTTCCAGGAGTTGAAATTGGTATTTCAGACTCATGCCCGTGTTAAGAGGTATGAGACCTTGGATAAAATAATTGGCCTACAAGATGGAGGAGAATAGCTCATCTAGTAAGCATATGCTCAGAATGTCTGGGTACTACATTCACTTAAAATCTAGTGGGAGTTAATCTTCCATATAAGATAGTGATTGACAGAGTTCTCTAGTCACTATCACCAAGTTACTAGAACTTCATGATGAACTATAATATGTGAGCGATGATGAAAATGATTCCCAAGCTCTTCGCAATGCTGAAATCAGCGAAGGTAGAAATCAAGAAAAAACATCAAGTGTTGATGGTTAACAAGACCACTAGTTTCAAGAAAAGGGCAAGGGAAAGAAATGGAAAACTTCAAAAGAATGGCGAGAAAGTTGACACTCCCATGAAGAAGCCCAAAGCCAGACCCAAGCCTGAAACTGAGTGCTTCTACTGCAAAAGATATGGTCACTGGAAGTGGAACTGCCCTACATACTTGGCGGATAAGAAGGATGGCAAAGTGAACAAAGGTATATTTGATATACATATTATTGATGTGTACTTTACTGGTGTTTATAGCAACCCCTCGGTATTTGACATTGGTTCAGTTGCTGAGAGTAGTAACTTGAAATAGGAGTTGCAAGATAAACAGAGACTAGTTAAGAATGAGGTGATGATGTGTGTTGGAAGTAATTCCAAGGTTGATACGATCACCATCGCACACTCCCTCTACCTTCGGGATTAGAATTGAACCTAAATAAATGTTATTTGGTGTTTGTGCTGAGCATTAATGTGATTAGATCATGTTTATTGCAATACAGTTATTCATTTAAGTCAGACAATAATTGTTGTTTTGTTTATATGAATAAAACCTTCTATGGTCATACACCCAATGTGAATGTTTATTGAATCTCGATCATAGTAATACACACGTTCATAATATTGATGCCAAAAGATGCAAAGTTGATAATGATAGTGCAACTTATTTGTGGCAACTGTTTAGGTCATATTGGTGTAAAGCGCTTGAAGAAACTCCATGCAGATGGGCTTTTGGAATCACTTGATTATGAATCACTTGATGCTTGCAAACCATGCCTCATGGGCAAGATGACTAAGACTCTGTTCTCCGGAATAATGGATCAAGCCACTGACTTATTGGAAATAATACATACCGTTGTATGCGGTCCGATGAGTGTTGAGGCTCGCGGCGGGTATAGTTATTTTCTGACCTTCACAGATGATTTGAGCAGATATGGGTATATCTACTTAATGAAACACAAGTCTGAAACATTTGAAAAAGTTCAAAGAACTTCAGAGTGAAGTGGAGAATCATCATAACTAGAAAATAAAGTTTCTACGATCTGATCACGGAGGAAAATATTTGAGTCACGAGTTTGGCCTTCATTTAAAACAATGTGGAATAGTTTCACAACTCACGCCACCTGGAACACCACGCGTAACGGTGTGTCTGAACGTCGTAACCATAGTTTATTAGATATGGTACAATCTATGACGTCTCTTACCGATTTACCACTATTGTTTTGGGGTTATGCATTAGAGACAACTGCATTCACGTTAAACAGGGAACCATCTAACTCCGTTGAGACGACACCATATGAACTATGGTTTGGCAAGAAACCAAAGATGTAATTTCTTAAAGTTTGGGGTTGCGATGCTTATGTGAAAAGGTTTCAAACTGATAAGTGATGTCTACTACACAACCTTCTACTTGTAGACGTTGTTGGGCCTCCAAGTGCAGAGGTTTGTAGGACAGTAGCAAATTTCCCTCAAGTGGACGACCTAAGGTTTATCAATCTGTGGGAGGCGTAGGATGAAGATGGTCTCTCTCAAACAACCCTGCAATCAAATAACAAAGAGTCTCTTGTGTCCCCAACACACCCAATACAATGGTAAATTGTATAGGTGCACTAGTTCGGCGAAGAGATGGTGATACAAGTGCAATATGGATGGTAGATATAGGTTTTTGTAATCTGAAAATATAAAAACAGCAAGGTAGCAAGTGGTAAAAGTGAGCGTAAACGGTATTGCAGTGTGTTGAAACAAGGCCTAGGGTTCATACTTTCACTAGTGCAAGTTCTCTCATCAATAATAACATAATTGGATCATATAACTATCCCTCAACATGCAAAAAAGAGTCACTCCAAAGTCACTAATAGCGGAGAACAAACGAAGAGATTATGGTAGGGTACGAAACCACCTCAAAGTTATTCTTTCTGATCGATCTATTCAAGAGTTCATACTAGAATAACACATTAAGACACAAATCAACCAAAACCCTAATGTCACCTAGATACTCCAATGTCACCTCAAGTATCCGTGGGTATGATTATTTGATATGCATCACACAATCTCAAATTCATCTATTCAACCAATACAAAGAACTTGAAAGAGTGCCCCAAAGTTTCTACCGGAGCGTCAAGACGAAAACATGTGACAACCCCTATGCATAAGTTCACGAGGTCACGGAACTCGCAAGTTGATCACCAAAACATACATCAAGTGGATCACATGATATCCCAGTGTCACCAAAGATAAGCACGTGCAAGACATACATCAAGTGTTCTCAAATCCTTAAAGACTCAATCCGATAAGATAACTTCAAACGGAAAACTCAATCCATTACAAGAGAGTAGAGGGGGACAAACATCATAAGATCCAACTATAATAGCAAAGCTCGCGATACATCAAGATCATGCCGAGTCAAGAACACAAGAGAGAGAGAGAGAGAGAGAGAGAGAGAGAGATCAAACACATAGCTAGTGGTACATACCCTCAGCCCCGAGGGTGGACTACTCCCTCCTCGTCATGGAGAGCGCCGGGATGATGAAGATGGCTACCGGAGAGGGATTCCCCCCTCCGGTAGGGTGCCGGAACGGTTCTACATTGGTTTTTGGTGGCTACGGAGGCTTCTGGCGGCGGAACTCCCGATCTATTCTGCTCCTTGATGTTTTTAGGGTATATGGACATATATAGGCGAAAGAAGTCAGTCAGGGAAGCCACGAGGGGCCCATGAGGGTGGGGGTGTGCCCAGGGGGCAGGCGCGCCTCCCTGCCTCGTGGCCAGCTCGAAGCTTCCCTAACGTCTACTCCAAGTCTCCTGGATTGCTTCCGTTCCAAAAATAACTCCCCCGAAGGTTTCATTCCGTTTGGACTCTATTTGATATTCCTTTTCTTCGAAACACTGAAATAGGCAAGAAAACATCAACGTGGGTTGGGCCTCCGGTTAATAGGTTAGTCCCAAAAGTAATATAAAAGTGTATTATAAAGCCCATAAACATCTAAAACAGATAATATAATAGCATGGAACAATCAAAAATTATAGATACGTTGGAGACGTATCAGCATCCCCAAGCTTAATTCATGATCGTCCTCGAGTAGGTTAATGATAAAAACATAATTTTTGATGTGGAATGCTACCTAACATATTTATCCATGTAATCTTGTTTATTGTAGCAAGAATATTCAGATTCATAAGATTCAAGACAAAAGTTTAATATTGACATAAAAATAATAATACTTCGAGCATACTAACAAAGCAATCATGTCTTCTCAAAATAACATGGCCAAAGAAAGCTATCCCTACAAAATTATATAGTCTGGCTATGCTCTATCTTCACCACACAAAATATTTAAATCATGCACAACCCCGATGACAAGCCAAGCAATTGTTTCATACTTTTGATGTTCTCAAACCTTTTCAATCTTCACGCAATACATGAGCGTGAGCCATGGACATAGCACTATAGGTGGAATAGAATGGTGGTTGTGGAGAAGACAAAAAGGAGAAGATAGTCTCACATCAACTAGGCATATCAACGGGCTATGGAGATTCCCATTAATAGATATCAATGTGAGTGAGTAGGGATTGCCATGCAACGGATGCACTAGAGCTATAAGTGTATGAAAGCTCAAAAAGAAACTAAGTGGGTGTGCATCCAACTTGCTTGCTCACGAAGACGTAGGGCATTTTGAGGAAGCCCATCATTGGAATATACAATCCAAGTTCTATAATGTAAAATCCCCACTAGTATATGAAAGTAACAACATAGGAGACTCTCTATCATGAAGATCATGGTGCTACTTTGAAGCACAAGTGTGGTAAACAGATAGTAGCATTGCCCCTTCTCTCTTTTTCTCTCATTTTTTTATTTGGGCTTTTTCTCCTCTCTTTTTTATTTTTCGTCCGGAGTCTCATCCCGACTTGTGGGGGAATCATAGTCTCCATCATCCTTTCCTCACTGGGACAATGCTCTAATAATGATGATCATCACACTTTTATTTACTTACAACTCAAGAATTACAACTCGATACTTAGAACAAAATATGACTCTATATGAATGCCTCTGGCGGTGTACCGGGATGTGTAATGACTCATGAGTGACATGTATGAAAGAATTATGAAAGGTGGCTTTGCCACAAATACGATGTCAACTACATGATCATGCAAAGCAATATGACAACGGCGAAGCGTGTCATAATAACGAAACGGTGGAAAGTTGCATGGCAATATATCTCGGAATGGCTATGGAAATGCCATAATAGGTAGGTATGGTGGCTGTTTTGAGGAAGGTAAATGGTCAGTTTCTGGTACCGGTGAAAGTTGCACGGTACTAGAGAGGCTAGCAATGGTGGAAGGGTGATAGTGCATATAATCCATGGACTCAAAATTAGTCATAAAGAACTCGCATACTTATTGCAAAAGTCTATTAGTTATCCAAACGAAGTACTACGCGCATGCTCCTAGGGGGATAGATTGGTAGGAAAAGACCATCGCTCGTCCCCGACCGCCACTCATAAGGAAGACAATCAACAAATAAATCATGCTCTGACTTCATCACATAACGGTTCACCATACGTGCATGCTACGGGAATCACAAACTTTAACACAAGTATCTCTCAAATTCACAACTACTGAACTAGCATGACTCTAATATCACCATCTTCATATCTCAAAACAATCATCAAGTATCAAACTTCTCATAGTATTCAATGCACTTTATATGAAAGTTTTTATTATACCCATCATGGATGCCTATCATATTATGACTAATTTCATAACCAAAGCAAATTACCATGATTTTCTAAAGGACTCTAAAAATAATATAAGTGAAGCATGAGAGATCAATAATTTCTATCAAATAAAACCACCACCGTGCTCTAAAAAGATATAAGTGAAGCACTAGAGCAAACGACAAACTACTTCAAAAGATATAAGTGAAGATCAATGAGTAGTTGGCTAATTATGAAACTATGTGAAGACTCTCTAACATTTAAGAATTTCATATCTTGGTATTTTATTCAAACAGGAAGCAAAGCAAAATAAAATAAAAGGACACTCCAAGCAAAACACATATCATGTGGTGAATAAAAATATAGCTCCAAGTAAAGTTACAGATGAACGAAGACGAAAAAGGGGATGCCATCCGGGGCATCCCCAAGCTTAGGCTCTTGGTTGTCCTTGAATATTACCTTGGGGTGCCTTGGGCATCCCCAAGCTTAGGCTCTTGCCACTCCTTATTCCATAGTCCATCGAATCTTTACCCAATACTTGAAAACTTCACAACACAAAACTTAACAGAAAACTCGTAAGCTCCGTTAGTATAAGAAAATAAATAACCACTTAGGTACTGTTGTGAACTCATTCTAAATTCATATTAGTGTAATATATACTGTATTCCAACTCATCTATGGCTCATACCCTCCGATACTACTCATAGATTCATCAAAATAAGCAAACAACACATAGAAAACAGAATCTATCAAAAACAGAACAGTCTGTAGTAATCTGGATAAAACGTATACTTCTGGAACCCCAAAAATTCTAAAATAAATTTCTGGACATGAGTAATTTATCTATTAATCATCTGCAAAAATAATTAACTAAATATCACTCTCCAGTAAACAATGGCAGCAAATCTTGTGAGCGCTAAAGTTTCTGTTTTTTACAGCAAGAACGCAAAGACTTTCCCCAAGTCTTCCCAAAGGTTCTACTTGGCACAAACACTAATTAAAAGCATAAAACAACATATAAATAGAGGCTAGATGAATTATTTATTACTAAACAGGAGCAAAAAGCAAAGAACAAAAATAAACTTGGGTTGCCTCCCAACAAGCGTTGTCGTTTAACGCCCCTAGCTAGGCATGATGATTTCAATGATGCTCACATAAAAGATAAGAATTGAAACATAAAGAGAGCATCATGAAGAATATGACTAGAACATTTAAGTCTAACCCTGTTCCTATGCATAGGGATTTTGTGATTAAACAACTTATGGGAACAATAATCAACTAGCATAGGAAGGCAAAACAAGGATAACTTCAAGATTTTCAACACATAGAGAGGAAACTTGATATTATTGCAATTCCTACAAGCATATGTTCCTCCCTCATAATAATTTTCAGTAGCATAATGAATGAATTCAACAATATAACTATCACATAAAGCATTCTTTTCATGATCTACAAGCATAGAAATTTTATTACTCTCCACATAAGCAAAATTCTTCTCATTCGGAATAGTGGGAGTATCATAAGAGACTCGAATACTGTAAATTGTTTCCACATTAAAAGAGTATTGTTCAGAAAAAGGGTAATCATAATCATGACTAGTTTTATAAATATAATCATCACTACTTTTTATAGCATAAGTGTCATCACAATAATCATCATAAATCGGAGGCACGCTGTCATAATAATAAATTTGCTCATCAAGACTTGGGAGACTAAAAATATCATCTTCATTAAACATAGCTACCCCAAGCTTGGGACAAACATTAATTGCAGAAAATAAACATGTCATTCTCATCAAACATAGCATCCCCAATCTTGGGCCTTTTCATATCATAAGCATAATCACTCTCATCATTAATAGTATGGATAGCACCAATAGTATAGCAATTATCATCATCACAATGAGTAATAGGAGCAACATCATTTGGGAGGGATACCTTTTCACCTTTGCTTCTCTGTCTTTTCTTTCTTCTTCACATTAAGTATGGGTTTATCCCTCTTTTTGGAGCTCCTTATTAATGAGATTGGTTGGATAGAATGCTCTTCCTCGTTACCTGATTCATCATAAGAAATAATAGGAGGATATTGGGAAGTCTCTTCCCTTTCATTAGTATTCTCTTCATCTTCTATTTGTTTTCTTTTCTTTATGTAATTGGCAATATAAGGATTTTCAATGCAATTCACCGCACAATACATAAAAATTTCTTCTAGATCAATATCGATGAATTTCTCAAGGTTATATTCTAGAATATGCTTAGTTATACGTTTCATTTCTTCATAACCCAAAAGCAAACTAAGTTCATTATGATGTGCAAGGAAATCAAATCATCACAATTTTTGGACACAATTCAATCATGAAACAATTTGCATCGGAGATTTAAAAGACCATGTTCATTGCAAAGTTCACAATTATGCCGAAGACATTTTAAATTTTTAGCATAAACATCTAGCCTATCTTGCAACCATTTAGTTTCTAAATGCTTATGCCACTTGCAAAATATATCTTCCCTATTTGATGTGTAATTGCAAACTCTATGCACTTCATAAAAGTTGACATGCATATAAGAGACATTTTCATCATGAATGGTGCAATCATCATTAGTACTATGGATATTCAAGGAGTTCATACTAACAACACTGCAATCAGGATCATCATTCAAAGATTTAATGCCAAACATTTTAGAGACTTCTTCTTCTAGCACTTGAGCACAATTTTCCTTTCCATCATTCTCACGAAAGATATTAAAAAGATGAAGCGTATGAGCCAAACTCAATTCCACTTTTTTTGTAATTTTCTTTTATAAACTAAACTAGTGATAAAACAAGAAACTAAAAGATTTGATTGCAAGATCTAAAGATATACCTTCAAGCACTCACCTCCCCGTCTACGGCGCCAGAAAAGTGCTTGATGTCTACTACACAACCTTCTTCTTGTAGACGTTGCTGGGCCTCCAAGTGCAGAGGTTTGCAGGACAGTAGCAAATTTCCCTCAAGTGGATGACCTAAGGTTTATCAATCCGTGGGAGGCGTAGGTTGAAGATGGTCTCTCTCAAACAACCCTGCAACCAAATAACAAAGAGTCTCTTGTGCCCCCAACACACCCAATACAATGGTAAATTGTATAGGTGCACTAGTTCGGTGAAGATATGGTGATACAAGTGCAATATGGATGGTAGATATAGGTTTTTGTAATCTGTAAATATAAAAACAGCAAGGTAGCAAGTGGTAAAAGTGAGCGTAAACGGTATTGCAATGTGTTGAAACAAGGCCTAGGGTTCATACTTTCACTAGTGCAAGTTATCTCAACAATAATAACATAATTGGATCATATAACTATCCCTCAACATGCAACAAAGAGTCACTCCAAAGTCACTAATAGCGGAGAACAAATGAAGAGATTATGGTAGGGTACGAAACCACCTCAAAGTTATTCTTTCTGATTGATCTATTCAAGAGTTCATACTAGAATAACACCTTAAGACACAAATCAACCAAAACCCTAACGTCACCTAGATACTCCAATGTCACCTCAAGTATCCGTGGGTATGATTATACGATATGCATCATACAATCTCAGATTCATCTATTCAACCAACACAAAGAACTTCAAAGAGTGCCCCAAAGTTTATACCGGAGAGTCAAGACGAAAACGTGTGCCAACCCCTATGCATAAGTTCACGAGGTCACGGAACTCGCAAGTTGATCACCAAAACATACATCAAGTGGATCACATGATATCCCATTGTCACCACAGATAAGCACGTGCAAGACATACATCAAGTGTTCTCAAATCCTTAAAGACTCAATCCGATAAGATAACTTCAATGGGAAAACTCAATCCATTACAAGAGATAAATATGACACTAGGCAGGGTAGTGCGTAGTTCCTTCACACAAGAAACAAGACATTCTTCAGCTTGGTGATTTCCTTCACAATGAGGGCATCCATCCTTGTGTTCTTCATGGGTGTGTCCTATTTCTCCACATATCTTGCAGGCACAAGGTTTCTTCATCGGGTTATCACCATGCTTCCGGATAAGACGGGATCCCAACAGAGTTTTCTTCAATTCCTCCCAAGTTTTTGCTCCATTACATCCTTGTATGGCCTGATGCATTTTCCACCAGGTTGCAACACTTTTTGTAAAGTACTGAAGCGCGTATTGAACCTCATACTTCCTTGCAACAAAATTGCTCCTGAAGAGAGGTAAAGGATCTTTCTGAAAATAAAGTTGTAGAGAAATCCTTTCCTAAGGGCTTTCCATTTCTAGGGTCGCGTCCTACAGTCAACATGTGCTCTGATACCATCTCTGTAGCGACTCGACCTCAAATGCTCAAGCTTCTGTGTATCCGTGCCATCCCTGGATCAGTATGCTGGCACACACAGTACATAAATGTATATATCAAAGTGCAATCACATGTATAAAAAACAACGACGAGGTCCTTCGGCTCCGGCGAGATCCAACTGACGAAGGCGGCGGTTGTGATGAGCGAGGGGGCTACCGAAGTGGCTGAATGGAGAGAGGGGCTCCTGGGGTTTTATAGGCACGAGCAGGAGGTGCGGGGCTGCGAGATAAGCCTTATCCCCGAAGGCGAGGTGCAGTGGCTCCGGGCGGTGAGCGTGTGCGTGCTCATCCAGCAGGAGGAGCGGGAGGTTGGGGGTGACCTGGGGAGTGGGCCCCATGCTTCAGCGGCAGCAGCGGGTAGCGAGCGAAGGGAGTCCAGGTGCGCGCGACTCGTGTGTGCGGCGCTGGGGCGCTGGCCTCCTGCGTGGCTGGCCGCTGGCTGCCCTAGCGCTGCGGCTGGGCCTTGGCCTCGTCGGCCTGTGGCTAGACCGGTGGGCTCGTGCGCGCGTGCGTTTTTTTTACAAAAAGAATCTCCAACATAATTAAATTAAATAAAAAAATTATACATAGTCATATCATATACCAAAATGCTCACAAAAATACCAAGAATAAGATGAACTAGTTTCCAAGTTCAAATAAATTCTATAAAAATTCATAAAAGTCAAACAGTGCTAGATTTGCATTTAAAAATCATACAAATCATTTTTAAAATACCAAAATGATTTAGAATTTATTTTCTCCTAATTTTCTATTAAAGGGAATCATTTTACCCTTATTTTCATTTATTTATTTTTAGGAGAAAAATAATTTGAATTAAAACTAAATAACTCCCAAGAGGATTTGAAATTTGGAAATTCAAATAACTTCAAAGTGACTTTCAAATCATTTCTTTGAAACTTCCAACTCTCTTTCTTCAAATTTGAAGAAGTCATTTTATCTTCCCTCATGAACTCATTAAGTTGCTTAAAGTTTCTAAATTTGAAATATTTCAAATGGAATTCAAATCATTTTCAAACCCCTTTTTATTTATGTAAATGGAAGAAGTCATATTATCTTCACTCTAGGGTTTTGTGATGAAATGAATTTGAATTCATGGTGATCAAAAATGCAAGATGTTAGTTTCGGGAAAGTCCTTTTATTCCCTCTCATTCAACTTTCAAAAAGTTTTCAATTTTCACTCAGTTTCACACAATCAATCACACAACAAACAAACAAACAATCATAATTACTTATTTAATATAACATTCCAAAATTAGAATTTTGGGATGTTACAAACTACCACCCTTAAAATGAATCTCGTCCTCGAGATTCGGAGAGGCTAGAAAGATGTTAGGTTTGGGGGTCTTCTTGAAAATCCATTCATCAACACAATGTATGGGGTGCTACCACCCTTAGAAGCAAGGCTGTGGTTCTAACAAAACTCATGTACTCCGTCCTTTGGGTTGACGGTGTCGGTCTTCTCTTATTCTCTAGAGTAACTCTTTCGCTGGTGCTCTTCTGGTTGGGGCATTACCCTTTTCTCAAAATCTTGTGTCCTCTCAATCCTGGTGAGGTTCTTCCGAAGAGTGGGTCTTCATATCTGACATGTCTGTCTTCAATACTAAGAAACTAACGGAATCTCCTGGCGTTCAACAATTTATGGCTTCTCCTCCAGGAAAATGGCCGGGGTTGATTCTCACCGTATATCCTACGATTGGCAATGATTGCCTGTAAAGGGTTCCATCGTCCTACCATTCTATGGTTTTATGGCTTATCGCATCGACACTCTTCAAAGGTTTTAAGGCTCTCTGATTTTCTATCAACATATGATAGTTCATGATAGAAGTCTCCGGTATGGGGGCCAATCCATCCCGTACTCGAATCATTACCACATACGCAGATAGCGAATCATGTATTCTAACACTTGGGCATCCTCACAAGCATTGCTGGACTTCTCTTCTCCATGAACTGGGTTCGGGTAAATCCATTGGTTCTGCAAGCCAAACAAAACCTCTATCGTTTCTTCACAACTCTTGGTTTTACGTAACTTCTTATGGAATGTCTGCTGATGAAATCACAGCTTGCTTTCATAATTCTTCCTGCAACAAGGTTGAGCTTGTTCCTTTCTAAATCCTGGGTCCTGTGGGTTATGGACCACTTCAATACTTGTATAACTTTAACCCATGCTTGGAGTTACTATTGTTCCATATTCCAACATTACATCTCCTTTAGATCCAATAGTACTGTATTCCTTCATACTCTTGGGGTAACCATCATAACTAAAACCAAACACCAACTCATTTGTCCAAACTCCATTCTATGGAATACATTTCCTTTTCCATTGGTCAAGTGTTCACACAGACAGGTATCGCCAAAAAAATGCACGGGTTCATCCATAATTCTCTTCATATCAAATCCTTTATTACATCCTTAACCACTACTCAAAACTCAAATTTCAAAAGTACTCTATTACAAAAGCTGCCATCCACATAGTTTGGTATGGTCAAGCATTACTTCCATCTTTATTCATTTTCCCTAGTTGAAGATGCTTTAGTCCCATTGGAATTGTGTGATGTGATCCTTGAAACCATCGACCTTTTGCTTCATTGTGGTGGTCATGAGCTTCATCTCCATCATCTCTGCATGCACCTCCCTCAGGTATTCCTGAGTGTGACGGAGTCTTGCTTCTAGTATTTCTCCAATCCGACGTATGGCTTCCATAGCAGCTTCACGAACAGAATCAAAGAATGTTGCTCATGGTACTCGAGAAATGAAAAAGTATTGACCCATAGTCTTTGGGCAAACTCCCTTCACATGGTGGAGGTGTACCTGCACATACCAAAGTTCAACTCCCTTCTCCATGAAGGGATAACCCTTGTAGACTGCATCTCCTTCAAGATTACTATGCTTCATCATGTCCTTTTGGATTTTTGGGTAATCCTGATCACTAGTCAGGGTCATGATCATTTCCAGGCCCTTGAGAAAAGACTCGTAAAGGGTTGTCATCTGCAGGTATAAGATCGAAGGGGTACTCGGGATACTGTTTGTATTTCCTTGGGTGAAATGTGGTTATTTTTTCGGGAAAGGTTTGGGATCAGCTCGTCCGTGGGTTCAAGGTTTAAGTCTAGGTGAGATAGCGAGAGAGGCACTCACAATCAACAACAATTCATAACATTTCACATGAGATTCCAACCACATCCACTTTTATTGCTTCATGAGCTATTACAATTTCCATTTCATAACTCAACTCAACATCCCCAAAAATAAAAGTGTATTCCACATTTATTACATGCTTTATTCCAATATCAAGATCTCAACTACTTAGCTCAAGCTTTCCTCGGGTCTGAACATTCCCTGGCAAAATGTCCTACTTCCTTGCAACGTAAACAAATGATGTCAGACAAATCCAGGGGCTTCCTGGTGGTTATCTTGGCTCCTTGGGTTCTTGGCTTCCTTGTTGGGCATTTGCTAGCATAATGACCTAAATCCTTGCATCTGTAACAAGTGATATGACTTAGGTCCTTTTTTGCTGAAATTGGGTTGTTCTGGGGACACGTGCCCTTTCTCTTCCTGGACTTCTTTGTTCCAATCAATTCTTCTATCTCATGTGGATCAAACTCCACTTCTTCTATCGGGAAGTCTCCCAGATACTCTTGGTTTTCCTTCATGCAATATTGTGAAAAATGTCCTTCTTCTCCAGATGAATAGCAAGCATTGGAGTAAAATCTGTTTAGGCTTTCTCCATCAGGGTCGTCGACATCTACTTTCATCACCGGTTTTCTTAAACTTTCCCTGAGGGCTTGGTAATTTACTGTACCTTGGGATAAATATGACACTGGGCAGGGTAGTGCATAGTTCCTTCACACAAGAAACAAGTAACCTTCATGGTTGGACATTCTTCAGCTTGGTGATTTCCTTCACAATGAGGGCATCCATCCTTGTGTTCTTCATGGGTGTGTCCTATTTCTCCGCATATCTTGTAGGCACAAGGTTTCTTCATCAGGTTATCACCATGCTTCCGGATAAGATGGGATCCCAGCAGAGTTTTCTTCAATTCCTCCCAAGTTTTTGCTCCATTACATACTTGTATGGCCTGATGCATTTTCCACCAGGTTGCAGCACTTTTTGTAAAGTACTGAAGAGCGTATTGAACCTCATACTTCCTTGTTGGGGAACATAGTAATTTCAAAATTTTCCTATGCACACGCAAGATCATGGAGATCGATAGCAACGAGAGAGGAGGGTGTGTCCACGTACCCTCGTAGACCGAAAGCGGAAGCGTTAGCACAATGCGGTTGATGTAGTCGTACGTCTTCACGATCCGACCGATCAAGTACTGAACGCACGGCACCTCCGAGTTCTGCACACGTTCAACTCGATGATGTCCCTCGAACTCCGATCTAGCAGAGCTTCACAGGAGAGTTCCGTCAGCACGACGGCGTGATGACGGTGATGATGTTGCTACCGATGCAGGGCTTCGCCTAAGCACCGCTACGATATGACCGAGGTGGAATATGGTGGAGGGGGGCACCGCACACGGCTAGGAGAGATCAACTTGTGTGTCGTGGGGTGCCCCCCGCCCCCGTATATAAAGGAGCAAGGGAGGAGGAGGCTGGCCCTAGGAGGGGCGCGCCAAATGAGTAGGATTCCTACTCCTAGTAGGAGTAGGTTTCCTCCTTTCCTAGTCCAACTAGGAGAAGGGGGGAAAGGAGGGGAGTGGACAAGGAAGGGAGAGGGGGGTCGCGCCCCAAACCCCTTGTCCAATTCGGACTAGGCTTGGGAGGGGTGCGCGCCACCTCCTGGCCGCTGCCTCTCCTTCCTACTAAGGCCCATTAAGGCCCAATACTACTTCCCCGTATTCTCGTAACTCCCGAGTACTCTGAAAAATACCCGAATCACTCGGAACCTTTCCGATGCCCGAATATAGTCGTCCAATATATCGATCTTTACGTCTCGACCATTTCGAGACTCCTCGTCATGTCCCCGATCTCATCTGGGACTCTGAACTACTTTCGGTACATCAAATCACATAACTCATAATACAAATCGTCACCGAAACTTTAAGCATGCGGACCCTACGGGTTCGAGAAGTATGTAGACATGACCGAGACATGTCTCCCGTCAATAACCAATAGCGGAACCTGGATTCTCATATTGGTTCCTACATATTCTACAAAGATATTTATCGGTCAAACCGCATAACAACATACCTTGTTCCCTTTGTCATCGGTATGTTACTTGCCCGAGATTCGATCGTCGGTATCTTAATACCTAGTTCAATCTCGTTACTCGCAAGTCTCTTTACTCGTTCTGTAACACATCATCCCGTAACTAACTCATTAGTTGCAATGCTTGCAAGGCTTAACTAGGTGATGTGCATTACCGAGAGGGCCCAGAGATACCTCTCCGACAATCGGAGTGACAAATCCTAATCTCGAAATACGCCAACCCAACAAGTACCTTCGGAGACACCTGTAGAGCACCTTTATAATCACCCAGTTACGTTGTGATGTTTGGTAGCACAGAAAGTGTTCCTCCGGTAAACGGGAGTTGCATAATCTCATAGTCATAGGAACATGTATAAGTCATGAAGAAAGCAATAGCAACAAACTAAATGATCAAGTGCTAAGCTAACGGAATGGGTCAAGTCAATCACATCATTCTCCTAATGATGTGATCTCGTTAATAAAATGACAAATCTTTGTCTATGGCTAGGAAACATAACCATCTTTGATCAACGAGCTAGTCAAGTAGAGGCATACTAGTGACACTCTGCTTTTCTATGTATTCACACATGTATCATGTTTCCGGTTAATACAATTCTAGCATGAATAATAAACATTTACCATGACATAAGGAAATAAATAATAACTTTATTATTGCCTCTAGGGCATATTTCCTTCAGTCTCCCACTTGCACTAGAGTCAATAATCTAGTTCACATCGCCATGTGATTTAATACCAATAGTTCACATCACCATGTGACTAACACCCATAGTTCACATCGACATGTGACCAACACCCAAAGGGTTTACTAGAGTCAATAATCTAGTTCACATCGCTATGTGATTAACACCCAAAGAGTACTAAGGTGTGATCATGTTTTGCTTGTGAGAAAAGTTTAGTCAACGGGTCTGCCACATTCAGATCCGTAAGTATTTTGCAAATTTCTATGTCAACAATGCTCTGCACGGATCTACTCTAGCTAATTGCTCCCACTTTCAATATGTATCCAGATTGAGATTTAGAGTCATCTAGATTAGTGTCAAAATTTGCATCGACGTAACCCTTTACGACGAACCTTTTTTGTCACCTCCATAATCGAGAAACATATCCTTATTCCACTAAGGATAATTTTGACCACTGTCCAATGATCTACTCCTAGATCACTATTGTACTCCCTTTCCAAAAACAGTGTAGGCTATTGTCGGTGTCAAAACCGGCAGATCTCGGGTAGGGGTCCCGAACTGTGCGTCTAGGCCGGATGGTAACAGGAGGCAAGGGACACGAAGTTTTACCCAGGTTCGGGCCCTCTTGATGGAGGTAAAACCCTACGTCCTGCTTGATTAATATTGATGATATGGGTAGTACAAGAGTAGATCTACCACGAGATTGGAGAGGCTAAACCCTAGAAGCTAGCCTATGGTATGATTGTTGTTCTGTATGTTGTCCTACGGACTAAAACCCTCCGGTTTATATAGACACTAGAGAGGATTAGGGTTACACAAAGTCGGTTACAATGGCAGGATATCTACATATCCGTATCGCCAAGCTTGCCTTCCACGCCAAGGAAAGTCCCTTCCGGACACGGGACGAAGTCTTCAATCTTGTATCTTCATAGTCCAGGAGTCCGGCTGAAAGTATAGTCCGGCCATCCGAAGACCCCCTAATCTAGGACTCCCTCAGTAGCCCCTGAACCAGGCTTCAATGACGACGAATCCGGCGCGCAGATTGTCTTTGGCATTGCAAGGCGGGTTCCTCCTCCAAGTACTTCATAGAAGATTTTGAACACAAAGACAGTGTCCGGCTCTGCAAAATAAGTTTCCACATATTGCCATAGAGAGAATAATATTTACACAAATCTAATCTGCTGACGTATTCCATAGTGTGACGCACCACGGCCAAGCCTTTATTCGAATCATTTTATTATCCCACCTCAGCGCGTCATGCGAGGCGGTTTCCTTGGCACGTCTTGTTAAAGCAGAGATCGTGTCCCCTTATTTCAGGATTCTCATCAATACGGGCGTGGGTAACCCAACCGCTTCTAGGACTCCTAGACTATAGGCAAGTCCAAACGGCCACGGAGAGGACGCTTGATATTCACCCTCTTTATAAAGGGACAAGGCTTTTACTTTTTTCCCTCTCGTGCTCAATTGAATCCTTCCCCCACCTCAAGCTCAAACACCCAAAGTTCAGGTCAGGTGCTCCAAACCTTCAATCATGTCCGGATCTAGCCTTCAAGACCGATGGGTGCCTTCCTCTGTCATGGAAGAAGACATCAAAAAGTTGAGGGAGGCTAGATATCTGACCGCTGAGGTTTTGCATCGGCTGCCTGCCCGAGGGCAGGCCATCCCCTCCCCCGAACCCAACGAGAACGTCGTGTTCGTCTCCCACTTCCTCCGAGGTCTAGGCCTTGCTCTGGATCCTTCCGTCAGGGGTTTGATATTTTATTACGGGCTAGATTTCCATGATCTAGCTCCAGACTCCTTTCTTCATATCATGACATTTATTGTTGTGTGTGAGGCCTTCCTATGGGTTACCCCTCACTTTGGCCTGTGGCTCAAGACCTTTGAAGTAAAGCCGAAGATGATCGAGGGGCAACATGCAGCGTGTGGAGGTGCCTCAATACGCAAGATGACGGGAGCTCCATGGCCCAAAGGTTCCATTCCAGAGGTGTCTGAATTCTGGCAACAGGATTGGTTCTACATCACGGCTCCTAGAAGTGCCAAGTGGGCGGCCGCCCCTGTTTTCCGCTCGGGCCATCCACCACAGCTGATGTCATGGATCAGCAGAGGTTTGAGCTGGGGTCCAGCCAAGGACGTGCCTATACTGCAAAGTCGCATCCGAGATCTCTTCAATGGAGATTTTAGTTTGGTTGCGGTAATACAAGTTATGTTGGTTCGTCAAGTCCAGCCTTGCAAACGCCGGCCCCTTCACTTGTGGGAGTTCAATCCCGAGGGACCAAGTGTCATTCAAAATTTCCTCGGCCTGACGCACGAGGAGATGTACAAGTCATTCTTCGGACCTCAGGTAGAGTGTCCGGAAATCACCGAGGACATGGGCCTGAGCAGTAACCGCACCGCCGAACAGGTAAGGAATCTTCCGGCCGAACATACTATCTCTCATTTGCTACGAAGTTATTTCTGAGAGTTCACTTTTTGACCAAGACTGGCTAAGAAAGGCGAAGTTGATTCGGTGTTCGGCCCCCCTCCCTGAGGGTTTGGACAATCCAGTATTGGAAAAGATGCTCCAGGTCGCACCTTGCCCGGAGCCCTTGAAGGAAGATACTGGGGAGGATAATATGGGCGGACGCGGGCCCCCAAAGCTGCCCATTCTAACCGAGGGAGCGAGCGTCTCTATGAAGGAAGACGACCGGAGGAGGAAAAGGACTGCGCCTGGGGATTCGGAAGCCAAAGCTTCCAAACGGGAGAAGAAGTCTCCCATAGAGGGTCCTACCTTGGGGGGTTCTTTTGCCGCACAAAGTCCGCGAGGGGATCAATTCTCCAGCGAGTCATAAGTGACACGAAATACTTTAATAGTACAGGTATGCCATCTTTTTCTTCTGAGAAAATAACCACCGCATATATCTTTGCAGTTCGGGCCTTAGCCCCTCTCAAATGAGCTCGTCTTCGGGGGATCTTCTTCCAGAGATGATGGAGAGCGAAATGCCTCCTCCGGACTCCTCCGCTCCGGAAGCGAGCGACCCCGAAGTGTCGTCGCGGAGGGCCTCTCCGAGTCCGGTGAGGCCAGAAGATAATCCCATTGACCCCCGAAGCTCCCAGTGTCCGGCTCCCGAAGAGAGCAGACAAAAGAGTCCGGCACCGTATGGTGTGCGATCGGACGTTCTGAGGGAGTTGGTGGGGCGAGCAGCCATCTCAGATGAACACCATGTGCTGATGAATACGGTGATGGAGAGAATCTCGTCCGCCGAAAGCGGATTGCATGAAACTTTTATGAGTCTACTGACAGGCTTTGAGGTACGTAAAATAATGTATGATAGTCCTACACATGCTAGGTGTGCCCTGTGTAGATAGTAGCCCCTGAGACTCTGGTTGTCGTCGGAAACGACGACGGACAGAGGATCATATTCCCAGGTAATAACCATACTGCCTCTATGTGCAGGTGATGGAAACTCCGGTGGCTAGCCAGACTAACGAGTTTGCCCATTTAAAACGGCAGTTGGATGCGGCAGACACCGACATCGAGCTTGTTAACAAAAGGCTTGACGAGGCACAGGGTAAGTGTCATTATCTGGTAAACGCCACATAGTAAGAGCAGCATGATGACAGTATCTTTAATACGCTGTGACTGCAGATGGAGCTGCCACTGTTGAAGCCTTGCGGGCGGAACTTGCCCGAGCCTAGGAACAAGCGAGGTTTGGTAATGCGGCTTCTTTGAAGGCGGCCGAAGAGTTGAAAGCCGAGAAGGCCGCGCACGGTGAGAGCCGGGATAAGATGGCCAAGATGGCCATAGAATTAAAAGCCGCCGCCGACCGTTGCCGGGTTCTTGAAAAGGAAAACCTAGCGAAGGCATCGGACCTAGAGAAGGCTGCTGCGACGAGAAAAGACATCCGCTCTGCTATGAGGGCGAAGAAGGAGGAGCTGCGGGAAGCCGGGGATATTGTAGCTGGGAAATCCTTTATGTTGCGGAGGAAGTTCGGAGATCCACGGTATGCCCCTCTGGATCGGCTGTGGAGTTCGGAGAATGTGTATATGGATTTGGCGGCGAGCGCTGCCGATGCGGCCAAGTACTTCCAGGGTCAGACGGACCGTGAAGTGGACCAGCTGTTTTGGAGATAATTCCATTCTCCCGAGCGTCCGCTTTCATTGACTGACCAATTAGCCGAATGGGCTGAACTGAATAGGTTGTCCGGACTCGCCATGAGGTCTGTTGTGGATCAGCTATGGCCGGAAAGGCCAAAGCCGAACAGCTATTTCAGCTTGGTGCAGCAGTTCCTTGACGTGGTGCCGCGCATTAATGCGATGAAGAGTTCGGCGTGCATAGAGGGCTCACGGATGGCCTTTGCCCGTGTTAAAGCATACTGGGCGGAGATGGATGCTACCACTATTGCAGCGCGGCTGCTGAGCACTACTTTGAAGAAGTTCTTGAGGGTGCTCGTTTGATAGAGACCCAGTGCTCAAAAAATATTATGTTTGAGTGATATGTAATCTCATTGTAAGCAAATGCTTGTATAAATTTTTATAAGGCTATTTTTATACTTTTGCCTGAAAGTAATATGATGCCTCCTAGGCGGCCGTTTATGTATACATGTGTATAACCTGAAAGATTGCAGCCGTCGGCTTCGACCCCCACGCATATAATGTGGAGGTGCTCGCAAAAAACATGCGTTCACACTTAACCCAATGTCTTGGTCCTATTAAGGAGGTGATAGCGGAGAGAGCGAGGCAACCGGACTATAATGCTTTAACACTTTCACTTAGCCATAGGAGTTTGACAGTGGGGCTACTAGATAGCCCCTGGTGGCTCCGCACTCTCCCGATCCCGGGGTGCGTACATGCCTGGCCGGAAAACGGCCCTTCGTTAAGGCGGAGGAATTCTAACATTCCAACAGGTCATCGAGTGGTTGACCAGTCTCACGCTATATCATGACAGTCAGTTTTCGGCTTTCTCTACTGAGGTGCTCGTCCGGATGAACCAGGGCACAATCGCAGTAGTTCTCCTGGTGCTACCTTAGCCGGTACAGCGGAATGTAAGGCACCAAAACACAGGAGCCGGGCAAACCCAACATTTTACCAAAGACAATGATTCGGAGCTGATGCATATAGGGCCAAACTCGCGACGCCGAACACTCCCTAAGGTATTCGGTCTTTGTGGTATAAACCGGGCCTAAATAATGGCCTTTGTAAGAAGCTCCTTGTGTCCAGGTACATGCATTGTTCTGGCGTGGCCACATGCCAAGACGTCAGCATCCTTCTCAACAGTGGATATGTATCAACAAGAGATAGTAAAAAAGGTTTACGCATGGTCTTAATCTAAAAAGAATCCTTGGAGCGGTTCCCTGCTACACGTCTGCGCCTGTGTCTCCGTTGTGCCGTATCCTGGACGGGTGTAGCACGATGATCGTCTCTAAAAGAGAGGAATTTAGGTGAAAAAGTTGTCATGTAAAAAGATCGTTTTTAAAGAAACCATGTATAATTCAAGATGAGAAAAAATCGCCACTTGTCTGCGCGCGTTGAGCCCCTTGTATTGACAAATAGGGGTGTGACCATTTGTCCGGTATAAATAGCGGCGCCGGACTTGATTAGTTGTGTCTGAGGTCTTGACGACCTATTGGATGCTTTCGCTGGTCCGGGCGCCTTTAGTGTGCGGCTACCAAGGCAGCCGCACTCTCTTCGGCGCGCAGAGATCGCTTGATATTTTTGTGCACTAAAATGATGCCACGTGGACCGAGCATCTCTCATTGAAAGCACCAATGTCGATGTCAAAACCGGCGGATCTCGGGTAAGGGGTCCCGAACTGTGCGTCTAGGCTGGATGGTAATAGGAGGCAAGGGACACGAAGTTTTACCCAGGTTTGGGCCCTCTTGATGGAGGTAAAACCCTACGTCCTGCTTGATTAATATTGATGATATGGGTAGTACAAGAGTAGATCTACCACGAGATCGGAGAGGCTAAACCCTAGAAGCTAGCCTATGGTATGATTGTTGTTCTGTATGTTGTCCTACGGACTAAAACCCTCCGGTTTATATAGACACCGAAGAGGATTATGGTTACACAAAGTCGGTTACAATGGTAGGAGATCTACATATCCATATCGCCAATCTTGCCTTCCACGCCAAGGAAAGTCCCTTCCGGACACGGGACGAAGTCTTCAATCTTGTATCTTCATAGTCCAGGAGTCCGGCTGAAAGTATAGTCTGGCCATCCGGACACCCCCTAATCCAGGACTCCCTCAGCTATACAATATATCTGGTACAAAGCATGGCATATTTTATAGAACCTATGGCCAAGGCATAGGGAATGACTTTCATTCTCTTTCTATCTTATGCTGTGGTCGGGCTTTGAGTCTTACTCAGTTTCACACCATGTAACATAGGCAAGAACTCTTTCTTTGACTGTTCCATTTTGAACTACTTCAAAATCTTGTCAAGGTATGTACTCACTGAAAAACTTATCAAGCGTCTTGATCTATCTCTATAGATCTTGATGCTCAATATGTAAGCAGCTTCACCGAGGTCTTTCTTTGAAAAACTCCTTTCAAACACTCCTTTATGCTCTGCAGAATAATTATACATTATCTCCGATCAACAATATGTCATTCACATATACTTATCAGAAATGTTGTAGTGTTCCCACTCACCTTCTTGTAAATACAGGCTTCATCGCAAGTTTGTATAAAACTATATGCTTTGATCAACTTATCAAAGCGTATATTCCAACTATGAGATGCTTGCACCAGTCCATAGATGGATCGCTGGAGCTTGCATTTTTTGTTAGCACCTTTAGGATTGACAAAACTTTCTTGTTGCATCATATACAACTCTTCTTTAATAAATCCATTAAGGAATGTAGTTTTGTTTATCCATTTGCCAGATTTCATAAAATGCGGCAATTGCTAACATGATTCGGACAGACTTAAGCATAGATACGAGTGAGAAACTCTCATTGTAGTCAACACCTTGAACTTGTCGAAAACCTTTTGTGACAATTCTAGATTTGTAGATAGTAACACTACTATCAGCGTCCGTCTTCCTCTTGAAGATCCATTTAATCTCAATGGCTCGCCGATCTTTGGGCAAGTCAATCAAAGTCCATACTTTGTTCTTATACATGGATCTCATCTCAGATTTCATGGCCTCAAGCCATTTCGCGGAATCTGGGCTCATCATTGCTTCCTCATAGTTCGTAGGTTCGTCATGGTCAAGTAACATGACCTCCAGAACAGGATTACCGTACCACTCTGGTGCGGATCTCACTCTGGTTTACCTATGAGGTTCGGTAGTAACTTGATCCGAAGTTACATGATCATCATCATTAGCTTCCTCACTAATTGGTGTAATAGTCACAGGAACATATTTCTGTGATGAACTACTTTTCAATAAGGGAGCAGGTACAATTACCTCATCAAGTTCTACTTTCCTCCCACTCACTTCTTTTGAGAGAAACTCCTTCTCTAGAAAGGATCCATTCTCAGCAATGAATATCTTGCCTTCGGATCTGTGATAGAAGGTGTACCCAACATTTTCTTTTGGGTATCCTATGAAGATGCACTTCTCCGATTTGGGTTTGAGCTTATCAGGTTGAAACTTTTTCACATAAGCATTGCAACATCAAACTTTAAGAAACGACAGCTTAGGTTTCTTGCCAAACCATAGTTCATACGGTGTCGTCTCAACGGATTTAGATGGTGCCCTATTTAACATGAATGTAGTTGTCTCTAATGCATAACCCCAAAATGATAGTGGTAAATTGGTAAGATACATCATAGATCGCACCATATCTAATAAAGTACGGTTACGATGTTCGGACACACCATTACACTGTGGTGTTCCAGGTGGCGTGAGTAGTGAAACTATTTCACATTTTTTTAACTGAAGGCCAAACTTGTAACTCAAATATTTTACTTCTGCGATCATATCGTAGAAACTTTTATTTTTGTTATGATGATTCTCCACTTCACTATGAAATTCTTTGAACTTTTCAAATGTTTCAAACTTGTGTTTCATCAAGTAGATATACTCATATCTGCTCAAATCATCTGTGAAGATCAAAAAGTAATGATACCTGCCGCGAGCCTCAATATTCATTGGACCACATACATCAGTATGTATGATTTCCAACAAATCTGTTGCTCGCTCCATTGTTCCGTAGAACGGAGTCTTAGTCATCTTGCCCATGAGGCATGGTTCGCAAGCATCAACTGATTCATAATCAAGTGATTCCAAAATCCCATCAGCATGGATTTTCTTCATGCGCTTTACACCAATATAACCTAAACGGCAGTGCCACAAATAAGTTGCACTATCATTATTAACTTTGCATCTTTTGGCTTCAATATTATGAAAATGTGTATCACCACGATCGAGATCCAACAAACCATTTTCATTGGGTGTATGACCATAGAAGGTTTTATTCATCACTTGCATGTTATAGTTCATCACGAAGCTTTTGTGGCTTGGTGGCAGTGATTGAAGAACTCTGTCAATGACACTATCAACAGGAAGATTAACTCCCAGTTGAGTCAAGTGATTATGATACCCAGACATTTTGAGTATATGTTCACTGACAGAACAATTCTCCTCCATCTTGTAGCTATAGAACTTATTGGAGACTTCATATCTCTCAATCTGGGCATTTGCTTGAAATATTAACTTCAACTCCTGGAACATCTCATCTGCTCCATGATGTTCAAAACGTCGTTGAAGACCCGGTTCTAAGCCGTAAAGCATGGCACACTGAACTATCGAGTAGTCATCAGCTTTGCTCTGTCAGACGTTCATAACATATGGTCTTGCTCCTGCAGCAGGCTTGGCACTTAGCGGTGCTTCTAGGACGTAATTCTTCTGTGCAGCAATGAGGATAATCCTCAAGTTACGGACCTAGTCCGTGTAATTGCTACCATCATCTTTCAACTTTGCTTTCTCAAGGAACGCATTAAAATTCAATGGAACAACAGCACGGGCCATCTATCTACAATCAACATAGACAAGCAAGATACTATCAGGTACTAAGTTCATGATAAATTTAAGTTCAATTAATCATATTACCTAAGAACTCCCACTTAGATAGACATCCCTCTAATCCTCTAAGTGATCACGTGATCCAAATCAACTAAACCATGTCCGATCATCACGTGAGAGGGAGTAGTTTCAATGGTGAACATCACTATGTTGATCATATCTACTATATGATTCACGCTCGACCTTTCGGTCTCCGTGTTCCGAGGCCATATCTGTTATATGCTAGGCTCGTCAAGTTTAACCTGAGTATTTCGTGTGTGCAACTGTTTTGCACCCGTTGTATTTGAACGTAGAGCCTATCACACCCGATCATCACGTGGTGTCTCAGCACGAAGAACTTTCGCAACGGTGCATACTCAGGGAGAACACTTGTACCTTGATAATTAGTGAGAGATCATCTTATAAAGCTACCGTCGAACTAAGCAAAATAAGATGTATAAAAGATAAACATCACATGCAATCAAAATATGTGACATGATATGGCCATCATCATCTTGTGCCTTTGATCTCCATCTCCAAAGCATCGTCATGATTTCCATCATCACCGGCATGACACCATGATCTCCATCATCTTGATCTATATCAATGTGTTGTCACATGGTCGTCTTGCCAACTATTGCTCCTGCAACTATTGCTATCGCATAGCGATAAAGTAAAGCAATTATTTGGCGCTTGCATCTTATGCAATAAAGAGACAACCATAAGGCTTCTGCCAGTTGCTGATAACTTCAACAAAACATGATCATCTTATACAACAACTTATATCTCATCACATCTTGACCATATCACATCACAACATGCCCTGCAAAAACAAGTTAGACGTCCTCTACTTTGTTGTTGCAAGTTTTACGTGGCTGCTACGGGCTGAGCAAGAACCGTTCTTACCTACGCATCGAAACCATAACGATAGTTTGTCAAGTTAGTGTTGTTTTAACCTTCTCAAGGACCGGGCGTAGCCACACTCGGTTCAACTAAAGTTGGAGAAACTGGCACGCTAGTCACATGTGTGCATAGCACGACGGTAAAACCAGTCTCGCATAAGCGTACGCGTAATGTCGGTCCGGGCCGCTTCATCCAACAGTACCGCCGAACCAGTGTGACATGCTGGTAAGCAGTATGACTTATATCGCCCACAACTCACTTGTGTTCTACTCGTGCATATTACATCAACGCATAAAACCAGGCTCGGATGCCACTGTTGGGGAACGTAGTAATTTCAAAAATTTCCTACGCACACGCAAGATCATGGTGACGCATAGCAACGAGAGGGGAGAGTGTGCCCACGTACCCTCGTAGACCGAAAGCGGAAGTGTTAGCACAACGCGGTTGATGTAGTCGTACGTCTTCATGATCCGACCGATCAAGTACCAAACGCACGGCACCTCCGAGTTCTGCACACGTTCAACTCGATGACGCCCCTTGAACTCCGATCCAGCAGAGCGTCACAGGAGAGTTCCTTCAGCACGACAACATGATGACGGTGATGATGTTGCTACCGACGCAGGGCTTCGCCTAAGCACCACTCCGATATGACCGAGGTGGAATATGGTGGAGGGGGGCACCGCACACGGCTGGGAGAGATCAACAGATCAACTTGTGTGTCTTGGGGTGCCCCATGCACCCGTATATAAAGGAGCAAGGGAGGAGGAGGCCGGCCCTAGGAGGGGCACGCCAAGGGAGTACGATTCCTACTCCTAGTAGGAGTAGGTTTCCTCCTTTCCTAGTCCAACTAGGAGAAGGGGGAAAGGAGGGGAGTGGAGAAGGAAGGGAGAGGGGGGCCGCACCCCAAACCCCTTGTCCAATTCGGACTGGGCTTGTGAAGGGCGCGCGCCACCTCCTGGCCGCTGCCTCTCCTTCCCACTAAGGCCCATTAAGGCCCAATACTACTTCCACGTATTCCCTTAACTCCCGAGTACTCCGAAAAATACCCGAATCACTCGGAACCTTTCCCATGTCCGAATATAGTCGTCCAATATATCGATCTTTATGTCTCGACCATTTCGAGACTCCTCGTCATGTCCCCGATCTCATCTGGGACTCTGAACTACCTTCGGTACATCAAATCACATAACTCATAATACAAATCGTCACCGAAACTTCAAGTGTGCGGACCCTACGGGTTCGAGAACTATGTAGACATGACTGAGACATGTCTCCGGTCAATAACCAATAGCGGAACCTGGATGCTCATATTGGTTCCTACATATTCTACGAAGATCTTTATCGGTCAAACCGCATAACAACATACGTTGTTCCCTTTGTCATCGGTATGTTACTTGCCCGAGATTCGATCGTCGGTATATCAATACCTAGTTCAATCTCGTTACCGGCAAGTCTCTTTACTCATTCCGTAACACATCATCCTGCAACTAACTCATTAGTTGCAATGCTTGCAAGGCTTAAGTGATGTGCATTACCGAGAGGGCCCAGAGATACCTATCCGACAATCGGAGTGACAAATCCTAATCTCGAAATACGCCAACCCAACAAGTACCTTTGGAGACACCTATAGAGCACCTTTATAATCACCCAGTTACGTTGTGACGTTTGGTAGCACACAAAGTGTTCCTCCGGTAAACGGGAGTTGCATAATCTCATAGTCATAGGAACATGTATAAGTCATGAACAAAGTAATATCAACAAACTAAATGATCAAGTGCTAAGCTAACGGAATGGGTCAAGTCAATCACATCATTCTCCTAATGATGTGATATCGTTAATCAAATGACAACTCTTTGTCTATGGCTAGGAAACATAAACATCTTTGATCAACGAGCTTGTCAAGTAGAGGCATACTAGTGACACTCTGTTTGTCTATGTATTCACACATGTATCATGTTTCTGGTTAATACAATTCTAGCATGAATAATAAACATTTATCATGATATAAGGAAATAAATAATAACTTTATTATTGCCTCTAGGGCATATTTCCTTCATTCCTTGCAACGAAATTGCTCCTGAAGTGATTCTCCATGTTCTGAATCCATAGCTCTGCCTCTAACTGAGTGATTGGTCCAGAGAATACAAGTACATCTTAGTTCATCATCTATTGGGTCCAAGGGTTTCGGGATGAGATAAGAAGGATAGAGAGAGATACACACAATACAAACAATATAGTTTTGAAAATAAGTTTTATTTGTTGCTGTCGGAAAACACACACAAAATATGACAGCTCACAAATCATCGCATCTAACGTGAGTATACAACAAGGGTTTGGTCTTCTAAAGGTCGTATAAATCTTGGAATTCTTCTGTGTCTTCATATCCTTCGAATCTTTGACTGTTGTAGCTTCGACTCTTCTAATGCATGGTGAAGTCTGATACCTTGTCCTTCTCGGAGTGGTCTCATCAGTTGATCCTCCATGTGGTCAAAGGGAAAAGGTGTTTTGTCTACCTATCTGGGGTAAAAGGAAAGATTTGATAAAGCTCAGAAAAGAAGAGAGGTAAAGGATCTTTCTGAAAATAAAGTTTTAGAGAAATCGTTTCCTAAGGGCTTTCAAGTTTCTAGGGTCATGTCCTACAGTCAACATATGCTCTGATACCATCTCTGTAGCGACCCCACCTCAAACAGTCAAGCCTATGTATATCCGTGCTATCCCTGGATCAGTATGCTGGCACACATAGTACATCGGTGTATATATCAAAGTGCAATCACATGTATAAATAACGTAAAACTGATATATACCTCATAAATCTCAGCGGAAACAATCAACGGGTGTGGTGTCCCATCAACGCCAATGGCAAGTTGAGTGTAGACCGTAACCCTACAACGTAACTCCTACTCGTCCTAGAAATTCGTGCAACATAAGACGTTGCAGCCCTGTAGGTCAGTACATTGAATGCACTGGCAAGTCACATCATAAGAATAATGAACCTATTTGTACATGCAATTTGGCTGGTGGAAAGCTCTAAGTTTAGTTTTTGTATAAAGCTAGTTTTTCCCTAGAATAAAAGATATTATTCTACCACTACTGTATAGCATAGGATGAGTTGGTAAACCCAACTCAATCCATTCCCAAAGTTTCATTTAAATCCCAACTGTTTAATTAAGAGTGATGAGATCTCCCAGCATTTCCACTACTAGATGCTCAAGTTGTCTGTAACCAGGGACACGACTAATCGATTAGGTTTTAACACTCTGTAGAGGTTTGCGCACTTTTCCCCACAAGACTCGATCGCCTCCCTTGAAGTTCTCGCACTGCCCGGCGTTTGAGAACAGGATGACCGAGACATAGTCTTTCCAAAGTATTCCCTCTTAACCCACGGATAGGCCGGTACACCTACTCATTCTACATCTGCTAGCCCATCCCGGAAGGGGTCACACTAACTACTCAACTAAGCTAGAGCCCATATTGGCTTCTGGCTGCACACGTAAGCTTCTAGGCTGCAAGTTACGTTGCATGAATTTCACAGTCAAGTCACATCATGCTATTCGAGACGAACATTTTGCCGCTGGTTTCGTCAAATTTGGAGTTATGGTTAAAAAGATATAACCATTCGAAGTTTAGGGGCTAAACTAAAAACTTAGGGACTTGATTGTGAAAGTTTTATTCACGACCAGGTCCCTAGCCACGTGGCAGATTTCTATAGGTTGCAAGTTTTTCTCTGCGAGGCTTACAGGGCGAACAACCGCTAAATAGGAAAAACAGCAACTGCAGCTTAATAAAAGGAAAACCGGAGACTGGTTTTCACTAAAACCACACAGTTTAATAAAACCGAGGTAAACTAATCCAAACAAAAAATAACAGAACCGGCGGGGTGGGGCTGTCGTCTTACAGCGAGCAACGACGATGAACAGGGGGCGGCGGCGCTAGTGTCAGGCGGCGGACGGGCGGTGGCGGCTGTGCTCCTCGGCAGCGGGGGAGGAGATGAACAGGACGGGCATGACGTGGGCGGTTCGGTGGTGGTGATGGCGCACGTCGGGGTAGCCTGGATGGGTGGAGCAAAGGGCGGCAGCTCCGTGCTCCAGCGAGGACGCAGGTCGTCGGGGCGGCGTCTCCGGCGAAACCTAGGGGCAACAAACATGTCAAACGGATGCGGTAGATCGAGAGAATGAGATTGACAGAGAGAGTGGGGGCCGGGGTGGTCTACGGGCAACAAAAATGACGGCGAGGTCCTCTGGCTCCGGAGAGATCCAACTGACGAAGGCGGCGGCTGTGATGAGCGAGGGGGCTAGTGAAGTGGCTGAATGCAGAGAGGGGCTCTTGGGTATTATAGGCGCGAGCAGGAGGTGTGGGGCTGTGGGATAAGCCTTATCCCCGAAGGCGAGGTGCGGTGGTTGCGAGCGGTGAGCATGTGCGTGCTCATCCAACGGGAGGAGCGGGAGGTTGGGGTGACCTGGGGAGCGGGCCCCATGCATCAGCGGCAGTAGCGGGTAGCGAGCGAAGGGAGTCCAGGTGCGGGCGACTCGTGCATGCGGCGCTGGGACGCTGGTCTCCTGCATGGATGGTCGCTGGCTGCCCTAGCGCTGCGGCTGGGCCTTGGCCTCGTCGGCCTGTGGCTAGGCCGGTGTGCTCGCGCACGCGTGCGTTTTTTTACAGAAAGAATCTCCAACAGAATTAAATTAAATAAAAATTATACATAGTCATATCATATACCAAAATGCTCATAAAAATACCAAGAATAAGATGAACTATTTTCCAAGTTCAAATAAATTCTATAAAAAATCATAAAAGTCTAACAGTGCTAGATTTGCATTTAAAAACCATACAAATCATTTTTAAAATACCAAAATGATTTAGAATTTATTTTCTCCTAATTTTCTATTGAAGGGAATCATTTTACCCTTATTTCCATTTATTTATTTTTAGGAGAAAAATAATTTGAATTAAAACTAAATAACTCCCAAGAGGATTTGAAATTTGGAAATTCAAATAACTTCAAAGTGACTTTTGATACGTCTCCAACGTATCTATAATTTTTGATTGCTCCATGCTATATTATCTACTGTTTTGAATGTTTATGGGCTTTATTATACACTTTTATATCATTTTTGGGACTAACCTATTAACCCAGAGCGCAGTGCCAGTTTATGTTTTTACCCTATTTTAGGGTTTCGAAGAAAAGGAAAATCAAACGGAGTCCAATTGACCTGAAACTTCACGGAACTCATTTTTGGAAGGAAAGAAGCCCAGAAGACTTGGAGTGCACCTCGGGGGATCCGCGAGGAGGTCACGAGGCAGGGGGCGCGCCCTCCACCCTCGTGGCCCCCCTGATGTACTTCTTCCGCCTATATATCTCCATATACCCTAAAACCATCCGTGAGCAAAATAGATCGGGAATTCCGCCGCGAGAAGCCTCCGTAGCGACCGAAAGCCAATCTAGACCCGTTCCGGCACCCTGCCGGAGGGGGCAATCCTTCTCCGGTGGCCATCTTCACCATCCCGGTGCTCACCATGACGAGGAGGGAGTAGTTCTCCCTCGGGGCTGAGGGTATGTACCAGTAGCTATGTGTTTGATCTCTCTCTCTCTCTCGTGTTCTTGAGGTGATACGATCTTGATGTATCGCGAGCTTTGCTATTATATTTGGATCCTACGATGTTTTCTTCTCCCTCTACTCTCTTGTAATGGATTGAGTTTCCCCTTTGAAGTTATCTTAGCGGATTGAGTCTTTAAAGATTTGAGAACACTTGATGTATGTCTTGCCGTGGATATCTGTGGTGACAATGGGATATCACGTGATGTATGTTTTGGTGATCAACTTGCGGGTTCTGCCCATGAACCTATGCATAGGGGTTGGCACACGTTTTCGTCGTGATTCTCCGGTAGGAACTTTGGGGCACTCTTTGAGGTTATGTGTGTTGGTTGAATAGATGAATCTGAGATTGTGTGATGCATATCGTATAATCATACCCACGGATACTTGAGGTGACATTGGAGTATCTACGTGACATTAGGGTTTTGATTGATTTGTGTCTTAAGGTGTTATTCTAGTACGAACTCTAGGGCTGTTTGTGACACTTATAGGAATAGCCCAACGGATTGATTGGAAAGAATAACTTTGAGGTGGTTTCGTACCCTACCATAATCTCTTCGTTCGTTCTCCGCTATTAGTGACTTTGGAGTGACTCTTTGTTGCATGTTGAGGGATAGTTATGTGATCCAATTATGATTATTATTGTTGAGGAAACTTACACTAGCGAAAGTATGAACCCTAGGCCTTATTTCCACACATTGCAATACCGTTTACGCTCACTTTTATCACTTGCTACCTTGCTGTTTTTATTATTTCAGATTACAAATACCTTTATCTACTATCCATATTGCACTTGTATCACCATCTCTTCGCCGAACTAGTGCACCTACACAATTTACCATTGTATTGGGTGTGTTGGGGACACAAGAGACTCTTTGTTATTTGGTTGCAGGGTTGCTTGAGAGAGACCATCTTCATCCTACGGCTCCTACGGATTGATAAACCTTAGGGCATCCACTTGAGGGAAATTTGCTACTGTCCTACAAACCTCTGCACTTGGAGGCCCAACAACGTCTACAAGAAGAAGGTTGTGTAGTAGACATCAAGCTCTTTTCTGGCGCCATTGCTGGGGAGGTGAGTGCTTGAAGGTATATCTTTAGATCTTGCAATCGAGTCTTTTAGTTTCTTGTTTTATCACTAGTTTAGTTTATAAAAGAAACTATAAAAAATGGAATTGAGTTTGTCTCATATGCTTCACCTTTTTAATATCTTTCGTGAGTATGATGGAAATGATAATTGTGATCGGGTGCTAGAAGAAGAAATCTATAAAATGTTTGGCACTAAATATTTGAATGATGAGCATGATTGAAATGTTGTTAGTATGAATTCCTTTAATATCTATGATGCTAATGATATGCAAAGCCACAAGCTTGGGGAAGCTACGTTTGATGAAGATGATAACTTTTGTCCCCCAAGTTTTGATGAGCAAATTTATTATGATGAAAGCCTGGCTCCTATCTATGATGATTATTGTGATGACACGTATGCTTTAAAGAATAGTGATAACCATGAAACTTGTCATCTTGACATTAATTTTCAATCACATGTAGTTATTTTGTTGAGTTTGCTCCCACTATTATTAATGAGAAGAATTTTGCTTATGTGGAGAGTAATAAAAATTATATGCTTGTAGATCATGAAAAGAATGCTTTAGGTGCTGATTATATTGTTGAATTCATTCATGATGCTACTGAAAATTATTATGAGGGAGGAATATATGCTTGTAGGAATTGCAATAATATCAAGTTTCCTCTCTATGTGCTTAAAGTTTCAAAGTTATGCTTGTTTTGCCCTCCTATGCTAGTTGATTATTGTTCTCATAAGTTGTTTGCTCACAAAATCCCTATGCATAGGAAGTGGGTTAGACTTAAATGTGCTAGTCATATTCTTCATGATGCTCTCTTTATATTTCAATTCTTATCTTTTATGTGAGCATCATTGAAATCATCATGCCTAGCTAGGGCGTTAAACGATAGCGCTTGTTGGGAGGCAACCCAATTTTATTTTAGTTCCTTGCTTTTTGTTCCTGTTTAGTAATAAATAATTCATCTATCCTCTGTTTAGATGTGGTTTTATGCTTTTAATTAGTGTTTGTGCCAAGTAGAACCTTTGGGAAGACTTTGGGAAAGTCTTGTTGATCATGCTGTAAAAACAGAAACTTTAGTGCTCACGAGAATTGCTGCCATTTTTAATTGTAGAGTGCTATTTAGTTAATTATTTTTTCAGATGGTTAATAGATAAATTCCTCAGGTCCAGCAATTTATTTGAGAATTTTATGAGTTCCATAAGTATACGTTTGATCCAGATTACTACAGACTGTTCTGTTTTTGACAGATTCTGTTTTTCGTGTGTTGTTTACTTATTTTAATGAATCTATGGCTAGTAAAATAGTTTGTAAACCATAGAGAAGTTGGAATACCGTAGTTTTAACACCAATATAAATAAAGAATGAGTTCATTACAGTACCTTGAAGTAGTGTTTTGTTTTCTTTCGCCAACGGAGCTTACGAGTTTTCTGTTAAGTTTTGTGTTGTGAAGTTTTCAAGTTTTGGGTAAGGATTCAATGGACTATGGAATAAATAGTGGCAAGAGACTAAGCTTGGGGATGCCCAAGGCACCCCAAGGTAATATTCAAGGATAGCCAAGAGGAAAGCTTGGGGATGCCCCGGAAGGCATCCCCTCTTTCGTCTTCATTCATCGGTAACTTTACTTGGAGCTATATTTTTATTCACCACATGATATGTGTTTTTCTTGAAGCATAAATTTATTTTGTTAGTATTTTCTTGCTGTTATTTAGAACAATGTTTTTCATCTTTTATTTCAATAAAAGTGGCATTGATAGCCTTTACTATGCCTATTTTAGAAGTCCGCATGTTGCTGTTTGAAAACAGAAAGTTTACCGCTGTTGCAATAATTCCCTAGAAAATTAAGAATGTGATAAAATGTTGAAACCTTTTGCATATTAAGCTCTGATAAATTTACTACATTTGGAATTTTCTTTCATAATTTTTGGATCTAGGTAAGTATGGATGTTGCTGCATTCTTTACAGACTATCCTGTTTAGGCAGATTGCTGTTATGTTTGCATTGTTTCCTTCTTTAATGATTCTATTTGAGGATAGGACTATTAAATATGCAGAGGCATTTAGTATGCAATGTTGAATAATAATTTTAGTGATTTGCTACAGTAGAGTATGATAAGGTTTTGGCAATGGTTTATACTAACTTATCTCATGAGTCCTTGTTGAGTTTTGTGTGGATGAAGCTTTTGAGATTTAGGGAGACCATGATATGAGAGGAATTAAGGAGACACAAAAGCTCAAGCTTGGGGATGCCCAAGGCATCCCAAGATAATATTTCAAGAAGTCTCAAGCATCTAAGCTTGGGGATGCCCCGGTTGGCATCCCACCTTTCTTCTTCAACAACTATCGGTCAGTATCGGTTGATCCTAAGTTTTTGCTTCTTCACATGATGTTTGTCATTCTTAGAATGTCATTTTATTTTGCTTTGTTCACTGTTTGAATAGAATACCAAGATCTGAAATTATTAAATGTTAGAGAGTCTTCGCATAGTTGCATAATTATTCAACTACTCATTGATCTTCACTTATATCTTTCGGAGTAGTTTTTCGATGCTCTAGTGCTTCACTTATATCTTTTAGAGCATGGTGGTAGTTTTATTTTGAAGAAATAGATGAACTCTCATGCTTCACTTAGATTATTTTGAGAGTCTTAAATAGCATGGTAATTTGCTTAAATAATCCTAATATGCTAGGTATTCAAGATTAGTAAAAACTTTCTTATGAGTGTTTTGAATACTAAGAGAAGTTTGATACTTGATGATTGTTTTGAGATATGGAGGTAATAATATCAAAGTCGTGCTAGTTGAGTAGTTGTGAATTTGAGAGATACTTGTGTTGAAGTTTGCAAGTCCCGTAGCATGCACGTATGGTAAACGTTATGTAACAAATATGAAACATGAGGTGTTATTTGATTGTCTTCCTTATGAGTGGCGGTCGGGGACGAGCGATGGTCTTTTCCTACCAATCTATCCCCCTAGGAGCATGCGCGTAGTACCAAGGTTTTTGATGACTTTTAGACTTTTGCAGTAAGTATGTGAGTTCTTTATGACTAATGTTGAGTCCATGGATTATACGCACTCTCACCCTTCCATCCTTGCTAGCCTCTTCGGTACCGTGCATTGCCCTTTATCACATTGAGAGTTGGCACAATCTTTGCCGGTGCATCCAAACCCCGTGATATGATACGCTCTTTCACACATAAACCTCCTTATATCTTCCTCAAAACAGCCACCATACCTACCTATTATGGCATTTCCATAGCCATTCCGAGATATATTGCCATGCAACTCTCCACCGTTCCGTTTATTATGACACACATCATCATTGTCATATTGCTTTGCATGATCATGTAGTTGACATCGTATTTGTGGCAAAGCCACCGTTCATAATTCTTTCATACATGTCACTCATGAGTCATTGCACATCCCGGTACACCACCAGAGGCATTCATATAGAGTCATACTTTGTTCTAGTATCGAGTTGTAATCATTGAGTTGTAACTAAATAGAAGTGTGATGATCATCATTTTCTAGAGCATTGTCCCAAGTGAGCATTAAAAAAAGAGAAAGGCCATAAAAAATAGAAGGCCCAAAAAATAATAAAAAGGAGAAAGGCCATAAAAAAGAGAAGGCCCAAAAAAATAAAAAAAATGAGAGAAAAAGAGAGAAGGGACAGTGCTACTATCTTTTGCCACACTTGTGCTTCAAAGTAGCACCATGATCTTCATAGTAGAGAGTCTCTTGTTTTGTCACTTTCATATACTAGTGGGAATTTTTCATTATAGAACTTGGCTTGTATATTCCAACAATGGGCCTCCTCAAGTGCCCTAGGTCTTCGTGAGCAAGCAAGTTGGATGCACACCCACTTAGTTTCTTTTGTTGAGCTTTCATACATTTATAGCTCTAGTGCATCCGTTGCATGGCAATCCCTACTCCTTGCATTAACATCAATCGGTGGGCATCTCCAAAGCCCATTGATTAGCCTTGTTGATGTGAGACTTTCTCCTTTTTGTCTTCTCCACATAACCCCCTCATTATTCTATTCCACCCATAGTGCTATATCCATGGCTCGCGCTCATGTATTGCGTGAAAGTTTATGAGTTTGAGATTACTAAAGTATGAAACAATTGCTTGGCTTGTCATCGGGGTTGTGCATGATGAGAGCATTCTTGTGTGAGGAAAATGAAACATGACTAAACTATATGATTTTGTAGGGATGAACTTTGTTTGGCCATGTTATTATGAGAAGACATAATTGCTTAGTTAGTATGCTTGAAGTATTATCATTTTTATGTCAATATGAACTTTTGTCTTGAATCTTATGGATCTGAATATTCATACCACAATTAAGAAGAATCACATTGAAATTATGCCAAGTAGCACTCCGCATCAAAAATTCTATTTTTATCATTTACCTACTCGAGGGCGAGCAGGAATTAAGCTTGGGGATGTTGATACGTCTCCAATGTATCTATAATTTTTGATTGGTCCATGCTATATTATCTACTGTTTTGAATGTTTATGGGCTTTATTATACACTTTTATATCATTTTTGGGACTAACCTATTAACCCAGAGCCCAGTGCCAGTTTCTGTTTTTACCCTATTTTAGGGTTTCGAAGAAAAGGAAAATCAAACAGAGTAAAATTGACCTGAAACTTCACGGAACTCTTTTTTGGAAGAAAAGAAGCCCACAAGACTTGGAGTGCACGTCGGGGGATCTGCGAGGAGGTCACGAGGCAGGGGGCGCGCCCACCCCCCTAGGCGCGCCATCCACCCTCGTGAGCCCCTCGTGGCCCCCCTGACGTACTTCTTCCGCCTATATATCTCCATATACCCTAAAAACATTCGTGAGCAAAATAGATCAGGAGTTCCGCCGCCAAAAGCCTCCGTAGCCACCGAAAGCCAATCTAGACCCGTTCCGGCACCCTGCCGGAGGGGGCAATCCTTCTCCGGTTGCCATCTTCATCATCCCGGTGCTCTCCTTGACGAGGAGGGAGTAGTTCTCCCTCAGGGCTGAGGGTATGTACCAGTAGCTATGTGTTTGATCTCTCTCTCTCTCGTGTTCTTGAGGTGATACAATCTTGATGTATCGCGAGCTTTGCTATTATATTTGGATCCTATGATGTTTTCTTCCCCCTCTACTCTCTTGTAATGGATTGAGTTTCCCCTTTGAAGTTATCTTATCAGATTGAGTCTTTAAAGATTTGAGAACACTTGATGTATGTCTTGCCGTGGATATCTGTGGTGATAATGGGATATCACGTGATGTATGTTTTGGTGATCAACTTGCGGGTTCCGCCCATGAACCTATGCATAGGGGTTGGCACACATTTTCGTCGTGATTCTCCGGTAGGAACTTTGGGGCACTCTTTGAGGTTCTATGTGTTGGTTGAATAGATGAATCTGAGATTGTGTGATGCATATCGTATAATCATACCCACGGATACTTGAGGTGACATTGGAGTATCTAGGTGACATTAGGGTTTTGATTGATTTGTGTCTTAAGGTGTTATTCTAGTACGAACTCTAGGGCTGTTTGTGACACTTATAGGAATAGCCCAACGGATTGATTGGAAAGAATAACTTTGAGGTGGTTTCGTACCCTACCATAATCTCTTCGTTCGTTCTCCGCTATTAGTGACTTTGGAGTGACTCTTTGTTGCATGTTGAGGGATAGTTATGTGATCCAATTATGATTATTATTGTTGAGGGAACTTACACTAGCGAAAGTATGAACCCTAGGCCTTATTTCCACACATTGCAATACCATGTACGCTCACTTTTATCACTTGCTACCTTGCTGTTTTTATTATTTCAGATTACAAATACCTTTATCTACTATCCATATTGCACTTGTATCACCATCTCTTCGCTGAACTAGTGCACATATACAATTTACCATTGTATTGGGTGTGTTGGGGACACAAGAGGCTCTTTGTTATTTGGTTGCAGGGTTGCTTGAGAGAGACCATCTTCATCCTACGCCTCCTACGAATTGATAAACCTTAGGTCATCCACTTGAGGGAAATTTGCTACTATCCTACAAACCTCTGCACTTGGAGGCCCAACAACATCTACAAGAAGAAGGTTGTGTAGTAGACATCAACTTCCAAATCATTTATTTGAAACTTCCAACTCTCTTTCTTCAAATTTGAAGAAGTCATTTTATTTCCCCTCATGAACTCATTGAGTTGCTTAAAGTTTCTAAATTTGAAATATTTCAAATGGAATTCAAATCATTTTCAAACTCCTTTTTATTTATTTAAATGGAATAAGTCATATTATCTTCACTCTAGGTTTTGTGATGAAATTAATTTGAATTCATGGTGATCAAAAATGCAAGATGAAAGTTTCGGGGAAGTCCTTTTATTCCCTCTCATTCAAGTTCCAAAAAGTTTTCAATTTCCACTCAGTTTCACGCAATCAATCACACAACAAACAAACAAACAAACAATCATAATTACTTATTTAATATAACATTCCAAAATTTAGAATTTTGGGATGTTACAGGGATAGATTGGTAGGAAAAGACCATCGCTCGTCCCCGACCGCCACTCATAAGGAAGACAATCAATAAATAAATCATGCTCCGACTTCATCACATAACGGTTCACCATACCTGCATGCTACGGGAATCACAAACTTTAACACAAGTATCTCTCAAATTCACAACTACTGAACTAGCATGAATCTAATGTCACCATCTTCATATCTCAAAACAATCATCAAGTATCAAACTTCTCATAGTATTCAATGCACTTTATATGAAAGTGTTTATTATACCCATCATGGATGCCTATCATATTAGGACTAATTTCATAACCAAAGAAAATTACCATGATTTTCTAAAAGACTCTCAAAATAATACAAGTGAAGCATGAGAGATCAATAATTTCTATCAAATAAAACCACCACCGTGCTCTAAAAAGATATAAGTGAAGCACTAGAGCAAACGACAAACTACTTCAAAAGATATAAGTGAAGATCAATGAGTAGTTGAATAATTATGAAACTATGTGAAGACTCTCTAACATTTAAGAATTTCAGATCTTGGTATTTTATTCAAATAGCAATCAAAGCAAAAGAAAATAAAATGACGCTCCAAGCAAAACACATATCTTGTAGTGAATAAAAATATAGCTCCAAGTAAAGTTACCGATGAACGAAGACGAAAGAGGGGATGCCATCCGGGGCATCCCCAAGCTTAGGCTCTTAGTTGTCCTTGAATATTACCTTGGGGTGCCTTGGGCATCCCCAAGATTAGGCTCCTGCCACTCCTTATTCCATAGTCCATCGAATCTTTACCCAAAACTTGAAAACTTCACAACACAAAACTTAACAGAAAACTCGTAAGCTCTGTTAGTATAAGAAAATAAATTACCACTTAGGTACTATTGTGAACTCATTCTAAATTCATATTAGTGTAATATATACTGTATTGCAACTCATATATGGCTCATACCCTCCGATACTACTCATAGATTCATCAAAATAAGCAAACAACACATAGAAAACAGAATCTATCAAAAACAGAACAGTCTGTAGTAATCTGGATCAAACGTATACTTATGGAACCCCAAAAATTCTAAAATAAATTTTTGGAAGTGAGGAATTTATCTATTAATCATCTGAAAAATAATTAACTAAATATCACTCTCCAGTAAAAATGGCAGCAAATCTCGTGATCGCTAAAGTTTTTGTTTTTTACAGCAAGCTCGCAAAGACTTTCCCCAAGTCTTCCCAAAGGTTCTACTTGGCACAAACACTAATTAAAAGCATAAAAACACATCTAAACATATTCTAGATGAATTATTTATTACTAAACAGGAGCAAAAAGCAAACAAAAATAAACTTGGGTTGGCTCGCAACAAGCGCTATCGTTTAACGCCCCTAGCTAGGCATGATGATTTCAATGATGCTCACATAAAAGATAAGAATTGAAACATAAAGAGAGCACCATGAAGAATATGACTAGCACATTTAAGTCTAACCTTATTCCTATGCATAGGGATTTTGTGATTAAACAACTTATGGGAACAATAATCAACTAGCATAGGAACGCAAAACAAGGATAACTTCAAGATTTTCAACACATAGAGAGGAAACGTGATATTATTGCAATTCCTACAAGCATATGTTCCTACATCATAATAATTTTCAGTAGCATCATGAATGAATTCAACAATATAACTATCACATAAAGCATTCTTTTCATGATCTACAAGCATAGAAATTTTATTACTCTCCACATAAGCAAAATTCTTCTCATTCGGAATAGTGGGAGTATCATAAGAGACTCGAATACTATAAATTGTTTCCACATTAAAAGAGTAATGTTCAGAAAAAGGGTAATCATAATCATGACAAGTTTTATAAATATAATCATCACTACTTTTTATAGCATAAGTGTCATCACAATAATCATCATAAATCGGAGGCACGCTATCATCATAATAAATTTGCTCATCAAGACTTGGGAGACTAAAAATATCATCTTCATTAAACATAGTTTCCCCAAGCTTGGGACAAACATTAATTGCAAAAAATATATTCTCAAACATGTCATTCTCATCAAACATAGCATCCCCAACCTTGGGCCTTTTCATATCATAAGCATAATCACTCTCATCATTAATAGTATGGCTAGCACCAACAGTATAGCAATTATCATCACAATGAGTAATAGGAGCAACATCATTTGGGAGGGATACCTTTTCACCTTTGCTTCTATACATTTTCTTTCTTCTTTACATTAGGTATGGGTTTATCCCTCTTTTTGGAGCTCCTTATTAATGAGATTGGTTGGATAGAAAGCTCTTCCTCGTTACCTGATTCATCATAAGAAATAATAGGAGCATATTGGGAAGTATCTTCCCTTTCATTAGTATTCTCTTCATCTTCTATTTGTTTTATTTTCTTTATGTAATTGTCAATATAAGGATTTTCTATGCAATTTACCGCACAATACATAAAAATTTCTTCTAGATTAATATCAAGGAATTTCTCAAGGTTATATTCTGGAATATGCTTAGTTATACGTTTCATTTCTTCATAACCCAAAAGCAAACTAAGTTCATTATGATGTGCAATGGAAATCAAATCATCACAATTTTTGGACACGATTCGATCATGAAACAATTTGCATAGGAGATTTAAATGACCATGTTCATTGCAAAGTTCACAAGTATGCCGAAGACATTTTAAATTTTCAGCACAAACATCTAGCCTCTCTTGCAACCATTTAGTTTCTAAATACCTATGCCTCTTGCAAAATCTATCTTCCCTATTTGTTGTGTACTTGCAAACTCTATGCACTCCACAAAAGTTGACATGCTTATAAGAGACATTTTCATCATGAATGGTGCAATCATCATTAGTACTATGGTTATTCAAGGAGTTCACACTAACAACACTACAATCAGGCTCATCATTCAGAGATTTAGTGCCACACATTTTAGAGACTTCTTCTTCTAGCACTTGAGCACAATTTTCCTTTCCATCATTCTCACGAAAGATATTAAAAAGATGAAGCGTATGAGCCAAACTCAATTCCATTTTATTGTAATTTTATTTTATAAACTAAACTAGTGATCAAACAAGAAACTAAAAGATTCGATTGCAAGATCTAAAGATATACCTTCAAGCACTAACCTCCCCGGCAACGGCGCCAGAAAAGAGCTTGATGTCTACTACACAACCTTCTTCTTGTAGATGTTGTTGGGCCTCCAAGTGCAGAGGTTTGTAGGACAGTAGCGAATTTTCCTCAAGTGGATGACCTAAGGTTTATCAATCCGTGGGAGGCGTAGGATGAAGATGGTCTCTCTCAAACAGCCCTGCAACCAAATAACAAAGAGTCTCTTGTGTCCCCAACAACCCAATACAATGGTAAATTGTATAGGTGCACTAGTTCGGCGAAGAGATGGTGATACAAGTGCAATATGGATCGTAGATATAGGTTTTTGTAATCTAAAAATATAAAAATAGCAAGGTAGCAAGTGGTAAAAGTGAGCGTAAACGGTATTGCAATGTGTTGAAACAAGGCCTAGGGTTCATACTTTCACTAGTGCAAGTTCTCTCAACAATAATAACATAATTGGATCATATAACTATCCCTCAACATGCAACAAAGAGTCACTCCGAAGTCACTAATAGCGGAGAACAAACTAGGAGATTATGGTAGGGTACGAAACCACCTCAAAGTTATTCTTTCTGATCGATCTATTCAAGAGTTCATACTAGAATAACACCTTAAGACACAAATCAACCAAAACCCTAATGTCACCTAGATACTCCAATGTCACCTCAAGTATCCGTGGGTTTGATTATACGATATGCATCACACAATCTCAGATTCATCTATTCAACCAACACAAAGAACTTCAAAGAGTTCCCCAAAGTTTCTACCGGAGAGTCAAGACAAAAACGGGTGCCAACCCCTATGCATAAGTTCACGAGGTCACGGAACTCGCAAGTTGATCACCAAAACATACATCAAGTTGATCACATGATATCCCATAGTCACCACAGATAAGCACGTGCAAGACATACATCAAGTGTTCTAAAATCCTTAAAGACTCAATCCGATAAGATAACTTCAAAGGGAAAACTCAGTCCATTACAAGAGAGTAGAGGGGGAGAAACACCATAAGATCCAACTATAATAGCAAAGCTCGCGATACATCAAGATCGTGCCGAGTCAAGAACATGAGAGAGAGAGAGAGAGAGAGATCAAACACATAGCTACTGGTACATACCCTCAGCCCTGAGGGTGGACTACTCCCTCCTCGTCGTGGAGAGCGCCGGGATGATGAAGATGGCTACCGAAGAGGGATTCCCCCTCCGGCAGGGTGTCGGAATGGGTCTAGATTGGTTTTCGGTGGCTACGGAGGCTTCTGGCGGCGGAACTCCCGATCTATTCCGCTCCTGGAGGCTTCTAGGGAGCCACGAGGGGCCCACGAGGGTGGGGGCGCACCCAGGGGGCAGGCGCGCCTCCCTGCCTCGTGGCCACCTTGAAGCTTCCCTGACGTCTACTCCAAGTCTCCTAGATTGCTTCCGTTCCAAAAACAATTGTCCCGAAGGTTTCATTCCGTTTGGACTCTGTTTGATATTCCTTTTCTTCAAAACACTGTAATAGGCAAGAAAACAACAATTTGGGCTGGGCCTCCGGTTAATAGGTTAGTCCCAAAGTAATATAAAAGTGTATAATAAAGCCCATAAACATCCAAAACATATAATATAATAGCATGGAACAATCAAAAATTATAGATACGTTGGAGACATATCAATAAGCTTGAACCCAAATTAGAGAAGTGCGTCTTCATAGGATACCCAAAAAGAAGCTATTGGGTACACCTTCTATCACAGATCCGAAGGCAAGATTCTTGTTGCTAAGAATGGATCCTTTCTAGAGAAGGAGTTTCTCTCGAGAGAAGTGCGTGGGAGGAAAGTAGAACTTGATGAGGTAATTGTACCTTCACCCAAATTGGAAAGTAGTTGATCATAGAAATCAGTTCCAGTGATTCCTGCACCAATTAGTGAGGAAGTTAATGATAATGATCATGAAACTTCGGATCAAGTTACTACCGAACCTCGTAGGTCAACCAGAGTACGGTCCGCACCAGAGTGGTACGGTAATCCTGTTCTGGAAGTCATGTTACTAGACCATGATGAACCTACGAACTATGAGGAAGCGATGATGAGCCCAGATTCCAATAAATGGCTTGAGGCCACGAAATCTGAGATATGATCCATGTATGAGAACAAAGTGTGGACTTTGGTGGACTTGCCCGATGATCAGCAAGCCATTGAGAATAAATGGATCTTCAAGAGGAATATAGACGCTGATGATGGAGAGGGGCGTCGCACACGGCTAAGAGATTGTCATGGCCTTTTTGTGGAGCACCCTCCCTCATATATATAGGTGGGGGAGGGGAGGCAACTAGGAGGCGCCCCAAGGGTGGCCGCCGACCCCCTTGGGCTCCTGCCCTATGGCACCTCCCTTATTTTGCTTGCACAAGGGGGAAAGGAAAGGGGAGCAAGCTTATAAATCAAGGCTGATATGACCGACATAAAGGTTGATATATCACTTTCTGGGCTCTACCGATATATACATAACATATCATTTTGTAAATATCAACATATCACCCGATATGGACCGAAATATCGACCTATATGGCCGATATCTAGCCCGATATGTCCATCGATATAGCACGATAGGTAGATAACAATAGATCTTTATTAAATAACAGTGAAATAAGATTATGCACTTACAACTTCAGCATATATTATCAAAGTCATGCACAATGTTTCGTACAAATGCATACATATCATATTTTTTAATCACAATAGTTTCTTAATCAGCAAGTTAATAAACTAGGAACCTAAACGTGTTATGTTAAAACATTGACATCATAATTTTATTTTACTAAAAATACATGTTTTGAACAAGAATAATGAAAAAAAACTAGACATGTTTTCTCTGATATATCTACATACCGTCCGATATATCACCCGATATCTGACATCCGATATGTCGAAGCCAAACCAATATGAACCCGATATCCGATATTTTGAAGCTTGAAGGGGAGGAGAAGGAAGGAAGGGGGAGGCCGACTCCCCCTTTTCCTTCTCTCCCCAAGAGCTACGACCTTAGGAGGGGCACGCCAGCCCCTTGTGGGCTGGTGTGTCCTCCCACTTTGGCCCATATGGCCCATTAACCTCCCGAGGGTTCTCGGAACCCCTTCCGGTGATCCGATGACTACCCTGTACCTCCCGGAACTCTTCTAGTGTCCAAATAGCATCGTGCTATATATCAATATTTACCTCCAGACCATTCCAGAGCTCCTCATCATGTCCGTGATATCATCTGGGACTCCAAACAACATTCGGTCACCGAATCACATAACACATATAATACTATATCGTCAATGAACGTTAAGCGTGTGGACCCTACGGGTTCGAGAACTATGTAGACATGACCGAGACACCTCTCCGCTCAATAAACAATAGCGGCACCTGGATGCCCATATTGGTTCCTACATATTCTATGAAGATCTTTATCGGTCGAACCTTATGACAACATACGTAATTCCCTTTGTCTGTCGATATGTTACTTGCCCGAGATTCAATCATTCGTATATTTGTACCTAGTTCAATCTCGTTACCAACAAGTCTCTTTACTCGTTTTGTAATACATCATATCATAACTAACTCCTTAATCACTTTGATTGCAATCTTCTTGTGATGTGTATTACTGAGAGGGCCCAGAGATACATCTTCGTTACACGGAGTGACAAATCCCAATCTTGATTCACGCCAACTCAATAGTCACCTTCGGAGATACCTGTAGAGCATCTTTATGGTTGATAACCCACAAGTATAGGGGATCAATTGTAGCCTCTTTCGATAAGTAAGAGTGGAGAACCCAACGAGGAGCTAAAGGCAGAACAAATATTCCCTCAAGTTCTAGCGACCACCGATACAACTCCACACATGCTTGACGTTCGCTTTACCTAGAACAAGTACGAAACTAGAAGTACTTTGTAGGTGTTTTTGGGTAGGTTTGCAAGAATATAAAGTGCACGTAAATAAAAAGTAGGGGCTGTTTAGGTAAAGACACAACTAAGTTAGTTTTAGTAAAGAGCTTTTTGTTACAAGAAAGTTATTTGTCCCTAGGCAATTGATAACTAGACCGGTAATCATTATTGCAATTTTATATGAGGGAGAGGCATAAGCTAACATACTTTCTCTACTTGGATCATATGCACTTATGATTGGAACTCTAGCAAGCATCCGCAACTACTAAAGATCATTAAGGTAAAACCCAACCATAGCATTAAAGTATCAACCCCTCTTTATCCCATACGCAACAACCCCCTTACTCGGGTTTGTGTTTCAGTCACTCACGCAACCCACTATATGAGAATCATGAACGTATTGCAACACCCTACAGCGGGGATCCCTCACGCTTGCGCGACACGGAGAGCACCATAGGACAGCACCAATAATAAAACATGCAACTCAAACCAATCTTGATCATCAAATAGCCCATAGGACAAAATGGGTCTACTCAAACATCATAGGATAGCCATACATCATTGGGAGATAATATATAGCATTGAACACCATGTTTAAGTAGAGATTACGGCGGGTAAGAGAGAGGTTACACTGCTGCATAGAGGGGGGATGAGTTGGTGATGATGGCGGTGAAGTTGTTGGTGAAGATTGCGGTGATGATGATGGCCCCCACAGCGTTCCGGCGCCACCGGAAGAGAAGGGGAGAGGGGGCCCCTTCGTCTTCTTCTTCCTTGACCTCCTCCCTAGATGGGAGAAGGGTTTCCCCTCCGGTCCTTGGCCTCCATGGCGTGGGAGGGGTGAGAGCCCCTCCGAGATTGGATTTGTCTCTCTGTCTCTCTCTGTTTCTGCATTCTCAGATTCTACCCTTTCACCGTTTCTTATATTCCCGGAGATCCGTAACTCCGACTGGGCTGAAATTTTAACACGATCTCTATCTGGATATTAGCTTTCTTGCGGCGAAAGAAGGGCATCAACCGCATTACGGGGTGGCCACGAGGGTCAGGGCGCGCCCGCCTGCCTCGTGGCGCCCTCGGGCACCGTCTCGCGTGGATTTTTCTTCCCCAAAATCATATATATTCCAAAAAAAAATCTCCGTCAGTTTTTATCCCGTTTGGACTCCGTTTGATATGGATATTCTGCGAAACAAAAAACATGCAACAAACAAGAACTGGCACTGGGCACTGGATCAATATGTTAGTCTCAAAAATAGTATAAAAAGTTGCCAGAAGTATATGAAAGTTGTAGAATATTGGCATGGAACAATCAAAAATTATAGAGACGATAGAGACGTATCAGCATCCCCAAGCTTAATTCCTGGTCGTCCTCGAGTAGGTAAATGATAAAAAAGATAATTTTTGATGTGGAATGCTACCTAGCATAATCTTGATCACATATCTAATCATGGCATGAATATTAAGACACGAGTGAGTCAAAGCAATAGTCTATCATTTGACATAAAAACAATAATACTTCAAGCCTACTAATAAAGCAATCGTATCTTTTCAAAATAACATGGCCAAAGAAAGTTATCCCTACAAAATCATATAGTCTGGCTATGCTCCATCTTCATGCTACCTCTTGAGCACTGCGTAGGTTTTCCCCGAAGAGGAAGGGATGATGCAGCAAAGTAGCGTGAGTATTTCCCTCAGTTTTTGAGAACCAAGGTATCAATCCAGTAGGAGGCTACGCGCGAGTCCCTCGTACCTGCACAAAACAAATAAATCCTCGCAACCAACGTGAATAGGGGTTGTCAATCCCTACACGGCCACTTACGAGAGTGAGATATGATAGATATGATAAAGATAATATTTTTGGTATTTTTGTGATAAAGATGCAAAGTAAAATAAAGGCAAAGGAAATAAGCAAAGGAAATAACTAAGTAGTAGGAGATTAATATGATAAAGATAGACTCGGGGGCCATAGGTTTCACTAGTGGCTTCTCTCGAGAGCATAAGTATTCTACGGTGCGTGAACAAATTACTGTTGAGCAATTGATAGAATTGAGCATAGTTGTGAATATCTAGGTATGATCATGTATATAGGCATCACGTCCGAGACAAGTAGACCGACTCCTGCCTGCATCTACTACTATTACTCCACTCATCGACCGCTATCCAGCATGCATCTAGAATATTAAGTTAAAAACAGAGTAACGCCTTAAGCAAGATGACATGATGTAGAGGGATAGACTCATGCAATATGATGAAAACCCCATCTTGTTATCCTCGATGGCAACAATACAATACGTGCCTTGCTACCCCTACTGTCACTAGGAAAGGACACCGCAAGATTGAACCCAAGGCTAAGCACTTCTCCCATTGCAAGAAAGATCAATCTAGTAGGCCAAACCAAACTGATAATTCGAAGAGACTTTCAAAGATAACCAATCATACATAAAAGAATTCAGAGAAGATTCAAATATTATTCATAGATAGACTTGATCATAAACCCACAATTCATCGGTCTCAACAAACACACTGCAAAAAGAAGATTACATCGAATAGTTCTCCACAAGAGAGGGGGAGAACATTGTATTGAGATCCAAAAAGAGAGAAGAAGCCATCTAGCTAATAACTATGGACCCGTAGGTCTAAGGTGAACTACTCACACTTTATCGGAGAGGCTATGGTGTTGATGTAGAAGCCCTCCGTGATCGATGCCCCCTCCGGCGGAGCTCCGGAACAGGCCCCAAGATGGGATCTCGTGGATACATAAAGTTGCGGTGGTGGAATTAGGGTTTTGGCTCCGTATCTGATCGTTTGGGGGTACGTAGGTATATATAGGAGGAAGGAGTACGTCGGTGGAGCAACAGGGGGCCCACGAGGGTGGAGGGCGCGCCTGGGGGGAGGGGTAGGCGCGCCCCCTACCTCATGGCCTCCTCTTTTGTGTCTTGACATAGGGTCCAAGTCTCCCAGGTCTTGTTCGTTGAGAAAATCACATTCCCGAAGGTTTCATTCCGTTTGCACTCGGTTTGATATTCCTTTTCTTCGAAACCCTAAAACAGGCAAAAATAAAAATTCTGGGCTGGGCCTCCGGCTAATAGGTTAGTCCCAAAAATAATATAAAAGTGGATAATAAAGCCCAATAATGTCCAAAACAATAGATAATATAGCATGGAGCAATCAAAAATTATAGATACGTTGGAGACGTATCACTTCACCACACAAAATATTCACATCATGCACAACCCTGATGACAAGCCAAGCAATTGTTTCATACTTTTGACGTTCTCAAACCTTTTCAACTTTCACGCAATACATGAGCGTGAGCCATGGACATAGCACTATAGGTGGAATAGAATGGTGGTTGTGGAGAAGACAAAAAGGAGAAGATAGTCTCACATCAACTAGGCGTATCAACGGGCTATGGAGATGACCATCAATAGATATCAATGTGAGTGAGTAGGGATTGCCATGCAACGGATGCACTAGGGCTTTAAGTGTATGAAAGCTCAAACTAAAACTAAGTGGGTGTGCATCCAACTTGCTAGCTCATGAAGACCTCGGGCATTTGAGGAAGCCCATCATCGGAATATACAAGACAAGTTCTATAATGAAAATTTCCACTAGTATATGAAAGTGATAACTCAAGAGACTCTCTATATGAAGAACATGGTGCTACTTTGAAGCACAAGTGTGGTAAAAGGATAGTAACATTGCCCCTTCTCTCCTTTTCTCTCATTTTTTAATTTTTTTATATTTTTTGGGCCTTCTCTTTTTTGGCCTTTCTCTTTTTTTAAATAATTTTTTTATTTTATTTTTTCGTCCGGAGTCTCATCCCGACTTGTGGGGGAATCATACTCTCCATCGTACTTTCCTCACAAGGGCGCAATGCTCTAATAATGATGATCATCACACTTTTATTTACTTACAACTCGATATTACAACTCGATACTAGAACAAAGATATGACTCTATATGAATGCCTCCGGCAGTGTACCGGCATGTGCAATGATCTAGCGTAGCAATGACATCAAAAAATGGACAAGCCATGAAAACATCATGCTAGCTATCTTACGATCATGCAAAGCAATATGACAATGACTGCTCAAGTCATGTATATGATGATGATGGAAGTTGCATGGCAATATATCTCGGAATGGCTATGGAGATGCCATGATAGGTAGGTATGGTGGCTATTTTGAGGAAGGTATATGGTGGGTTTATGGTACCTGCGAAAGTTGCGCGGTACTAGAGAGGCTAGCAATGGTGGAAGGGTGAGAGTGCGTATAATCCATGGACTCAACATTAGTCATAAAGAACTCACATACTTATTACAAAAATCTATTAGTCATCAAAACAAAGTACTACGCGCATGCTCCTAGGGGGATAGATTGGTAGGAAAATACCATCGCTCGTCCCCGACCACCACTCATAAGGAAGACAATCAATAAATAAATCATGCTCCGACTTCGTTACATAATGGTTCACCATACGTGCATGCTACGGGAATCACAAACCTCAACACAAGTATTTCTACTAATCCACAACTACCCACTAGCATGACTCTAATATCACCATCTTTATATCGCAAAACTATTGCAAGGAATCAAACATATTATATTCAGTGATCTACAAGTTTTATGTAGGATTTTATGACTAACAATGTGAATAACCAGTTCCTGTCATCTCTCTAAATAGATATAAGTGAAGCAAGAGAGTTTAATTCTTTCTACAAAAGATATGCCCGTGCTCTGACAAATATAAGTGAAGCAAAAGAGCATTCTACAAATGGTGGTTTTTCTATGTAAAGAGAAACAGGCAATCCAAACTTCAAATGATTTAAGTGAAGCACATGAAGCATTCTATAAAGCCGCAGCATATATAAGTGAAGTGCAAAGAGCATTCTATAAATCAACCAAGGACTATCTCATACCAGCATGGTGCATAAAATAAAAATGAAAACTAGATGCAAAAGACGCTCCAAGATTGCACATATCGCATGAACGAAACGAATCCGAAAACATACTGATACTTGTTGAAGAAAGAGGGGATGCCTTCCGGGGCATCCCCAAGCTTAGAAGCTTGAGTCTCCTTGAATATTTACTTGGGGTGCCTCGGGCATCCCCAAGCTTGAGCTCTTGCCTCTCTTCCTTCTTCTCACATCGAGACCTTCTCGATCATCGAATACTTCATCCACACAAAACTTCAACTGAAAACTCGATAAGATCCGTTAGTATAATAAAGCAAATCACTACTCTAAGTACTGTTGAAAACCAATTCATATTTTGTTTTTTCATTGTGTCTACTGTAATATAACTTTTCCATGGCTTAATCCACTGATATAAATTGATAGTTTCATCAAAACAAGCAAACTATGCATCATAATCTGAACATTCACCATACTTATGATACTTGAACAATTCTAACAAAATTAGAAAAAACAAACAATTTTTATAGGAAGACAGTGCAAAAAGAATCAGAACCATTTGACGTTCCAGCTAAAAATGTAAAATCACGCACTACAGCCAAAGTTTCTGTCCTGCATCGTACAAACCATCAAGCAAATGTAAACATCCTAAAGGCAAACCTTGGCACATTATTTTTATAATACAATGGAATTGTACAAGGGGATAATTATTTTTGTTGAAAAGTTTCTGTAATCAAGATTCACAAAGTTGCCGTGAGCATGAACAAAGTTCAAGGAGCTCCCCCACTTCAACAATGCTTGTCTCTCTCACTTTCACTTTCCTTTTTGAAAAAGTTTTGGGTTCCCCTCTTTATTTTTGTTGTTTTTAAACTATATAAAAGCACTCAACAGAAATAAATGACTTTCTAAAACTTCCAGGTTGTCTCCCTGGCAACGGTTTCTTTAAAGCCATTAAGCTAGGCATATAGTGCTCAAGTAGTGAATCCACTTGGATCCAAGGTATATCAAAACCAATTTCAATTAGCAATGATTTGCAATTTAGTAGTGAGCACAAGGTAACATATATCATGTAATGATGAAGTCTAACTCTCTTCCTATGCATAGGCATGTGATAAAAGAACAATTCATGCACACATAGTAAAGGCCAATGCATAGTATAAAGAGTTTCTTGCAATTTTATCATGTGGGAAACATAGAGAGGTGGAGATATAGTTCCTCTCTCGTAATAATTGCAAGTAGGAGCAGCAAGCACATGCATATTATATCTATCAAAATCATCATGTGTAGTAGTAAAACGCAACCCATCAATGTGATCCTTAATAAGGGCAAACTTCTCCGATATAGTGTAGTAGGGAGAATTCAAAAAGATAATAGGACTATCATGCGTGGGTGCAATAGCAACAATTTCATGTTTAACATAAGGAACTATAGCAAGTTCATCTCCATAAGCATAATTCATATTGGCATCTTGGCTACAAGCATAGCAAGCATCATCAAAAAGGGATATTTCAAGAGAATCAACAGGATCATAACAATCATCATAGCAATCATCCTTCGGTAAGCATGAAGGGAAATTAAACAATGTATGAGTTGAAGAGTTACTCTCATTAGAAGGTAGGCATGCGTAGCTAATCCGCTCTTCCGCCTTTTGTTCTTCGCTCTCCTCTTCATCTTTTTCATCCAATGAGATCACTGTTTCATCAATTTCTTCTTCCATAGACTCCTGCAAAATATTAGTCCCTTCTTGGACAGCGGGGTAGTCCTCAATATATGGTTTAACATAGGCATTAGAAGCATAATTATCATAGCAATATTTAAGTATGGCAAAATTTTCAGATTTGTAAAGAGTAGCATCATACGTTTCAATCAAAGAAGCAATTTCATAAGCACCCTTAAAAGCAACAAATTCTTCAATTTGTTGAACATCATAGTAACTATAAACACCCTTAGCATACAAAGATACGATTCCATTATCACTAAACTCACATTGATAGGGAAGGTGTTTCTTAGGGTTTTTAGAACAACAAGTAATATCATATATTTCACATAAATTCCAAGCATAGCATTGCAAACGATGAATTTGACCCAGTAAAATTTTCCCTATTTCAGATATTCGGTGTCGCACATAACAAGCTTGCTCATCTAAAGATTTGCCCTCAACTAAGCTAGTTGGGGTTTCAGCACGAGCACATAGGGATCAAATATGATCCAAGTAATAAGCTTCAGCAGTGTGATAGATTTTGAGTGGTTCTTCAACCATTGGTTTAGTAGGTACAACTAATTTTTTTGGTATTTTGCGTTTCCTACCCATAACTAAAGATAGAAAACAACTAAGAACAGCAGATAAAAATTACTTAGTGATAAAGCAAACAAGCACACACGATAATATTCACCCCACGCTATTGCTCCCCGGCAACGGCGCCAGAAAAAGGTCTTGATAACCCACAAGTATAGGGGATCAATTGTAGCCTCTTTCGATAAGTAAGAGTGTTGAACCTAACGAGGAGCTAAAGGCAGAACAAATATTCCCTCAAGTTCTATCACCACTGATACAACTCTACGCACGCTTGACGTTCGCTTTGCCTAGAACAAGTATGAAACTAGAAGTACTTTGTAAGTGTTTTTGGGTAGGTTTGCAATAATATAAAGTGCACATAAATAAAAAGTAGGGGCTGTTTAGGTAAAGACACAACTAAGTTAGTTCTAGTAAAGAGCTTTTTGTTACGAGAAAGTTATTTGTCCCTAGGCAATCGATAGCTAGACCGGTAATCATTATTGCAATTTTATATGAGGGAGAGGCATAAGCTAACATACTTTCTCTACTTGGATCATATGCACTTATGATTGGAACTCTAGCAAGCATCCGCAACTACTAAAGATCATTAAGGTAAAACCCAACCATAGCATTAAAGTATCAAGTCCTCTTTATCCCATACCAACAACCCCCTTACTCGGGTTTGTGTTTCAGTCACTCACGCAACCCACTATAAGCGAATCATGAACGTATTGCAACACCCTATAGTGGGGATCCCTCACGCTTGCGCGACACAGAGAACACCATAGGACAGCACCAATAATAAAACATGCAACTCAAACCAATCTTGATCATCAAATAGCCCATAGGACAAAATGGATCTACTCAAACATCATAGGATAGCCATACATCATTGGGAAATAATATATAGCATTGAGCACCATGTTTAAGTAGAGATTACAGCGGGTAAGAGAGAGGTTACACCGCCGCATAGAGGGGGGAAGAGTTGGTGATGATGGCGGTGAAGTTTTTGGTGAAGATTGTGGTGATGATGATGGCCCCGGCAGCGTTCCGGTGCCACTGGAAGAGAAGGGGAGAGGGGGGCCCTTCATATTCTTCTTCCTTGACCTCCTCCCTAGATGGGGGAAGGGTTTCCCCTCTAGTCCTTGGCCTCCATGGCGTGGGAGGGGCGAGAGCCCCTCCGAGATTGGATCTATCTCTCTGTCTCTCTTTGTTTCTGCGTTCTCAGATTCTACCCTTTCACCGTTTCTTATATTCCCGGAGATCCGTAACTACGATTGGGCTGAAATTTTAACAGAGTCTCTATCCGGATATTAGATTTCTTGCGGCGAAACAAGGGCATCAACTGCCTTACGAGGTGGCCACAAGGGTCAGGGGCGCCCCCCTGCCTCGTGGCCCCCTCGGGCACCGTCTCGCGTGGATTTTTCTTCCCAAAAATCATATATATTCCAAAAAAATCTCTGTCAGTTTTTATCCCGTTTGGACTCCGTTTGATATGGATATTCTACGAAACAAAAAACATGCAACAAACAGGAACTGGCACTGGGCACTGGATCAATATGTTAGTCCCAAAAATAGTATAAAAAGTTGCCAAAAGTATATGAAAGTTGTAGAATATTGGCATGGAACAATCAAAAATTATAGATACGACGGAGACGTATCAATGATCACCCAGTTACGTTGTGACATTTGATAGCACACAAGGTATTCCTCCGGTATCCAGGAGTTGCTTGATCTCATAGCCGAAGAAATGTGTATTTGACATTAAGAAAGCAATAGCAATGAATTGAACGATCATATGCTAAGCTAACATATGGGTCTTGTCCATCACATCATTCTCCTAATGATGTGATACCGTTAGCAAGTGAAAACACATGTCTATGGTTATGAAACCTTAACCATCTTTGATCAACAAGCTAGTCTAGTATAAGCTCACTAGGGATACGATATTTGTTTATGTATCCACACATGTATGTAAGTTTTCGATCAATACAATTCTAGCATGAATTATAAACCTTTATCATGAATAAGGAAATATAATAATAACAACTTTGTTATTGCCTCTAGGGCATATTTCCATCAGTAATAGTAGTAGATGCAGGCAGGAGTCGGTCTAATTGTCACAAACGTGATGCCTATATGTGTGATCATTGCCATGAATATCATCATAACTATGCGCTTTGCTATCAATTGCCCAACGGTAATTTGTTACCCACCATATGCTATTGTTTCAAGAGAGAAGCCTCTAGTGAAAATTATGGCCCCCGGTTCTACTTTTATTATATTATAAATACCAAAAATACCTTTTTTCAATTTATTTACTTTTATTTTACTTTACTTTTTATCTATCTATCACTATCATAATTAGTCCATGCAAATAACGAGTTCAAGGGGATTGACAAGCCTCTTGCCCACGTTGGGTGCAAGTTTTTGCTTTTGTGTGTGTAGGTGTTGTAGAAGGGAATTTGCGTGGTTCTCCTATTGGTTCGATAACCTTGGTTCTTAGTGAGGCAAATACTTATCTCTATTGTACTACATCACCCCTCCTCTTTAGGGAAAATCCCAACGCAACAGGAAGAATTTCTGGCGATGTTGCATGTGAGACATCATCAAATTCCTGTCAGGTTCCTACATAGAAACTATCATCAACCTGCTCTACTTTTTATATGCCTCTTTTTTTCATCTCCCTCCACTTCTCATAAAAATCAAAAACACAAAAATATTTTGCTTTGTTAGTTTGCTTGTCACGATGTCTCAAGAGAACACCAAGTTGTGTGACTTTTCAAATACTAATACAAATAATAATTTTATTAGTACTCCAATTGCTCCTCCACCACTAGTGTGGAGTCGTATGATATTAATGTTGCATTGCTAAATCTTGTTATCAAAGGACAATTTTCTAGAAATCCTAGTGAAGATATTGCATCCCATCTTAATACCTTCGTTGAATTATGTGATATGCAAAAGAAAAAAGGTGTGGACAATGATATTATTAAGTTGAAATTATTTCCTTTCTCGCTAAGAGATCGTGCTAAAACTTGGTTTTCATCCTTGCCTCGCAGTATTACTGATTCATGGGATAAGTATAAGGATGCCTTTATTGCCAAGTATTTTCCTCCCGCTAAGATTAGTTCTCATAGAAATAAGATTATGAACTTTAAGAAACTTGAGCATGAACATGTTGCACAATGTTGGGAGAGAATGAAATTAATGATTAGAAATTGTCCAACTCATGGTTTAAGCTTATGGATGATAATACAAAATTTCTATGTGGTACTAAACTTTGTGTTGAGAAATCTTCTAGAATCTGCTACAGGTGGTACTTTTATGGAAATCACATTGGGATAATCTACAATGCTCTTTGATAATATAATGACAAATTATTCTCAATGGCACATCGAACAAGCTCCAACTGGTAAGAAGGTAAACTCTGTTGAAGAAGTTTCTACTTTGAGTGATAAAATGGATGCTCTTACGAAAATGCTTGCTAGTAAAAATGATCATGTTAATCCTAGTGATGTGCCACTATCTACTTTGATTGAGAAAAATAATGATGCTATTGATGTGAATTTTGTCTCTAGAAATAATATCAATATCAATGCTTATAGAGGTAATTTCAATCCTACACTGTATCCCAGAAATTCCTCTAATAATTATGGTAATTCCTATGATAACTCATATAATAATAATAATAATAATAATAATAATAATAATAATAATAATAATAATAATAATAATAATAATAATAGGATACCTACAGATCTTGATAACCAAATTAAAGAATTTATTAGGTCTCAAAATATTTTCAATGCTATGGTAGAAGAAAAAGTACATAATGTCGATGATATGGCTAGAAATATGAATAGAATTGCTCATGATGTGGATACTCTTAAAATTGAAAATTTTCCACTGAAGCATGATATTAATGAGTCTATTAAGTCTATCCAAGTCTCCATTAATGTAAGTAAAGAGAGAACCGCTAGGTTGAGAGTTAAGCAAGAATTCCTAGAAAAAGCCCTTCCACCCGTTTTTTATCGTAATCATGATGAGGATATTAAAATGATTGGTGTCTCACCTATTAAATCTTTGTTTAGTAATATAAAATTGATGAAAAAGGTACTGGATAGGGGTCAACTTTAGCCATAAGGCATCCCAATTGTTCGGAGGGTGATGATATTAATGGAAAAAATGCTAAAAGTTGGTTTGGAGAGGTCAAGACTTTAAATAGTGATGTGCCCACTACTTTGGATTACAAGTACTATAATTATGATAATTATTCTTTGACTGGGTGTATTTCCTGTTGCAATCCAGGATAAATTCACCTAATGTGTATGAACAAAATAAAGCTTTTACTAAACAGATTGTGGAAGCCATGTTAAGAGCTCATGAAGAAAAGCTAGAATTGGAGGTTTTCTACACCTAGGAAATTGCATGATGAATGGGAGCCTACTATTAAAGTAAAGATTAAAGAGTATGAATGTAATGCTTTGTGTGATCTAGGTGCTAGCATCTCTACTATACCAAAATCTATATGTGACGTGCTAGGTCTCACCGATATGGATTCATGTTCCCTTAATTTGCATTTAGTGTATTCAACTATTAAGAAACCATTGGCTAGAATAAATGATGTGCTCATACTTGCAAATAGAAATTATGTGTTTGTGGATTTCATTGTGTTTGACACTGAATGCAGTCTGTCTTGTCCTATAATATTTGGTAGGCCTTTCCTACAAACCATAGGTGCTAACATTGATATGAAAGAAGAAAATATAAGGTTCCAATTTCTATTAAAGTAAGGGATGGACACTTCCCAAGGAAGAGAATTAAACCACCATATGAATCTATTATGAGGGCCACCTATGGAATTAATGTGAAGGATGGAAATACTTGAAACAATGCATTACGCCTAGCTAGGGGCGTAAAACAATAGTGCTTGTTGGGAGGCAACCCAATAGTTATCTTAAATTTTTGTTTTTACTTTCTGTTTTGGTGTGTTGACACAATATTTCTACTTATATGATTGTGTTTTTATGTTTTAATTAGATTTTGTGGCAAGTAAAGCCTTTGGGATGATTCAAACTTTTGTGCCAAGTTCTAGAATTACTAGAATTCACTGGAACGTGGTAAAATTCTGTAATTTTTAGGCATGATTGATATACAAATTTCCCATTATGTACTAATTTTTCAGACTTTATGGAGTTATAGAAGCATAGTTTTTTGTTCAGATCATTACAGACTGTTCTGTTTTAGACATATTCTGTTTTTACTGCATAGTGCCTTGTTTTAATGATGCTATAGATTATATCGGGGGTATAAGTCATGGAGAAGTTAGAATACAATAGGTATTATGCATGAATAATATATGAATGGGTTCATACCAGTACCTAAAGTTTATGATTTGTCTATTATACTTATGGATCTCACGAGGTTTCTGTTGAGTTCTGTGTGCTGAAGTTTTCAAGTTTCGGGTGAGATCACGATGGATGAAGGAATAAGGAGCGGCAAGAACCTAAGCTTGGGGATTCCCAAGGAACCCCAAGGTAATATTGAAGGAATACCCAAGCGTCTAAGCTTAGGGATGCCCCAGATGGCATCCCCTCTTTCGTCTACAATCTATGGGTATGTTACTTGGAGCTACATTTTTATTCATCACATGATATGAGTTTTGCTTGGAGCATTTTGTACCATAGTTTTGCTTTCTTTGCTTTTTAGTTTGCCACAATCATCGTTTGATGGACACACCTTTTGAGAGGGACACACACTTATCATGATTTGTTAGAATACTCTATGTACTTCACTTGTATATTTTGAGCTAGGCAGATGCTCTAGTGCTTCACTTATATCTTTTAGAGCACAATGGTGGCTATATTTTATAGAAATGATTGCACTCTCATGCTTAACTTAAATATTTTTTAGAGTATATTAATTACAAATTGGCAATATGTACGGGTTTTAAGACTAGTCCGAGAAGCATAGGTATTCAAGGGGGTATAATTAGAACTTCCATGTAGATCACAAAATATGAAACACGTGGTTTAATGATATTGATGTCGTAATATGAAAGGATATTGGTTCATGATCATTGGTTAGTAGAACCATCGGTACTAAAGCTTGTTATCAACTTCTCAATAAAGTGTTGGTCATGGCATGGTGGGGAGGTTTGAGCATTTGTATTTCTGATTGAAATCCTTGAGTGCTATTATAATTGGATGCGCGTGATGGTTAACTCCTTCCAGCCAATTCCCTAGGGGCATGTGCTACCTCTTGAGCACTACGTTGGTTTTCCCTGAAGAGGAAGGGATGATGCAGCAAAGTAGCGTAAGTATTTCCCTCCGTTTTTGAGAACCAAGGTATCAATCCAGTAGGAGGCTACGCGCGAGTCCCTCGCACCTGCACAAAACAAATAAATCCTCGCAACCAACGCAAATAGGGGTTGTCAATCCCTATAAGGCCACTTACGAGAGTGAGATCTGATTGATATGATAAGATAATATTTTTGGTATTTTTGTGATAAAGATGCAAAGTCAAATAAAGGCAAAGAAAATAACAAAGAAAATAACTAAGTAGTAGGAGATTAATATGATAAAGATGGACCCGGGGGCCATAGGTTTCACTAGTGGCTTCTCTCGAGAGCATAAGTATTCTACGATGGGTGAACAAATTACTGTTGAGCAATTGACAGAATTGAGCATAGTTATGAGAATATCTAGGTATGATCATGTATATAGGCATCACGTCCGAGACAAGTAGACCGACTCCTACCTGCATCTACTACTATTACTCCACTCATCGACCGCTATCCAGCATGCATCTAGAGTATTAAGTTAAAAACAGAGTAACGCCTTAAGCAAGATGACATGATGTAGAGGGATAGACTCATACAATATGAAGAAAACCCCATCTTGTTATCCTCGATGGCAACAATACAATACGTGCCTTGCTGCCCCTACTGTCACTGCGAAAGGACACCGCAAGATAGAACCCAAAGCTAAGCACTTCTCCCATTGCAAGAAAGATCAATCTAGTAGGCCGAACCAAACTGATAATTCGAAGAGACTTGCAAAGGTAACCAATCATACATAAAAGAATTTAGAGAAGATTCAAATATTTTTCATAGATAGACTAGATAATAAACCCACAATTCATCTGTCTCAACAAACACACCGCAAAAAGAAGATTACATCGAATAGTTCTCCACAAGAGAGGGGGAGAACATTGTATTGAGATCCAAAAAGAGAGAAGAAGCCATCTAGCTACTAACTATGGACCCGTAGGTCTGAGGTAAACTACTCACACTTCATCGGAGGGGCTATGCTGTTGATGTAGAAGCCCTCCGTGATCGATGCCCCCTCCGGCGGAGCTCCGGAACAGGCCCAAAGATGGGATCTCATGGATACAGAAAGTTACGGCGGTGGAATTAGGGTTTTGGCTCCGTATCTGATCGTTTGGGGGTACGTAGGTATATATAGGAGGAAGGAGTATGTCGGTTGAGCAACATGGGGGCCATGCGGGTGGAGGGCGCGCCTGGGGGGGTAGGCGCGCCCCCCTACCTCGTGGCCTCCTCTTTTCTTTCTTGACATAGGGTCCAAGTCTCCCGGGTCTTGTTCGTTGAGAAAATCATGTTCCCGAAGGTTTCATTCCGTTTGGACTCCGTTTGATATTCCTTTTCTTCGAAACCCTAAAATAGGCAAAAAAACAGCAATTCTGGGCTGGGCCTCCGGTTATTAGGTTAGTCCCAAAAATAATATAAAAGTGGATAATAAAGCCCAATAATGTCCAAAACAGTAGATAATATAACATGGAGCAATCAAAAATTATAGATACGTTGGAGGCATATCAGCATGCGAGTTGTACTTTGCGTCGAGGGCTAATAGGTATTCACAATAAGTATGTGAGTTCTTTAAGAAAAATGTGAGTCTGTGGATTATACGCACTCCTACCTTTCCGCAATTTGTTAGCCTCTTCCATGTCGTGCATTGCCCTTTCTCACCTTGAGAGTGGGTGCAAATTTCACTGGTGCATCCAAACCTTGTGGTATGATACGCTCTATCACACATAAGCCTCCTTAGAGCATCTACAGCCTGGCGCCCCAAACAAGCCTCAAACGCCCGGGCGGCCCATCGGTCACTAACCGGTCATGATTTTTTGACCAAGACGGATGCCTCAAACGGGCCTCAAATTCCCGGGCTGGCTGGGACCCCTAATATATAGACCAAATATGGGGTGGCCCGGGAACGCTCGGGCGCGTCTGCCTGACAAGCCCGGCCCACCACCGCCCCATGGTTGTCCCACAAAAAACCTCATCCAGCTCATCGCTTTGAAACCCTATCTCACTCACACTCTCCTCTCTCGCTCCGTCCTCTCCTCTCACCGCATCGATTTTGATTGAATCCGGTGCAATGTCGAGCTCCGGCAGCCGCTCCACTCCGAGTAGGATTCGTACTATGAGCTTGCCCTCCGCATCGCCTTGGAGCGGTCCAAGGTGGAGACTGGGGGCAGCTCCAGATCTGCAGCCTCGACATAGACGTAGCTTCTCTGTTGACCCAACTCGAATGCTGCCACTGGCCCCTCCCGGCCCATTCACAGCTCCGACGGGTAGCATATGCAATCCACGCCTCCCCTACGCCGCCCTGCCCCCGCCAGCTACCACTCCCCCATGTGGTCAGCGTGGGTGAATGTGCCCGCCCCACCGGCCCAGACGTGCACGTCGGAATTAGAGGCGCGTGCCACTTGTCGCGAGCGGCAGCGGGAAAGGGAGAGGAGGAAGGCGGAGTAGACTGTGTGTCACCGCCGAGAGATGGAGGCGCAGCCCGACGAGGATGCGCGACTCCTCAAATGGGCCTACTGTCAGTCGCTTACAACTACGGAGACAGACGCGCGGTGGCTCCGCCAAAAGAACGCCAAGGTGCTCCGAATTGCCATTGAGTAGTCCAAGCACGAGGCGACAGAGGCAGCGTCAGAGGCAGCTTGGCTCGCGAAGCTCAAGCGTAAGTAGGATAGGGAGGTCCGGTGGCTAAAAGGGCTCATCATCTTCTCGGACACCTCTGACGACGACGACCACGGCTCCTCGTCCGATGACTCGGACGATCTGCCGCTAGCTGTCGATGCCTACAGCTGCGTCGACGACCGGAAGGGTAAAGGGCCGGTGAGGAAGTGGTGAATCTTTGTCGTCTTTGTCTTCAATTTTAAGTTTTCAATAACCTAGCTTAAACTTGTTCGTCGTTTATGTGAAGTATGTGAACTTTGGCGATCTTTTGGACATCCGTCGGTGATCTTTTGGTGACTGGAATGTGCATTTCTATGTCTGATTCTATATTTGTGTGATGATCTCCATTGTTTTTATCTAAGTTGAATTCTAGTATGGATATGAGGGACTGGATAAGAGATACACAGATGTGGAAGACAAGATTTGAGGAATGCCCGGTCAGTGCCCGCAGATGCGCCGGCGTGTCCGCGTGCGTTTGAGGGGCCGAATTTGCAGGTTGCGGCTGTAGATGCTCTTACACCTTCCTCAAAATAGCAATCATACCTACCTATTATGGCATTTTCATAGTCATTCCGAGATATATTTCCATGCAACTTCCACCATTCCATTTTCATGACATACGTGTTCATTGTCATATTGCTTTGCATGATCATATAGAGCTGACCTGATATTTGTGGCTCAGCGGTCGTTCATCATTATTATACATGTTACGCTAGATCATTGACATCCTGGTACACTACGAGAGGCATTCATATAGAGTCATATTGTTCTAGTTATCGAGTTGTAAGCAAATAAAAGTGTGATGGTCATCATTATTAGAGCATTGTCCTAGTGAGGAAAGGATGATGGAGACTATGATTCCTCCACAAGTCGGGATAAGTCTCTGGATGGAAAAAAAAGATGCCAAAAAGAGCCCAACAAAAAAAGAGAAAAGAGAGAAGGGGCAATGTTACTATCCTTTTCCACACTTGTGCTTAAGAGTAGCACCATGTTATTCATATAGAGAGTCTCCTGAGTTATCACTTTCATATACTAGAGGGAATTTTTCATTATAGAACTTGGCTTGCATATTCCAATGATGGGCTTCCTCAAATGACCGAGGTCTTCATGAGCAAGCAAGTTGGATGCACACCCACTTAGTTTCCGTTGAGATTCCATAGACTTATAGCTCTTAGTGCATCCATTGCATGACAATCGCTACTACCGCGTTGATATCGATTGATGGGCATCTCCATAACCCTTTGATTAGCCACGTCGATGCGAGACTTTCTTATTTTTTGACTTCCCTTATTGATCTCTATCACCGCATTCAATTCCACCTACAGTGCTATATCCATGGCACATGCTCATGTATTGCGTGGGTTTGAAAATGATGAAGTTGAAGTGAGTTAGAAGTATGATCCAATTGTCTGGTTTGACACCAGGGTGCTCATGATTTATATTTAAGCAGTGAAGGCGGAGTCATGCCATGCAACATGATAAAATGACTGGGAATAACATTCGTTAAGGATCGTATATTTTTCAAAAAGTAATGATTATGTTTCTTATATTCATGGATATTATTATGTTGATATTGTTATTTCATAGTTTCTCTATCATTATACCATAAAGAGATTACATCATACACATGTTAGGTAGCATTCCACATCAAAATTTCTGTTTTTATCATTTACCTACTCGAGGACGAGCACAAATTAAGCTTGGGGATGCTGATATGTCTCCAAGGTATCTCTAATTTTTATTGCTGCATGCTATGATATTATGAATCTTCGATACTTTATATGCATTTTTATGCTATTTTATATCATTTTTGGGAACTAACCTATCAACCCAGTGCCTAGTGTCAGTTGCTATTTTCTGGTTGTTTTAGGTTTTCCAGAAAATTAGTATCAAATGGAGTACAAACTCTACGAAACTTTTTGATGATTTTTCTGGACAAAAGAGACCCTGGAAGCTTCTGGAGGAGACCAGATGCGAAACGAGGAGACGACAAGTTAACATGGCATGCCCTGTTACCTTGTGGACCCACATGGCTTATTCTGACCTAATTCCACTTCTATAAATTCTCAAATATTGGGAAACCCACAGAGAGCCACCTGAAACACTTTTTATGCCGCCGCAAGCTTCTGTTCTTACGCGATCCCAACAGAGCCTTTTCTAGTACTCTGTCGGGGGGAATCGATCACGAAAGCCTTCTACATCATCCTTGCTACCTTCCGATGATGTGTGATTAGTTTACCACAGACCTATGGGTCCATAGCTAGTAGCTAGATGACTTCTTCCCTCTCTTTGATCTTCAATACAATGTTCTCCTCGATCTTCTTGGAGTTCTATCTGATGTAATCTTATTTTGTGGTGTGTTTGTTGGGATCCGATGAATTTTGTGGGTTTATGATCATATTATCATTGAAAGTAATTGAGTCTTCTATAAACTTTATTATGCATGATTATGATAGCCTCATATTTCTCTCTGATCTACCCATTTGGTTTCGCCAACTAGATTGATTTATCTAAAGTGGAGGAGGTGCTTTGTAATGGGTTCAATCTTGCAGTGTCCTCACCTCATGACAGAAGGGGTAGCAATGCACGTATTGTATTGTTGCCATTAATGATAAAATGACTGGGTTTATTCCTATTGCTTGAGTTTACTTTGTCTACATCATGTCATCTTGCTTAAGGCATTACTCTATTTGTAGTGAACTTAATACCATAGATACATGTTGGGTAGTGGTCGATTGGTGGAGAAATAGTAGTAGATGCAGGCAGAAGTCGGTCTACTTTCCATGGATGTAAAGCCTATATGTGTGATCATTGCCATTAATATCATCATAACTATGTGCTTTTCTATCAATTGCCCAACAGTAATTTGTTTACCTATCGTATGCTATTGTTTCGAGAGAGAAGCCTCTAGTGAAACTATGGCCTTCGGGTCTACTTTTATCATATTATAAAAACTAAAAATACCTTGCTACAATTTATTTATTTTTATTTTTATCTATCTATCACTATCAGAATTAATCCTTGAAACTAACAAGTTCAAGGGGATTGACAACCCTCTTGCCCGCGTTGGGTGCAAGTATTTGCTTTTGTGTGCGTAACTGTTGTAGAAGGGAATTTGCGTGGTTCTCCTATTGGTTCGATAACCTTGGTTCTCACTGAGGGAAATACTTATCTCTACTATACTGCTTCACCCCTCCTCTTCGGGGAAAATCTCAACGCAGTTTTCAAGTAGCATGTAGCTGGGTCGTAAATGGCCTATATGCAAGCATGTCATCAGTAGGCCTATCATGTGTCAGCCCGCTAACTTTTGACTAAGTCAAGTGGGCCTTAAGCAGGCCTTTGACCAGACAACCTTTTTAACTAAACGTGTTTGTTTGGGCCGTGCCATGTGTCTGTATGGCATAGGCACATGCCATCCATTGGATAGGCGACACTTGTTCCAACAAAGAGATGAAGTGTTGCTCCATTGCCGAAGGAGAAGCAGACACGTGAATGATTTTCATTAGTCAACGTCGTTAATGGGTATCGGATACAGAATCTGCACCCCATAGCTTAACCATGATCTGTTTCAGTGGCTGTCACGGATCGGTTACCCTCAACAAAAATACTTCGATGAAGCACCATTCCCTGTCATGGAAGTGCACACTTCCATGATGAAAAAGTGATTATTTTCATGGAACACATCTATGACAACACAAATATGGCTATATTTATTCTGTCAAGAAACAGTCATAGATATGCATGGGTAACTAAAATGTGACCTACTATGATAAAAGTGTATCATCACATATGTGTTTTTTGTGTAGCGATGGGCTGGCGCGGGCAGGGGTGTCGACTCGTGATCAGACACCTCCTCCATTATCGGGTTGTTGTTGCTCACCCCAGTGAGATTTGATAACCCACAAGTATAGGGGATCACAATAGTTTTTGAGGGTAAAGTATTCAACCCAAATTTATAGATTCGACACAAGGGGAGCCAAAGAATATCTGAAGGTATTAGCAACTGAGTTGTCAATTCAACCACACCTAGAGATTAAATATCTGCAGTAAATTGATTAGTAGCAAAGTAGTATGATAGTTTTGATAATAGTAGCAGCAGTAACAGTAACGGTAATAGTGATAGCAATAGTTTTGTAGCAAGTGTAATAGTGAGGATAGCAGTAGTAACTTAGCAGGAACAATATAATATAAATTTGTAGGCATTGGATCGGTGACTTGTTGGATGATATTCATCATGAGACAGTTATAACCTAGGGCGATATGGCACTAGCTCCAGTTCATTGATATAATGTAGGCATGTATTCCGTAAATTGTCATACGTGCTTTATTAAAAGAACTTGCATGACATATTTTGTCCTACCCTCCCGTGGCAGCGGGGTCCATATTGGAAACTAAGGGATATTAATGCCTTCTTTTAATAGAGAACCGGAACAAAGCATTAACACACGGTGAATACATGAACTCCTCAAACTACGGTAATGACCGGAAGAAGTCCCGGTTATTGTCACTCCGGGGTTACCGGATCATAACACGTAGTGGGTGACTATAACTTGCAAGATCGGATCTAGACCATGGATATAATGGTGATAACATAAACGGTTCAGATCTGATATCATGGCACCCGGGCCCAAAGTGACAAGCATTAAGCATGGCAAAGTCATAGCAACATCAATCTAAGAACATAGTGGATACTAGGGGTCAAGCCCTAACAAAACTAACTCGATTACATGATGAATCTCATCCAACTCCTCATCGACCAGCGAGCCTATGAAAGAATTACTCACTCCCGGTGGGGTGCATCATGGAATTGACGATGGAGAAGGGTTAGTGATGACGAAGAACAGAGATCCCCCTCTCCGGAGCCCCAAACGGACTCCAGATCTGCCCTCCCGAGGAAGAACAGGGCTTGGCAGCGGCTCTGTCTCATGGATTGTGATAATTCTTTCTCCCTGATTTTTTTTCTCCAAAAATAGGATTTTATAGCGTTGGTTTCAGGGTCTGCGGGGCCACCAGGTGGGGACAACCCACCTGGGCGCGCCAGGAGAGGGGGGCATGCCCTGGTGGGTTGTGCCCACCCAGGTGCCCCTCTCGGGTGGATCTTGGCTCCATAAATTCTTATTTATTGTATAAAAAATCATTGCAAAGTTTCGTTCCATTCCGAGAACTTTCATTTCTGCACAAAAACAACATCGTGGTAGTTCTGCTGAAAATAGCGTTAGTCCGGGGTTAGTTTCATTCAAATCATACAAATTAAAAACCAAAACAAGAGGAAAAGCGTTAGGAAAAGTAGATACGTTGGATACGTATCAACTCCCGCAAGCTTAAACCTTCGCTTGTCCTCAAGCAATTCAGTTGATAAACTGAAAGTGAAAAAAGAAAAACTTTTATGAACTCTTTTGCTCTTCTTTGCATAAATAAGCTTAAACAACACCCAGGTTTTCAGCAAACATTATAACTAACCATGCCGACAATAACTCTTAAAGATTATATTAACTCATATCAATGACATAATTAGCTAACGAGCAATAATAGGACATCTCGAATGGCAACACGTTGTCAAAACAACCATGATATAATATGACAATAGTGGTATCTTGCTAGCCCTTTCTGAGACCGCAAAACATAAATGCAGAGCACCTCCAAAGTCCAAGCAGCGACTAAACATTGTAATTCGTGGTAGAAAAGATCCAGTCATGATGCACCCAACATTAGATACACACAATGCATAAGTCATGACAGCTGTGCTCTCTCAGTTTCTAGCGCTTGTTTTAGATGGTGATGACACAACATAAAAATAAATTGATAGTCCCTTCGCAGAGAGAAGCAGTGATTTGCAGAGGTGCCAGAGCTCAAATTTTTAAAACAGAGATAAATGATATTTTGAGACATGCACCCTTCTCATTTGCTTCACGACTATCAGTTATCAATATCTCCCATGCTAAACAGGCTAGTGGCGGTTCCCAAGCGATAAAAGCAAAGGTTTTGACTCCATTGGGAGTTTTTGTTTGATTATTCGAGCGATTAACTCTTTTTCTATTTTGCAGTTTGGGACTGGGCATCCCTATTACCGCCCTTTTCTCGTGCGATGGCGAGTGCATAAACACTCGACCTGAGAATAACCCACTTAGCATGGATGATACCGACTGCCTCCTGTCGTTCCATGAACGATCCAGTCACACAAAACAAATATTTTTTTAGAAGTTTTTTAGAGGTGGCACATGCAAATTTACTTAGGATGGCAGGGCAATACCACATATAGGTAGGTATGGTGGACTCATCTGGAATAACTTTGAGTTCAGGGTTTTTGATGTACAAGAAGAATCCCCACTTAGTACAGGCGAAGGATAGCAATTAGATTGAGAAGCGGCCAGCTAGAGAGCAACAACGATCATGATCATGCATTATGCGTAAGTAACATTGGACACTAGCATGAGTAGTGTTGGGTTTCATAGTAATTTCAAAAAAATTCCTACGCACACGCAAGATCATATGATGCATAGCAACGAGAGGGGAGAGTGTTGTCTACGTACCCACGCAGACCGACTGCAGAATGGTTGACGCAACGTAGAGGAAGTAGTCGTACGTCTTCCCGATCTGACCGATCAAGCACCGAAACTACGACACCTCCGAGTTTGACCACACGTTCAGCTCGATGACGATCCCCGGACTCCGATCCAGCAAAGTGTCGGGGAAGAGTTCCGTCAGCACGACGGCGTGGTGACGATCTTGATGCACTACATCAGCAGGGCTTCGCCTAAACTCCGCTACAGTATTATCGAGGAATATGGTGGCTGGGGGCACCGCACACGGCTAAGGAATAGATCACGTGGATCAACTTGTGTTTCTTTATCTGTCTTTGGTGCTAGCCCTGCCCCTCTATTTATATCTTGAGCCCTGGGGTCGAAACTTGGAGTAAAAGTCTCCACAAAGTCGGTTTCACCCGATAGGCAAGAGTCCTTCTCGGACTCCAGGGCCAGACGCCAGGGATCCCGGTGTCTGGACCCAGACGCCAGGGACCCTGGCGTCTGGCCCCTGGACTCCGCAAAACTTCCTTTTGCGCTTTCCAAAAACCTTGTGGGCTTTCCCCTTTGGCCCAAATAAAGTGTTCTCGTACCCAAACATTTCGCGAAACATCCGGAACCCCTTCCGGTGATTTCCGGAACCCTTCCGGTGACTAAACACTATTATCATATATATCAAACTTTATCTCCGGACCATTCCGGAGTTCCTTGTCATGTCCGTGATCTCATCTCGGACTCCGAACAACCTTCGGTACATCAAAATGTATAAACTCATAATATAATTGTCATCGTAACCTTAAGCGTGCGGACCCTACGGGTTCGAGAACAATGTGGACATGACCGAGACATGTCTCCGGTCAATAACCAATAGCGGGACCTGGATGCCCATATTGGCTCCTACATATTCTACGAAGATCTTTATCGGTCAGACTGCATAACAACATACGTTGTGCCCTTTGTCATCGGTATGTTACTTGCCTGAGATTCGATCGTCGGTATCCCATACCTAGTTCAATCTCGTTGCCGGCAAGTCTCTTTACTCGTTCCGTAATACATCATCTCGCAACTAACTCATTAGTTGCAATGCTTGCAAGGCTTATGTGATGTGCATTACCGAGAGGGCCCAGAGATACCTCTCCGACAATCGGAGTGACAAATCCTAATCTCGAAATACGCCAACCCAACATCTACCTTTGGAGACACCTGTAATGCTCCTTTATAATCACCCAGTTACATTGTGACGTTTGGTAGCACCCAAAGTGTTCCTCTGGCAAACGGGAGTTGCATAATCTCATAGTTACAGGAACATGTATAAGTCATGAAGAAAGCAATAGCAACATACTAAATGATCGGGTGCTAAGCTAATGGAATGGGTCATGTCAATCAGATCATTCTCTTAATGATGTGATCCCGTTAATCAAATAACAACTCATTGTTCATGGTAAGGAAACATAACCATCTTTGATTACCGAGCTAGTCAAGTAGAGGCATACTAGTGACACTTTGTTTGTCTATGTATTCACACATGTATTATGTTTCCGGTTAATACAATTCTAGCATGAATAATAAACCTTTTATCATGATTATAAGGAAATAAATAATAACTTTATTATTGCCTCTAGGGCATATTTCCTTCAGTCTCCCACTTGCACTAGAGTCAATAATCTAGATCACATCATCATCATGTGATTAACATCGATAGTTCACATCATCATGTGATTAACACCCATAGTTCACATCGCCATGTGACCAACACCCAAAGGGTTTACTAGATTCGGTAATCTAGTTCACATCGCTATGTGATTAACACCCAAAGAGTACTAAGGTGTGATCATGTTTTGCTTGTGAGAGAATCTTAGTCAACGGTCTTTCACATTCAGATCCGTTATGTATTTTGCAATTTTCTATGTCTACAATGCTCTGCACGGAGCTACTCTAGCTAATTGCTCCCACTTTCAATATGTATCTAGATCGAGACTTAGAGTCATCCAGATCCGTGTCAAAACTTGCATCGACGTAACTTTTTACAACGAACCTTTTTGTCACCTCCATAATCGAGAAATATTTCCTTATTCTACTAAGGATAATTTTAACCGATGTCCAGTGATTTACTCCTAGATCACTATTGTACTCCCTTGCCAAATCAGTGCAGGGTATACAATAGATCTGGTACACAGCATGGCATACTTTATAGAATCTATGACTGAGGCATAGGGAATGACTTTCATTCTCTTTCTATCTTCTGCCGTGGTCGGGCTTTGAGTCTTACTCAACTTCACACCTTGTAATACAGGCAAGAACTCTTTCTTTGACTGCTCCATTTTTGAACTACTTCAAAATCTTGTCAAGGTATGTACTCATTGAAAAAACTTATCAAGCGTCTTGATCTATCTCTATAGATCTTGAAGCTCAATATGTAAGCAGCTTCACCGAAGTCTTTCTTTGAAAAAACTCCTTTCAAACACTCCTTTATGCTTTACAGAATAATTCTACATTATTTCCGATCAACAATATGTCATTCACATATACTTATCAGAAATGTTGTAGTGCTCCCACTCACTTTCTCGTAAATACAGGCTTCACCGCAAGTCTGTATAAAACTATATGCTTTCATCAACTCATCAAAGTGTATATTCCAACTCCGAGATGCTTGCACCAGTCCATAAATGGATCGCTGGAGCTTGCACATTTTGTTAGCTCCCTTTGGATCGACAAAATCTTCTGGTTGCATCATATACAACTCTCCTTTAATAAATCTATTAAGGAATGCAGTTTTGTTTATCCATTTGCCAGATTTCATAAAATGCGGCAATTACTAACATGATTCGGACAGACTCAAGCATAGATACGAGTGACAAACTCTCATCGTAGTCAACACCTTGAACTTGTCGAAAACCTTTTGCGACAATTCTAGCTTTGTAGATAGTAACACTACTATCAGCGTCCATCTTCCTCTTGAAGATCCATTTATTTTATATGGCTTGCCGATCATTGGGCAAATCCATCAAAGTCCATACTTTGTTCTCATACATGGATCATATCTCAGATTTCATGGCCTCAAACCATTTCGCGGAATCTGGGCTCATCATCGCTTCCTCATAGTTCGCAAGTTCGTCATGATCAAGTAACATGACTTCTAGAACAGGATTACCGTACCACTCTGGTGTGGATCTCACTCTGGTTTACCTACGAGATTCGGTAGTAACTTGATCTGAAGTTACATGATCATCATCATTAGCTTCCTCACTAATTGGTGTAGTAGTCACAAGAACAAATTTTTGTGATGAACTACTTTCCAATAAGGGAGAAGGTACAATTACCTTATCAAGTTTTCTACTTTCTTCCCACTCACTTCTTTCAAGAGAAACTCCTTCTCCAGAAAGTTTCCGAATTTAGCAACAAGTCTTGCCTTCGGATCTGTGATAGAAGGTGTATCCAATAGTTTCCTTTGGATATCCTATGAAGACACATTTCTCCGATTTGGGTTCGAGCTTATCAGGTTGAAGCTTTTTCACATAAGCATCGCAGCCCCAAACTTTTAGAAACGGCAACTTTGGTTTCTTGCCAAACCACAGTTCATAAGGCGTCGTCTCAACGGATTTTGATGGTGCCCTTTTAACGTGAATGCAGCTGTCTTTAATGCATAACCCCAAAACGATAGTGGTAGATCGGTAAGAGACATCATAGATCGCACCATATCTAATAAAGTACGGTTATGACGTTCGGACACACCATTACATTGTGGTGTTCCAGGTGGCATGAGTACTGAAACTATTTCAAATTGTTTTTAACTGAAGGCCAAACTCGTAACTCAAATACTCTTCTCTACGATTAGATCGTAGAAACTTTATTTTCTTGTTACGATGATTTTTCACTTCACTCTGAAATTCTTTGAACTTTTCAAATGTTTCAGACTTATGTTTCATCAAGTAGATATACTCATATCTGCTCAAATCATCTGTGAAGATCAGAAAATAATGATACCTATCGCGAGCCTCAATATTCATCGGACCACATACATCAGTATGTATGATTTCTAACAAATCTGTTGCTCGCTCCATTGTTTCGAAGAACAGAGTCTTAGTCATCTTGCCCATGAGGCATGGTTCGCAAGCATCAAGTGATTCATAATCAAGTGATTCCAAAATTCCATCAGCATGGAGTTTCTTCATGCGCTTTACACCAATATGACCTAAACGGCAGTGCTACAAATAAGTTGCACTATCATTATTAACTTTGCATCTTTTGGTTTCAATATTATGATTATGTGTATCACTACGATCGAGATCCAACGAACTATTTTCATTGGGTGTGTAACCATATAAGGTTTTATTCGTGTAAACAGAACAACAATTTATTCTCTTACTTAAATGAATAACCGTATTACAATAAACATGATCAAATCATATTCATGCTCAACGCAAACACCAAATAACACTTATTTAGGTTCAACACTAATCCCGAAATTATAGGGAGTGTGCGATGATGATCATATCAATCTTGGAACCATTTCCAACACACATCGTCACTTCACCCTTAACTAGTCTCTGTTTATTCTACAACTCCCGTTTCGAGTTACTAATCTTAGTAACTGAACTAGTATCAAATACTGAGGGGTTGCTATAAATACTAGTAAAGTACACATCAATAACATGTATATCAAATATACTTATGTTTACTTTGCCATCCTTCTTATCTGCCAATCACTTGGGGTAGTTCCGCTTCCAGTGATCGGTCCCTTTGCAGTAGAAACACTTAGTCTCAGGCTTAGGACTAGACTTGGGCTTCTTCACTTGAGCAGCAACTTGCTTGCCGTTCTTCTTGAAGTTCCCCTTCTTCCCTTTGCCCTTTTCTTGAAACTAGTGATCTTGTCAACCATCAACACTTGATGCTCTTTCTTGATTTCTACCTTCATCGATTTCATCATCATGAAAAGCTCGGGATTCGTTTTCGTCATCCCTTGCATACTATAGTTCATCACGAAGTTCTACTAACTTGGTGATGGTGACTAGAGAATTCTGTCAATCACTATCTTATCTGGAAGATTAACTCCCACTTGATTCAAGCGATTGTAGTACCCCAGACAATCTGAGCACATGCTCACTAGTTGAGCGATTGTCCTCCATCTTTTAGCTATAGAACTTGTTGGAGACTTCATATCTCTCAACTCGGGTATTTGCTTGAAATATTAACTTCAACTCCTGGAACATCTCATATGGTCCATGACGTTCAAAACGTCTTTGAAGTCCCGATTCTGAGCCGTTAAGCATGGTGCACTTAAACTATTGAGTAGTCATCATATTGAGCTAGCCAAACGTTCATAACGTTTGTATCTGCTCCTGCAATAGGTCTGTCACCTAGCGGTGCATCAAGGACATAATTCTTCTGTGTAGCAATGAGGATAAACCTCAGATCACGGATCCAATCCGCATCATTGCTACTAACATCTTTCAACACAATTTTCTCTAGGAACATATCAAAATAAACATATGAAAGCAACAACGCGAGCTATTGATCTACAACATAGATATGCTAATACTACCAGGACTAAGTTCATGATAAATTTAAGTTCAATTAATCATATTTCTTAAGAACTCCCACTTAGATAGACATCCCTCTAATCTTCTAAGCGATCACGTGATCCAAATCAACTAAACCATAACCGATCATTACGTGAGATGGAGTAGTTTTCAATGGTGAACATCGTTATGTTGATCATATCTACCATATGATTCACACTCGACCTTTCGGTCTCCGTGTTCTGAGGCCATATCTGTATATGCTTGGTTTGTCAAGTATAACCTGAGTATTCTGCGTGTGCAACTGTTTTGCACCCGTTGTATTTGAACGTAGAACCTATCACACCCGATCATCATGTGGTGTCTCAGCACGAAGAACTTTCGCGACGGTGCATACTCAGGGAGAACACTTCTTGATAATTTAGTGAGAGATCATCTTATAATGCTACCGTCAATCAAAGCGAGATAAGATGCATAAAAGGGTAAACATCACATGCAATCAATATAAGTGATATGATATGGCCATCATCATCTTGTGCTTGTGATCTCCATCTCCGAAGCACCATCATGATCACCATCGTCATCGGCGTGACACCTTGATCTCCATCGTAGCATCGTTGTCGTCTCGCCAAGCTCGTGCTTCTACGACTATCGCTACCGCTTAGTGATAAAAGTAAAGCATTACATCGTGATTGCATTGCATACAATAAAGCGACAACCATAAGGCTCCTGCCAGTTGCCGATAACTCGGTTACAAAACATGATCATCTCATACAATAAAATTCAACATCATGTCTTGACCATATCACATCACAACATGCCTTGCAAAAAAAAGTTAGACGTCCTCTACTTTGTTGTTGCAAATTTTACGTGGCTGCTACGGGCTTAAGCAAGAACCAATCTCACCTACGCATCAAAACCACAATGATAGTTTGTCAAATAGACTCCGTTTTAACCTTCACAAGGACCGGGCGTAGCCATACCTGATTCAACTAAAGTTGGAGAGACAGTCGCCCGCAAGCCACCTATGTGCAAAGCACGTCGGGGGAACCGGTCTCACGTAAGCGTACGCGTAATGTTGGTCCGGGTCGTCTCGTCCAACAATGCCGCCGAACCAAAGTATGACATGCTGGTAGGCAGTATGACTTATATCGCCCACAACTCACTTGTGTTCTACTCGTGCATATAACATCAACATAAATAACCTAGGCTCTGATACCACTGTTGGGTTTCGTAGTAATTTCAAAAAATTTCCTACGCACACGCAAGATCATATGATGCATAGCAACGAGAGGGGAGAGTGTTGTCTACGTACCCACGCAGACCGACTGCGGAAGCGTTGACGCAACATAGAGGAAGTAGTCGTACGTCTTCCCGATCCGACCGATCAAGCACCGAAACTACGACACCTCCGAGTTCGAGCACACGTTCAGCTCGATGACGATCCCCGGACTCCGATCCAGCAAAGTGTCGGGGAAGAGTTCCGTCAGCACGACGGCGTGGTGACGATCTTGATGCACTACAGCAGCAGGGCTTCGCCTAAACTCCGCTATAGTATTATCGAGGAATATGGTGGCTGGGGGCACCGCACACGGCTAAGGAATAGATCACGTGGATCAACTTGTGTTTCTTTATCTGTCTTTGGTGCTAGCCCTGCCCCTCTATTTATATCTTGAGCCCTGGGGTCGAAACTTGGAGTAAAAGTCTCCACAAAGTCGGTTTCACCCGATAGGCAAGAGTCCTTCTCGGACTCCAGGGCCAGACGCCAGGGATCCCGGCGTCTGGACCCAGACGCCTGGGACCCTGGCGTCTGGCCCCTGGACTCCGCAAAACTTCCTTTTGCGCTTTCCAAAAACCTTGTGGGCTTTCCCCTTTGGCCCAAATAAAGTGTTCTCGTACCCAAACATTTCGGGAAACATCCGGAACCCCTTCGATTGATTTCCGGAACCCTTCCGGTGACCAAACACTATTATCATATATATCAAACTTTATCTCCGGACCATTCCGGAGTTCCTCGTCATGTCCGTGATCTCATCTCGGACTCCGAACAACCTTCGGTACATCAAAATGTATAAACTCATAATATAACTGTCATCGTAACCTTAAGCGTGCGGACCCTATGGGTTCGAGAACAATGTAGACATGACCGTGACATGTCTCCGGTCAATAACCAATAGCGGGACCTGGATGCCTATATTGGCTCCTACATATTCTACGAAGATCTTTATCGGTCAGACCGCGTAACAACATACGTTGTTCCCTTTGTCATCGGTATGTTACTTGCCCGAGATTCGATCGTCGGTATCCCATACCTAGTTCAATCTCGTTGCCGGCAAGTCTCTTTACTCATTCCGTAATACATCATCTCGCAACTAACTCATTAGTTGCAATGCTTGCAAGGCTTATGTGATGTGCATTACCGAGAGGGCCCAGAGATACCTCTCCGACAATCGGAGTGACAAATCCTAATCTCGAAATACGCCAACCCAACATCTACCTTTGGAGACACCTGTAATGCTCCTTTATAATCACCCAGTTACGTTGTGACGTTTGGTAGCACCCAGAGTGTTCCTCCGGCAAACGGGAGTTGCATAATCTCATAGTTACAGGAACATGTATAAGTCATGAAGAAAGCAATAGCAACATACTAAACGATCGGGTGCTAAGCTAATGGAATGGGTCATGTCAATCAGATCATTCTCTTAATGATGTGATCCCGTTAATCAAATAACAACTCATTGTTCATGGTTAGGAAACATAACCATCTTTGATTAACGAGCTAGTCAAGTAGAGGCATACTAGTGACACTTTGTTTGTCTATGTATTCACACATGTATTATGTTTCTGGTTAATACAATTCTAGCATGAATAATAAACCTTTTATCATGATTATAAGGAAATAAATAATAACTTTATTATTGCCTCTAGGGCATATTTCCTTCAAGTAGGATATGAACATCATGAACATAAATATCATAGAGGCTATGTTGGTTTTTATTCAACTACATGCATGAACATGTGCCAAGTCAAGCCACTCGAGCATTCAAAGGAGGATACCATATCATCATACTACATCACAATCATTTTAACGCAATGTTGATATCCAAGATAAATCATTATTCACTCCTAGCTACTTATGCATGGCATGAGAAACTATAATCTCTAATTGTCATTGCAAACATGTTTAATCATAATGGGCTGAATCATGGATGCTAGCTTAAACATATTTACACAAATAGAACAAGTCAAGTTCATACCAGTTTCTCTCTGCCACGGCCAGTTCATCGAATATCGTCATTATTACCTTTCACTTGCATGACCGAACGATGTGGAAATAATAATAGTGAAAGAGTGCCATGGACTAAGCTGGAATATGCAAAACATTTTATTCAATAGGAGAAGACAAGGTAAAATGGGCTCTTTATTAGACCAACAGTTATTCATATGAGAGCCACTCAACATTTTAGTCGTGGTCTTCTCCTCGGTACAACTTGAATAAAAGAAAAGAAATTCATAGAAACACACTGAAATATTTTTGGTGTTTTTGGTTTTCTTGAACAAGCAAATAAAAGGAAAAGCAAAAACGAGAAAAACTATTTACACGGGAAAGCTCCCAACAAGCAAAAGAAGAACAAGGAAATCTTTTTGAGTTTTGTTTTTATTGCTACAGCTAAGCATGCATAGAAAGTAAACTAGCTACAACTATTTTTTTTGGTTTTTCTAAAGTTTTTCAAACACACAAGAAGAGATCAAGAAAAATCAAATTTAAACACGGATGATACAATGAAAAAGGGGTGAACACCGACAAGATGAATAAGTGAACATGAATGTAATATCGGTGAGAAACATGTACTCCCCCGAGCTTAGGCTTTTGGCCTAACTTGGTAATAGATCAGAAGTCTGGATGGTAGTAGGGGTACTGAGGAGCGGGCATCCACTGATCCCACTACGGAGGCTCCTCCTGTGCTACCTCCGCAGCAGCCTGAGCGTTCCGGTAGGCGATGATGTCTGCATGCATGATCTTATATCCGCCCCTGGCAATAGAATCAAACAAGGCAGGGGCAGGCAACGGAATAATATCACGAGTTTCAACACTAAAGACCAGGTTATAAGGAATAGGAATGTCAGGATAATCCTGTGCAAGAAAATGATTGTGTTCCATGGCCGCACAGTCTAGATAAACCTTGGTCGGAGGGTAATCGTGAGGGCGTATCCCAACATTAAAGTGGGCCGCCAAGCGAGTAGCATGAATCCCTCCATGTATTTTACCCTGAGATTTATTAAGATGGAGGCGACGAGCCACAATAGCTCCCAAGCTATAAGTGTTGTCGCCCTCTAGTGCATGACGCAAAACAGCAAGGTCTGGTGAGCTGAGCGCTCCCACCTTCTCCCTAGCAAGGAATCATTTTGCAATCAAAAGTGCAAAGTAATGAACAACAGGAAAATGCAAGGCAGCGGAAGTGGTAGCTGACACCCCTCTCTCATCTCCCACTGTCAAAGTGCGATAAAAGGCCTCGAACCCAGCCAGTCTAGGCTCGGCTAAGCTCCCATCAGAAGGGATCATGCATATATCACAAAATTCAGTAAGTGGTATCTGATGGTTTTTAGCATATAAATCAAAGCTAACTTCAGGAGGATTATTCCTAGGCAGGAAAGTAAAGCTCTGAACAAAAATGTTTGTGAGAATTTGGTGTTGTTCACACTCATCTGTGATGAAGTCAGTGAGACCGGCATTAGCAGCATATTACATGAACCCATGAAGGATTCCATCCTCTTCCAGGAACGGGGTGTGCGGCCATTCACACGGCCGTACCTCCGCCAACCTTCGAGGATGGAGATCACTATCAGATGACTCCCCAATAACACCCTTGGAGTTCTTCTTGGAGCCAAACTTCCTAAAGATATTCATGGTTTTCCTATGAACAAAATTCTGAAATTTATTAGCCCACAAAGTTTTCTCAACAAAACTTCACAAAAATGATACCAACTACTCATAGGGATACAAAGAGGCCATAGCAAGCATTCAAACTACTTAGAACACTAAGAATTCAACATGCAAGCTCATCTACAGCAGCACCAAGAGTAGCTAATTATTCAAAATATAAACCACTAAAACAAAAACTAATTGGACAAATGGTGGAGTCACATACCAAGCAACAATCCCCCGAAACAGTTTTGGAAACAGAGCTTCGAGCAAAGAGATCAAAATCTGCGGGCTTGAGGGCAAGAACACGGGAGAGTGAGAAATGGAGATTTTTTTCTAGAGGTAGGTGATGATGTGGTGTAAAGAGATAAGTGATGGGCCCACATGGGACCCACAACCCACCAAGGTGCGCCCAAGTGGGTTGTTCCCACCTGGTGCACCTCCCTTTGATGTTATTTGCACAAAAAATATTAAATATTCAGAAAAAAATTGTATCAAATTTTCAGGGCATTATGAGAACTTTTATTTTTGGGCCATTTTTTATTGCACGGGAAAATCAGAAAACAGACAAAACATGACATTTTATTTTATTTAACTAATAAAAACAGAGAATAAAAAGTAGGGACAGAAAGTAGTGCTTACTAAATTCATCAACTTCATATCGTTAAAAAATGATCCATTAATAAGGTTGATCAAGTCTTATTAACAACCACTTTCGATTAGCATGAAACCGAAGAACTTTCGTAAATCACTAAGTTACCTCAATGGGGATATGAATGTCCCCAACAATAAGCATTTCATATTTCTTTTTGACAGTAGGTAGAGGTATTTGAAAACTTCCAATAGTGATTGTCGGAGATTTTTCAATAACATTAATACCATTCACTTGGAATTGTTTCTTCGGAAGTGCACCGTATGCTCATTACCATTGATATGAAAAGTGACCTTGCTTTTATTGCAATCAATAACAGCCCCTGCAGTATTCAAGAAGGGTCTACCAAGGATAATCGACATGTTGTCGTCCTCGGGCATCTAAAGTATAACAAAGTCAGTCTAAATAGTAACATTAGCAACAACAACGGGCACATCCTCACAGATACCGATAGGTATGGCAGTTGATTTATCATCCATTTGCAAAGATATTTCAGTAGTTGTGAGTTTATTCAAATTCACTAACACCAGCTCCTAAATCACACAAAGCAGTTTTCACATAATTCTTTTTGATGCAGCAAGGTATGGTTGGTATTCCCGGATCTCCAAACTTTTTAGGTACTCCATCTTTAAAAGTATAATTATCAAGCATAGTGGATATTTCAGCTTCCGATATTTTTCTCTTATTTGTGATGATGTATTTCATATACTTTGCATAAGGAGGCATTTTCAGGATATCAGTCAAGCGAGTACGCAAAAAGACTGGCCTCGGCATTTCAGCAAAGCATTCAAATTCTTCATCATCGTTCTTTTTAGTTGACTTAGGTGGAAAAGGCATAGGTTTTTGAACCCACGGTTCTCTTTCTTTACCATGTTTTCTATCAATGAAGTCTCTTTTATCATACCTTTTATTCTTAGGTTGTGGGTTATCAAGATCAATAGGTGGTTCTATCTCAACATCGTTGTTTGGTACTTTATTATTTGGTTGAGTGTCTTCATGAACATCAGCACTATCTTTTTCATTATCACTAGGTGAGTGTTCCTTACCAGACTGAGTTTCAGCATCAGAGATAGAAACTTCATTATCTATGTTAGGAGGTTTCTCTATTTCAGGTTTACTAGGAGCACGCAAAGTCCTATCATTTTTCTTTTCCTTTTTCTTTTTAGAAGAACTAGGTGCACTAGTGTTGGCTCTTTGTGAATCTTGTTCAATTCTTTTTGGGTGTCCCTCAGGATAAAGTTGTTCCTGAGTCATTTTACCTCCTCTAGTTGCTACTCTAACAGCAAAGTTATGCATATTATTGTTCATTTCATCAAGCAATTCTCTTTGAGATTTAGCAACTTGTTCTAACTAAGTTTGAACCATAGAAGCATGCTTTCCAACACCTCTAACATCATTTGATATTCTAAATAACAAGTCACTCAAGCGAGCGATCATATCAGAATTGTATTTCATTTGTTTCATAACATTTGCATTGAAGTGACCTTGTCTAATATAATTTTCAAACTCATAAAGGCATTGACTAGGATGCATATTGTGAGGATTGCCATTATCATTGAACTTCATAAGAGAATTTACCTCTACCACCTTAGGCAACAGTGGTTTATTAAGCCCATGTATTTCTTCAATAGGAGGTAAAATTTTAATATCCTCAACTTTAATACCTTTTTCCTTCATAGATTTCTTTGCCTCTTGCATATCTTCAGGACTGAGATATAATATACCCCTCTTCTTCAGAGTGGGTTTAGCCGGTGGTTCGGAAAGAGTCCAATCATCACAATTTTTCAATATGTTATTCAATAATTCTTCAGCTTGCCCAATAGTTTGTTCCTTGAAAACACAATCAGCACAACTATCTAGGAAGTCCCTAGAAGCATCGGTTAGTCCATTATAGAAGATACCAAGTATTTTGTTTTCCTTAAGAGTATGATCAGGCAAAGCATTAAGTAATTGGCAAAGCCTCCCCCAAGCTTGTGGGAGACTCTCTTCTTTGATTTGCACAAAGCTAAATATTTCCTGTAAGGCAACTTGTTTCTTATGAGCAGGAAAATATTTTTTAGAGAAGTAATAAATCATATCTCGGGGACTACGCACACAACCAGGAGCAGGAGTATTGTACCAAGCTTTAGCATCACCCTTTAATGAGAAAGGGAATAATTTGAGAATAAATTAATAGCGAGTTTTTTCATCATGAGTAAAAAGGGTGGCTATGTCATTCAACTTAGTAAGATGTGCCACTACAGTTTCAGTTTCATAACCATGGAAAGGATCAGATTCAACCAAAGTAATTAACTCTGGGTTGACAGAGAATTCATAATCCTTATAACCAATAAAGATAGGTGAAGTAGCTAACTTAGGATCACATTTCATTCTAGCATTCAGAGATTTTTCTTTATACTTGCATAATAATTTCTCTAGATCATCTCTATCCCTATAAGCAAGAATATCTCTAGTTGTTTCTTCACTCATAACATAACCTTCCGGTACCTTAGGCAATTCATATCTAGGAGGGCTAGTTCTAGCATATGTTTTAGGAGATTCAGTTTCAGGCTCATCATCAGATTCTACAACATCATATTGTATAACACTAGCAATTTGTTTATCAAGAAATTCACCAAGTGGCACATCATCATTATCAAGCAAGGTACTAGCATCATCATAAGCATTATCCACAGCAGAAGTAGCATCATCAATAACTTGCGACATATCAGAATTAATAACATGTGGTGGTGTTACAAGTTAATTTATAACAGAAGGTGAATCTAAAGCAGAACTGGATGACAGTTCCTTACCTCCCCTCGTCTTTGAGGGAAATATCTTAGTCTTAGCATCCTTCAGATTCTTCATAGTGATAATGTGATAATAATCCCAAGTGACTCAACAAATATAGCTATGCTCCCCGGCAACGGCGCTAGAAAAAGGTCTTGATAACCCACAAGTATAAGGGATCACAACAGTTTATGAGGGTAGAGTATTCAACTCAAATTTATAGATTCGACACAAGGAGAGCCAAAGAATATCTGAAGGTATTAGCGGTTGAGTTGTCAATTCAACCACACCTGGTGATTAATTATCTGCGGAAAATTGATCAGTAGCAAAGTAGTATGATAGTTTTGATAATAGTAGCAGCAGCAACAGTAACGGTAACGGTGATAGCAATAGTTTTGTAGAAAGTGTAACAGTGATGATAGCAGTAGTAACTTAGCAGGAACAATATAATATAAATCCGTAGGCATTGGATCGATGACTTGTTGGATGCTATTCATCATGAGACAGTTATAACCTAGGGCGGTACGGCACTAGCTCCAGTTTATCGATATAATGTAGGCATGTATTTCGTAAATAGTCATACGTGCTTTATTAAAAGAACTTGCATGACATCTTTTGTCCTACCCTCCCGTGGCAGCGGGGTCCATATTGGAAACTAAGGGATGTTAATGCCTCCTTTTAATAGAGAACCGGAACAAAGCATTAACACACAGTGAATACATGAACTCCTCAAACTACGGTAATCACCGGAAGAAGTTCCGGTTGTTATCACTCCAGGGTTACCGGATCATAACATGTAATAGGTGACTATAACTTGCAAGATCGGATCTACAACATGGATATAATGGTGATAACATAAACGGTTCAGATCTGAAATCATGGCGCCCGGGACCAAAGTGACAAGCATTAAGCATGACAAAGTCATAGCAACATCAATCTAAGAACATAGTGGATACTAGGGATCAGGCCCTAACAAAACTAACTCAATTACATGATGAATCTCATCCAACTCCTCACCGACCAACGAGCCTACGGAAGAATTACTCACTCCCGATGGGGAGCATCATGGAATTGGCCATGTAGAAGGGTTGGTGATGACAAAGAATGAAGATCCCCTCTCTGGAGCCCCAAACGGACTCTAGATCTGCCCTCCCGAGGAAGAACGAGGCTTGGCGGCGGCTCCGTCTCGTGGATCGCGATAATTCTTTCTCCCTAATTTTTTCTCTCCGAAAATAGGATTTTATAGCGTTGGTTTTAGGGTCTACGGGGCCACCAGGTGGGGACAACTCACCTGGGCGCGCCAGGAGAGGGGGGCGCGCCCTCATGGGTTGTGCCCACCCAAGTACCCCTCTCTGGTGGATCTTGGATCCAGAAATTCTTGTTTATTGTATAAAAATCGTCGCAAAGTTTTGTTCCATTCCGAGAACTTTTATTTCTGCACAAAAACAACACCATGATAGTTCTGCTGAAAACAGCGTTAGGCTGGGGTTAGTTTCATTCAAATTATGCAAATTAGAGTCCAAAACAAGAGGAAAAGCGTTAGGAAAAGTAGATACGTTGGAGACATATCAAGCTTGCCGGCAAGCCAACCTCTATCCACCGCGCACGAAGGGCCTGCTAGTCGGCCGCAAGGCCGGCGAACTCATGCGTCTGCTCCATCGAGAGGCTCTCTCACATCACTCTAGAGCTCATAGTCATGGCAGAGATGGTGCACGGAGGAGGTGGTGCCGTGTAGATCGTGCCGGACATGGTGTAGTGCGTATCGTGCCAGGCGTGACCACGTAATCGGGCATCGGCCAGGCCAAGTGTCAGACTGTTTCAATGCACTGCTGAAGGGAGTTTCTTGGTTGCCACTCATGTTTAATGCCTACAGGAAAATGGATAGGCATCCGGTTTGAATGTGGTAGATAATTGTTCCAACCCATCCAGTGACGTCTCTCCGGCGTTGAACATGTGTGAATGGCAGCTCCAGTGACGGGTCATGTCTGCTCTGGGCCAATGTGAATGTGATGTGGCAAGTGGAAGTGCGGTCGCACGGGAGAAAGCGCAGGCGTGGGAGATGCTTTTGGTTGAGACCAGGTGTCGGACGGATACATAGTGGCAATCCGGATGCCCGCAGACCCCCCATGGTTTGCGGGATTTCGGACAAGCGGACGCATCCGCGAGCAATGCGGCACTGCGTTGGATGGTTTGCAGCGTCCGGACAACTCGGTCGAGACTGTGGGCAGTTTGAGGGTCCTCGTTGAAGACGCCCTAAGATTTTGTTTTTCACAGGAACTATGTAAGACACTATGACCTACACATCATTATATTTCTGTTCAACTAAATTCTCTAAACACATAAATGAATATTGCTCCAGGTGTGGAATTACGGAGGATGAAATGCACATGATTTTCCTTTGCCCTTTCTCTAAAGCTACTTGGTTTGCTCACCATGGATCATTAAAACTGAAATCCTAGCTGCAACTAATCATTCTATTCTTGACATGATTACAATCTTTGCTTAACTCAGGCCACACTGATATTAATATTTCTAATTTATATACATTTCCGTGGTGCCTTTGGAAATCACAAAATGATGCTCTCTTTGCTATGAAATATTGCAGGCCCACTCAGGTGTATGCGACGACAAACAAAATCATTCAAGGAATCAAATTTGAAGGAAACACCCCAGCTGAAGATCATGATGCACATTGCTTACAAAACTAGCTTCTGCAGCCAGTGATACAAAATTTGGAATCGTTTGCAGGCAATACAATCTTCTTTGAGGCTGCATGGGAGTTAAAACCATCCAACACTTCTAAACAAACATGAATTGGAGTCTTCATCGAGGTTCAAAATAATGAGCACATGCAACAACTTCATATCGTGGCAATATCCCCTTCTGCTTCTTCTCCTCTTCAAGCCAAGAATTTTGGTCTGATGCTTTCAACTAGGTTGGCAGACAATATCCAAGATCCACACTTCTACACAAATTGCTCAGTGCTTGCTTCGGAAACAAAAGCGACATACATTCTCTCTGCTCAAGGTCACTGGCACAACAGACCACTACTAGCCCATATACAACCAATTATTCTTTCCAGCAAAGACACACTACTCACATTCACAGAGGAAACAATGTCAAGGCTCATCATCTTTCAAGGCTAGCTTTAAAAGGACAAAATGGACCTGTATTGTTCCATTGCTTATGTTGTCCATGCAAGAATTTATTCAATCAAGGAAACCCTCTCTGTATCCAGCGTGTTTTTTCACGCTTGTCTCTGTAAATGTTCCTAATTCAATAAAATATTTATGTTTCTTTTTTATAGTTCTAATTTGTTAGTAATTTATGCTCTATTTAGATATTGAAATATGGTCCCAAATTGTACCCGCTTGGCATTGGATTTTACCAGAAAATAAAAATAAGAACATTCTATAGTGTGACTTTACGTGTGGTTTCTGTTTTCTCGTCTAGGACGCAAATGGCCATATGTTCTGATGACATAATGTAAATATTCATGCTATAACATACACGACCTCGAATACTCCCGGGAAAGCATACGATCTTCTCCGGATCGAACAATGAAGGTGTTTCAACATCGTTGTTCCCCCTGGGCCTGGGGCGTTGTTCTTGGAGTGGCTACCAGTCAGAGGGACCAACATGCGTGTGGATGGTGGAAGACAACAATGTTTGAGTCGGGGCTTCTATGGCAACGACAGTGGGGTGAGCGATGTCGGGATCGCAGCATGGTTGTGGTAGCCGGCTCTTTTCTGACGTGTTTATGGGTCCGTTTGTTATCGTAAAGTCGGAGCTGCTACAACGGCGGGTTCAGGCGGCAATGAGAACGCGCGGCGGGTGGTTTGCAAGATGGTATTATGCAACACTAACCTTACATAGTTATCCTTCGTAGCTCTCCGGCAGAATCGGAGTTGTGTTCTCTTTGTCGCGGGTGGCTGGGTGATTGGCATGGATCCTAATGTGACTTCGCATGACCTCTACATCATGGGCGGGTTTGGGGGTTGTCTATAGTGAAGTTGAAGTTGCCTCCTCATATAGAAGGTACGACGATGACGCTTGCTCAAGGACAAGTGTTGATGATGACACCTTTCGATGCTGGGTGAGATTTTGTTTGTAGAAAGTGGGTGCGATATCTTGTGTGCCGCTTCATAGACTATGACGTTTTTCATATGTTTTTTATTAATTAATTGAACAACTTTCTTTTTAATTAATAGATGAGCTAAATCATCCAGCTCTGTTTGCAGGGAAGTATAAGAGCAACTTCAACAGGGCGACCCAAACGGACGCACGCTTTGTCCGCTTTTTGTCCCTTTGGATCGGCCAGGCGGACGTGCGCATCCGCATTTTAAAATGGGTCGACTTGACCGCCCACGGGAGGCCGACCCAAATGTGCCGCCGTGGAAAAAAATAACAAGTTGCACAAAATAAACATAAATAAATATAATTAAACATAAAGTGGCCGGTCAAACGCCTGCCAAAGTCCACCTAAATCTAATAAACATTAAATAAAATATTAAAAAAAGACTGCGCCCGCCTACTGCCGCCCTGCACGCTGCCCTAGACGTCAACGGCCTTGCTCTTGCCCTCGCCGTCGACGCCGCCGTCGTCGGTGAGGTCGATGAAGACCGGAGCAGGGCCAGCCCACTCGAACGCCGCCTGGTACGCTGCCAGGGCAGCCTCCTCCGGCGTCTGCTGGGGCGGCGGCATTGCAGCAAGTTGCGCGCGCTCCCCCTCCTCCTCCTTGAGCCGGAGCGCCTCCGCGTCACATTGGAGCATGGCCTCGTAGCGCATTTGCTTCTTGTTGTCGGCCTGCTCCTGGTAGAGTCAGTGCTCCTTCCATCGCTCGAGGTGGGCCACTTCCTCCTCCGGCGTCGCCGTGAAGTGGACGAGAGGCGCGCTCACCCACTCGCAGTACTGTCCCGTCGAAGGGTAGGCCTCCTCCGGCCAAGTGGGTGGAGGCGGGAGCGCTTACGCGTCGGCTCTGGCTTCGGCTTGGGTTGGGCGGGCGGCGACGATGGCGGTGGCGGCACGAAGAGCAGGGTGTGGACGGAGTCCCCCACCGCCGACAGGGCAAGGGCTTGCTCCAGCCCATCCTAGTGCGCATCCTCCTCGAGGCAGCTAGCCTCCAACGCGTGCTGCAGGGCCTCCTCGAGGGCGGCTTGGTACTCTGCCTCCGCCTCCATGTCCTCCGGCTCTATGTGCGGGGGCGGCGGTGGGAACGGCGGCGGGACGGTGTCGACACCCGAGCGTCGTTCCTCCTCGTGTTCGAGGGCAAACCACGCCTCCCAGTTGGGGGAATTGGCGGCGTACTCTGGCAGCCGACGCTACTCCGGCATGAGCTGCGCGCGGCGGCTGCGCACCTCGTCGTCGTGCGCCCGCTGGGTACGCGGAACTGCCACACCAGGATCCGCTGCGGATCCAGATGCCAACGATGCGGCAGCGTGACATCGGGGTACGACAATGGCTGTCTGTACTCCCAGTGCCACCGTGCTTGGTGCAACGGGATGTGCAGGCGCCGGCGACCAGGGCGGAAACGCGTTGCCACCGGAGGAGGAGGGGGAGGGGGGCACGGGAGGACGAGGTGTCAGGGGTGCCCTTGCCCTTGCTGCTGCCAAAGAGGCCCATGGGCGTGCTAGGGTTTGCGGTCGCCGGCGAGGAAACAAAGGGAGTGGTGGGGGCCAAATGTGGACGGAAGAAGTGGATGAGGCCGACCCTGCCGCACACGTGGTTAAAAAAGGGCGTTTCCAGTCGCTGACGTGTGGGCCCGCTGTCGGTGGTTGTCATAAATAAGACGACCGGTGGCGGTTGGGTGGCGGCCAGGCGGGGACGCGGCGGACGGCGAGGAGACGCGCGGCGCGTCCGCGCTGATGCATTTGAGACACAATTTTGGGCTGAAAATGGATCGGCCCGGATGCCAGACGGACACGACCTGAGTTTGGGTCGGCGCGTTAGGCCATCATTTTTATCCACACCAATCTAAATGGACGCAAACGAACGAAATGGGTCGCCCCATTAAAATTACTCTAACGTACACTACACACTTCAAAACCTTTCAGGAAAGGGGTGACTTCCAGCGAAACGATGCATGCATGCCGCTCCCTCGTGAGACTCCACTTTTTGGTATGTCGCGGTTTGCCAGTGCACAAACAACCGGAACCTGGTGATCCAATGCTGGGAAAGAATTGAGTGAGACTAAACGAGTCGATCTTCAGCCGCTGGCCTTCCAGTGCAACAGTTGCATCCTTTTTGGCGCGCCCTGGGCCCTGGCAAACGAGATCGGGTCATGAGTTTCCAAGGCATGCTGTCGCTGTTCAGGCTGGTTCACTTTTTTTTGCGATTAGAGAGAGGCGCGCCTTCCAGCTCAAAAAGAAAATAAAGAGAGATAGGCGCTCTTAGCTGTCACGTCTTTGAGGGCTTTTCCCAAAGGAGAAAGCGCCGAAATGCACGTGCATGCATGTCTGCAGAGGACTCGACTCTCTTCTTTTTCTCTCCTTTTTTCGTTTTCCATGTTTTCTCTCCCCTTGTTTAACTATTTTATTAGTTGGTCACATATTTGACCATGCAAGGTGACAGCAAGAAAACACAAGGGACGATCCCTCTCTTTTTGTCAGCCGTCAAAGCAACTCTAATAGAGTAGCCATTTAAAAAAAAACTCTAAGACAGTAGCCACAAATGACCCATCACCGTAATAACCACCGTTTGACAACTTTGATCGAAAAAGTCAATCCAGCGGGTCGCCATCCCTCGCGCAACTGGCATAATATTTAGAGACTGCTTAAAATCAAGCCCGCAAGACTTCATATTTGACGGCTGTGGGGATATTTGGAGGAGAGCTCCTCCTCGGCACTCGTTGGGCCGCCAAATATTCATCAGTGACATCGCTCGATCGGTTGCCCCTCTGCTCGCTTGCCTTGTTCATATCGATTGGGTGACATCTGCTTGCTCGCTCGGAGGAGAGATTTGACTTGGCTAAAACACACTAGAGAGGTTAACTGATGGACCAATTGGCCGGTCACCCGTTGACTTTTCATAAAAAACAAAAAGTAGAAGATAAAAAAATCCTGAATTTTGAAGAAAGTTCAAGAATTTGGTAAAAGTTTGTGAACTCATGAAATGTACACAAATTAAAAAAAGTTCAAGAAATTTAGAAAAAGTTCATGAAAATTTTGAAAAAAGTTCGCAAACTCGAGTTTGGAAAAGGTTCGTGGATTTGAAAAGTTGCGGTTTGAAAATAGTTCAGGGTTTGAAATAAGTTCATGAGTTTGGAAAATGTTTGTGGGTCTGAAAAAAGTTTGTGGATATGAAAAAAAGTTCAAGGATTTGAAAAGTTTGCGGTTTGAAAAAGTTCATGGATTTGAAAAGTTCAAAGGAGTTTAGGAATTTGATTTTTTTGTGGATTTTAAAATAGTTTATGAGTTTGGAAAAAGGTTCATGAGTTTGAGAAAAGTTCACTGTTCGAAAAATGTTCAGGAATTTTATAATTTCATGGTTTGAAAAAGTTGATGAATTTGGGAAAAAGTTCACGCATTTATAAAATGTTCATGAATTTTTCAAAAGTTTGTTTCTTGGAAAAGTTCAAGAATTTGAAACAATATATAGAAAAACAAATTTGCAAAACAATGGTGATTTTGAAAAAATTTATGAGTTAGAAAAAACTCATCTATTTTGGAAAAAAGTTTGTAGAAATTGAAAATAATTCATGCATTTGAAAAGTTCATGAAATTTAAAAAGTGAAAAAATGAAAAGAAAGAGAAAAATGAAAAATACAGAAGTAGCAAAGATATAGAGGAAGAAGACGTGGCGGGTCGTGCCCTTTCCCCTCCTCCAATTATCCCAGCCGCCGGCTAAACTCAGGCGCGTTCCCAATCCGACGCAGGAGCAGAAATGCCGATGAGGTAAAACAATCCCCCTTTTGCCTTGTATTTGTGTTGGTTCAATTGAATTCGATGTGGTCGTGGAAAAACGGTGCACAATGTACAATGTTTGAGGTGTACTGAGGATTTTGTGAATTTTGGGGGATCGAGGTCAATGATAAATTGTTTCTCCATAGTATGATGTGTGATTCCCTCTAGACTAACGATTTCAATCTTGATGTCACACTGTTGTCGCATTTTGATCAATTGGATGTTGAACGGTCAAGATACAGAATTTGATAAAATCCAACCCTTCGACTCATCAAGGAAGAAAGCAATTTGGGATGTAAATTACACCACGGATGAGGATACATCTCTTAGCAATGCCACCGTTGACCAATATGTAAGGAATTTTGTTATTTTTTAATTCCCACATTTGCATCACTTTAGTATTTTTCATCTATTTGAGAATTTTGTTTTTTAGGATAATATAGACCAAGCGAGGTACTAACAATTGGCCAAGTCGAATGGCAAATCATTTTGCCTCCAACTTTGTTGTAATCTGCTGGAAGGCAACGATAAGTGGAAACTGAGGAATGATGTGGCCCCTCTAAAAAATGGATACTGTAGCAATTCCTCTCCGGAGATGGATGACGATGAAGATGATGTTGATGGAGAGGAATGGGTGCCTAGTCCAATTCCACCATCTAGCATGGGTTGGTCTGACCAGAGAGAGGGAGCGAAGGAGATGCTCAAGAGACAAGATGAGTTGGAGGTGATGAAAAACAAGATAGACGGCTTCATGAGTACAATGAACGAGTATGCGAAGAAGAGGAAGCAAGAAAAAACGAAGATGGAGGAGATGAAGATCCAAGAGAAGAGGACGAGGCACGATTCTATGCTGGAGAGTAGAGTGTCAAGAAGAGATGGAGGCGCGTAGGCTTCAAATGATGTGAAACGTTCAATTTTGGAGGCAATCGAAGTTTTTGAATGAGAAAATAAAAAACGGAGGCCGAGATATGGCGAACCGTGACCATGGGAGATCATCAAAGAGTACTTCGGACGTGTGCAATAAGCTCGCCGGCGGGTGCTGCTAGCACGGCAAGGGCAACGAATTGCTATAACCAGCTTTCGGCGGGGGCTACGACCACGATGGGTAACGACCACATTTGACTGGTGCTAAACTGATTGTGCATGGCGGAGCCGACAAGAGCGCACCACTCGAGCAGGGTGCGGGCAGCGACGAGGCACAGTAGAGCCCTCGATTGGCGATGGTTCTACAAGGGAAATGGGACGATACGCTGATGTTGCGTGGTGTATGGGCATCAGGGAATAGATCACACAGTTTCCATCCCCTCAATCGGACGCCTAGGAGTTGACCAGGCGAAAGTTTAGGCCCGCTACGGCGTACTTGGTATTGCTTTCAATCCTGATTGATGGTGTTGCTCTCAATCCTGATAGGAAGGACACCATATCCTCAAAATTCACTTCTGGGACGAATATTCGGTAGGTACGGCACACATGGCACAGTTCGATGGCCTAGTTCTCATCCCAACTTCTCCCACAATCTAGAGGAATTGGGCTCCCCCAAAATGCAAGTTTTCACTTGGCTTAGAGCATCTCCAGCTGTTCGGCCCTTCAGGGCGCCTAAAAAGAGCCCCCTGGGGCGAGCCGGCGCTAGATTGACGCTTGGGGGCGAGCGGGTTCCCAGCCGCTCGCCCCAGGGTCGCCCAGATGTGTATTTTTTAATTTGAAAACATCTAAATTCAGCAAAGTTCGACCAAATTCGGCATAAATTCGGCTAACTTGACATTCAATTTCAACATGTTCGGCGTTTACATAAATTATTTTTTAAAAAAAGACAACTACGGGGCGAAGAAGTCGCTGAGCGCTGCGAAGTCGCCGCCGTCCTCGTCGTCGTCAGCGGCCTTCTCCTTCTTGATGGCACGGCCGCCCCTGCTGCTCCCCTGCCCGGCGTCTCCAAGGCGGACCGGTGGCAGCAGCGCGTCGTCGTCGTCGCTGTCGTCGAGGACGACGATGCCTCCCTCGTCCCGGCCGCGGCGCCGGGCTTTGAAGCGCTCGAAGGCGGCGATCTGGCGCTGCAGCTCCGTCTGCACCCAGTCGTCGCGCGCCCACTTCAGGGACGCCTCGTCGTCGATCTCCTCCTCCTTGACGCCGCCGGCGAGCCCCGGCTCCATCTTCGGTTTGACGAAGCGCGGAGGTGCCGAGGAGGAGGCGCACTGGCCGCCCTCGTTAATGACGATGTCGGCGCTGCGGGCGCGCCGACCGAGCCGCGTCTCCGCGGCGGGCTCGGGATTGGCGCCGAAGAGCGCCGGCGAGCCGGTAGAGTGGGAGAAGGAGGAAGAGCCGAACCTCCTCGGCACCCACGGCCCGGCGCTCCGGCTGGGGGGAGGGGGGGACGGGCGCCGCGGCAGGGTATGCCAGCGGTTGCCGCCCTCGAGGTACTCCAGCACCCCGTGTAGTGTGTGGCCGGGGACGCCCCACCAGAGGCGGCAGCCGTCGCTGTTCTTGATACTCCCCACCACCGGTGCCCCGTTTGTGGACGCCAGCCGTTGTGCCTGCCGCCGCTGGAAATACTCCGTCCACGCCGCGTTGTTGTCGGCGGCGTACTAGGGGAGGGCGCGCTACTCCTCAGTCAGGGCTGACCGCACGCGGTCGACCTCGGCGGCGAAGATGTCGGGGCGCGCGTCGATGTCGGGCACCGGGGGGATGGCGACGCCGCCGTTGCTGAGCCTCCACCCCGTTGGTCCGCGCGCATGTCCGGCGGCACCGGAATGTTGGCCTCGAACAGAAGCCACGCCTCCGACGACTGGAGCGAGCGGCGTCCGAAGCCGTTGGCCGCCGCGGCGTCGCCGGGGAAGCGTTCGGCCATCGCTGGAGAGGGAAGGGGGGAAGGGGAGGACGAGGAAGATAGAGCTCGGCGGCGCGGACAGGAGAGAGCAGAGCTCGGCGGCAGCTGGTTTGGGCTCGGGGTGGTGTGGCCAGCGAATGAGGGGGAGCGGCGGGTCTTTATAGCCCACGCCGGCGAAAAACGGGCTACTGGGGGCGCGACTGGGCCGATTTTTTACGGCGGCACGGCAAAAACGTTTAGGGAGGATCTGTTGGGCGCGCGGCTGGAGGTGCTCTTATCATTCAAAATGTATGGACGGCGAATCGGTTACAACATTAAGGATGGCCAAACTGCGTGCTTTGTCCCCTATGCAAACAAATCCAAGTGTCCGCCGCCCATCTTCTCTTCCAGTGTAGATTCACTGCTTACTTTGGAACGAGGTGGTCGCCTAGCTCGCCATTCATGACCACTCGCCACTGACTTGGCGCCATGAAGACACGGTTCAAGATTAGTGGCTTAAGACGATCAACACTGGGGGCATATCAAGAAAGTCATTGTCTCTAGTTTGATGTTTGTCATGTGAGAAATGTGAAATGAGCGGAGCGCAAGAGTCTTTCGCAACACGACTTCACCGACGACCATTATTATTGTTAAAATCAAAGAGAAGGCTCATTTTAGAGCGTTGGCGGGAGTCAAACACCTAAGTGCACTTATGCCGCGAGAGTCGTCTTTTATTTTTGCCGCTTTGCAGCTTTTGTCTAAACCTTCTTTTAATTAATGAAAATAGTAAGTCGGTGGCGTTTTGGCATATATGAGAGCGCGCTCCTAGTTTTCTAAATGTGTTCTAAACATATTTTGAAATGTCAAAAAAATTCAAACAAAAACTTGACGTGTACATCCCAATATTGTACATGCTTACAAAGTCGTTTCGCGAAAACCGACAACTTATGTGTCGCGTGTGAAAAAGAAAAAATCCGGTGTTAAAAAATGCTTTTCACAAGACATCATTTTGTCTTTTTTACACAAGCCACAAAAAATGTCGGTTTTCTCCAAAACTTAAAGTACACACATATAATGTTGAGATGTATGCGTCAAATTTCTTTTTGTAATTTTTTCATACTTTGAAATATTTTTTTCGCATACAGGAGCGCGCTCTCGGGAGCACCAACGGATTTTCAGTTGTTTGCTTTGTTTTGAAAATAAAGTTTAGGCCCGCTGAACGGCGCCGCGCAGCCCTTTCTGTAAGGGTTGCCTTTTTTTTAGGGAACTGGTAGGGTTGCCGATCAGCAATGATCTGTTTGTCAGCGCTTCATTTGCGGCCTGCGCGCACGTGCTGCATGCATGCCAGCCCGACGTGCGTGCACTCGCTCCTCTCTCTCATCTTCCGGATGACGCGCGCCAACACATATGGGCCGGCACTGTCGCTCTAGTTGCCCCCACCACCTGAATTCGGCTCCCCGGCCCGCCGTTGTTGGTTCGATACATCTCCGCTGCCCTCGTTTCCGTCGCATCCTCAACAGATGAGCGCCAGCGACTGCCCCGGCCCGATGACCTCTCAGCACTTTTCCCGTCACGCGCCACCTATAGTGAGCGCGTACGGTTCCCTCGACCAGAGACGACGCCGTTGTTCACGAGCCACGACCATGAGCAGCACACATAATAGCCGTCATCCACTTAGTATTAGTATAACCAATCAGCTTTTCGATTGATGGGGTCTTCCGCCCTTCCTCTCTCTAATTAGCTATATATAGAGAGACACACCTAATCCACAAATATACTACTACGAGTTCATCCAAATTAATAGGGACGCCCACACTCCAACAAAACTGACACCAAGTCTAAGAGCTAGCAGTATGGCAGCTGCTCGTCCGGCGCCGTTCGTCGACGACAATGCTGCTCAGCAGCTGGAGCGGCGGCTCCACTTCCACGCCGCCGTATACGTGCTGCTCGGCGCCTCCTATCTCCTCCGCGCCGCCGTCCCTCGCCTGGCCGACAGCCATCTCGCCGCTGGCATGGCGCTCTGGGCGGCCGCCCTGGCGCTCGCGCTGCTGTCCTTCCACCTCCGCCGGTTCCCGATGGCGGCCATGGCTGCCGCGCGCATTGCGCAGGTCGCGCTCAGGGCCTTCTTCTGATCGAAGCTTTGATTCCAACTGTCGGACGGAGAACAAGAAGCTGGTGCACCTGTGTTAACTGTACTAGTATATACTCAACATTATGAATATTCAATTCCGACAAAAGTGCAATGCCCAACTAAAATGCTCGGGACGGGCGGGCAGGTTGAAGCCCCCAAAGCACGATAAAAATTCGAGCAAACATAGTACAAGGCACATTATGCATATTCAGTTTCTCAATACTGCGGCTCAACTCTTTTTTTCTCGAATACACATAAGTATGTGTATCATTCATTAAAGGAACAAGGGGATAGGCATCCCAGAAACTCCACAAGTTTACATAGTTACTTACGCGGACTGATCCGTTCACGCCCACGCTCCCGATCTAATTTAGTTACTCATGCACTACCCACAATGCTAATCCCGCTAAGAATCCATCAAGGTCCCCTTTTAGTAGTCCCGCTTGCCTCCAAGCCCCTCTTTCATTGTCGATCCTCCACGTGAGATTGCCCAGAGACGACGTTGCTCAATTGAAAATGATGTCGTTTCGGTGCGTTCAGATCTCCCATATGCCCAGAAGACCCATAGCACGGTTGTTCCTTGGTTGGTCGCCCCTCCGCTCTTGCCTTGCGCACCAATATCCGAGCATCTCGCCATCCAGTGGTTCAAACTCCGGCCTCCCACTTGCCAAGCTAAACCGATGCCACAACTCCTTAGAGAAAACACAACCTAGAAGTAGATGATTAAGGCTCTCATCGTGTTGATCGCAGAAAGGACAAGCCGTTTGGTGCGGCAAGCCGCGCCGAGCCAGTATGTCAGAAGTCCAACACCGGTTCTTGAACGCAAGCCATGCGAAAAAATGGCACCGCGGCGGTGCTTTCGATTTCCACGTAAACGCGGTCGTCAGCCAAACTTCAAGGCCGACGAACTTGGCAATGCATGCCGACTGAACTGAGAAGCATCCTTCCTTCTCCCAAGCCCACCCAATTCTTTCCTGGACGTCGGTGGTAAGCTGTACCTCCGCCACTCTCGGCCAAAGGTGCAGGAACTGTTGTATCGCGGTTACAGTGAGGTCCGGGCCAATGTCCTCTACCCATGCACCATTTGTCAAGACAAGACGTCCGCAACCGATCTTGTGTCCCTGCCGCGCTTCGGTATTTTCTTGTATATCAACGATGCCAACTTACAGATTCGGTAGCGGCCCATCTACCTATCCTCCCTGTTGGAAATGAGAGTTTTGGCAATGCTACACGGTGTAATGATCGGTGCATAGCGCACGTATATATGGAGTACAAAGTGGGCCACAATCTCAACTATACAATGACTAGGAGGTGGGCCGAGGTATACAATATACATGCACAAACCATATGTCCAA
>NC_041392.1:451937260-451974984 GCF_002162155.2 Triticum dicoccoides | reverse complement strand
GCCAGAGACGCAAAGACTGGACCTGAACTCCTCGAAAATAGAAGTAGGCAGTCCTTTCGTCATGACATCGGCGAACTATTGTGCCGTCGGGACGTGGAGGACCCGGATGCGTCCGAGAGCCACCTGCTCACGAACAAAGGGTATGTCGAGCTCAATGTGCTTCGTTCGATGATGGTGGACCGGGTTGGCGGACAGGTACACGGTAGAGACGTTGTCGCAGTAGACGAGCCTGGCCTTGTGAACATCATAAAGCAACTCCTGGAGCAGCTGATGAAGCCAAGAGCATTTAGCAACGGCGTTAGCTACTGCCCGATACTCTGCCTCGACACTCGAGCGGGAGACGGTGGGCTATCGCTTGGATGACCAAGAGATCAGGGAAGGCCCAAGGTAGACACAGTACCCCGAGCTGGAGCATTATGTGTCCGGGCAGCCAGCCCAGTCCGCATCAGAGTAGGTGATGAGGTCGGTGGAGGCGGAGGCCATCAGCGTAAGTCCCATGGACGGGGTGCCGCATATGTAATGGAGGATATGCTTCACCAGGGTCCAGTGAGAGTCGCGCGGAGGATGCATGTGAAGACAGACCTGCCGAACAACATACTGCAAATCAGGGCGCGTCAGAGTCATGTACTGCAGAGCGCCCACAATGGAGCGATAGAATGCCGCATCGGATGCGAGAGAACCCTCCAGAGCGGAAACCTTGGCCTTGGTGTCAACGGGCGTGGGAGCGAGCTTGCAGGTAAGCATGCCAGCATGGTCAAGAAGCTCATGAGCATATCACTGCTGGTGCAGGAAAAACCCATCTGGCCGTCGAACCACCTTGATGCCAAGGAAGTTGTGCAGGGGGCCCAAGTCCTTGAGGGCAACCTCATCGCGAAGACGAACAGTGAGCCGCTGAAGGAGCGCGACAGTGGATGCCGTCAGGATGATGTCATCAACATATAGCAGCAAGTAGGCCGTGTCAGCTCCGTCATGGTACACGAAGAGGGGCGCATCGGAGCGAGTGGATGTAAATCCGAGCGTCTGTAGAAATGCAGCGATGCACTGGTACCAGGCCCGGGGTGCCTGCTTCAACCCATAAAGGGAACGAGAGAGCAAGCACACATGATCTGGATGTGTGGCGTCGACGAAGCCGGTGGGCTGCTCACAGAACACCTGCTTAGCAAGGTGGCTGTGCAAAAAGGCGTTGGAAACGTCCAACTGATACATAGGCCAAGCTTGGGAGACGGCTAACTGAAGCACGGTGCGGATCGTGCCTGGTTTAACAACTAGGGCAAAAGTGTCGGTGAAGTCCACGCCCGTGCGTTGCCGAAAGCCTCGAACCACCCAGTGAGCTTTGTAGCACTTGAGAGTGCCATCCAGACGAGTCTTGTGCCGAAAGACCCACTTGTACGTGCTGATGTTGGCCCGAGGCGGCCGAGGGACAAGCTGCCAGGTGTGGTTCCTTTGGAGAGCAGCGAACCCTTCCTGCATTGCAGCGAGCCAATGAGGATCCCAGAGGGCGGCTCGAGCCGGCAATGGGAGAGGGGATGGCTCAGAGATGGAAGAAGCGAGAAGATACTCATCGCTGGTGTACCGCGTGCTCGGACGGAGAGTGCCAGCCCGAGAGCGAGTCATTGGGCAGGGCAGCGGGTGTGGGGCGGCGGCGGGCGATGGCGAAGAAGAGCCCGCCACCGCGAGGCCGCTGTGGGCGAGGCCGTGGCCGAGACCGCGGGAGACGCCGAGAGGGGCACCGAGGACGCCTGAGGCATCGCGACCGTCGGGGACGCCGACGGCGTGGTGGGAGCTGGGGACGCCAAGGGCGTCACGGGCGCCGGGGGGTGCAATCCCTGAGGCAGCCAAACGGGGAGAAGCTCGACCCATGGCGCGGGGGGCACCCTCAAAACCAGGAGGCGTCCCAAGAGGAGCACGCGGGCGGCCGTCACCGGGAGCGGGCAAAGCCACAACATCTGAAGGTACCTGCTGAAACAAAAAAACCATCTCATCAAAATAAACGTGTCGAGAAGTGATCACCCGATGTGAGATAGGATCATAGCAGCAGTAGCCTTTGGTGTTGGGGGGATAGCCGAGAAAGATTCAGGCCACGGACCGAGGTGCGAGCTTATGCAGAGTAGTGGAAGCGATGTTAGGGTAGCACAGGCAACCGAAGATGCGGGGCTCAACATAGGAGGGTGGCATGCTGAACAAGAGGTGATGAGGTGCAAAATTCCTGCGAGTGCGACAGGGACAAATGTTGATGAGTAGTGAAGCGGTGGCAAGTGCATCGGGCCAAAACGTGGTGGCACGTTGGCGTGAAAAAGGAGGGTGCGGACGCAGTCATTAAGAGTGCGAAGCACATGCTCAGCACGGCCATTCTGTTGCCAAGTGTATGGGTAAGTGAGACGAAAAATCGTGCCGTGTGTGGCGAGAAGGTTGTGGATCGCAAGACTATCAAACTCTTTCCCTTGTCTGTTTGCAACGCATGGATGGGACGCCCAAACTGCATGGAGACATAAGAGTAGAAAGAGGTGAGAGTGGCAACAGCATCCGACTTTCGCTGCAATGAGAAGGTCCACACATACTGCGAAAAATCATCAAGTATGACAAGATAATAAAGATAGCATGTGTTACTTGCGATAGGAGAGGTCCAAACATCACTATGAATTAACTCAAATGGGTATGATGCAACATGCGAGGAAGTGTTAAAAGGAAGACGAACATGTTTGCTGAGACGACAAGCATGACAAGTGTGATCGTAGATCTTATTACACGTGAAGGAAAAACTCCGAAGAATATGACGAAGGGTGGCGGTGTTGGGATGGTCGAGACGAGCATGCCAAAAGGTCCACTCCGACGGAAAGCGCCATGGGTGCAGCGACGGAGGAGGTGGATGAGTGGACCGGGTAGAGCTCGTCGGGGCGGTCACATCGGTGGAGCACCATCCGGGTACGGGCATCCTTAAACCAGAAAAGCCAAACATGTCAAATTCCACGGTGACAGGATTTTCATGTGTAAGAGAACGAACGGAAACAAGGTTTTTAATGATGTCAGGAGAGACAAGTACGTTAGAAAGATATAATGGCATGGAGTTAGATGGAAAAGCAGCATGACCGACATGAGTAATGGGCATGGAGGAACCGTCGCCCACGGTAATGCAAGCAGCGGTGTGAATGGAGTGAGCTGTAAGAAGGTTACCGGGGTTGGCGGCCATGTGAGCCGTGGCTTCGGTGTCCATGTACCAGTCGCCACCGCCAGTGTACTTCTGCGGCGTGGGGGCGGTGTGGAGGGCCACTAGAGGCGCGGGGTCCCAAGGCGCCGGCGGGAGGGCCGGGGCCGACGGCAGCGGCTGGGGAGGCGGCGCCGCGATGAGCGGCGGGTACCCACCAGCAGACGGCGGCAGCGCGGGTGCGTACGGCTGAGGAGCCGCATGGAACGCCTGATGAGAGGTCGGGCGGGCGCCGAAGAAGCTGGGGACGGGGGCGCGCGGCACGGGCATGGAGTACGCGTGAACGACCCCTGGCCAGGGGTTCTGGCCGGCCTGCCAGGGTGTCGACGGGAGCGGCTGCTGCAGGTGGCACGGTGCCCCGCCTTGGGCGGCCGGCTATTGCTGTTGTTGCTTGCGGCTGCCGCGGCCACGGCGGCCACCACGACGCTCGATGGGGGGCGGCGGCGGAGCCGGCTGCGGCTGCGGGTAGGGAAACCCCGGCGGCGGCGTCGCCTGGAAGGAGCCCGACATGCCTCGATAGGGGGGGCGGTGGGCCGCCGCGGGTACCGGTGATGAGGGTCGTGTGAGTAGCCCGTGTACGCGACATCTGCATCCTCCTCTCCTCCAGCTTCAGGTACGCGACGATCTTAGGGAAAGTCGGGTTGATGATGAGGAGGATGTTGGAAGCGGCGTTCCCGAAGTCGTCGTTCAAGCCGGCGATGAGTATGCTGAGAAGAAGCTCGTCGGAGACCTTCTCATCGAGGTCATGGAGCTCGTCAGCAATCTTCTTGAGGCGCATGCAATAGTCGTCAATGGACGAGTCAAGCTTCTGGCACCCAAAGAATTCGCCGTGCAAGAAAACCTTGTGCTGGAGCGCATTGTCGGTGAAGAGGTCGTTGAGCTTGGTCCAAATGGCGTGAGCATCATCGTCGGCGGATACCACCGTGTGGATAGGTCCTTCGAGATGGTGGTGTAGAACCAACGGATGAGGGTGGCGTCAATGGACATCCACTCCTCATCGTCCTCCATGAAGCGGGAATCCACGGAGCCATCGATGTGATCCCGGAGGTTGTACTCACGGAACACAAGGGAGTAGTACGTCTTCCAGGCATAGTAGGTGGAGGTGAGATGATCAAGGACGACGGGAACCCGACCGAGGATGTTGAGATCGCGGATGACGACAGGGTCGGGACTGTCGAACGGGTTGGTGCGGCGGCTGCGGGTGGTGCCGGAGGATCCGGGGAAGGCCATGAGTCCGGGAGGGGAGGTGGTGCGGCGGCACGGCGAGTGGAGGCGGCGGCGTGGGTTAGAAATGGGGTAGGAGGGCGGAAGCGTGGGGAGGAGGCGGCGGCTGGACACTCGGGCGGCGGTGCGGCGGCGTAGGGACGCGGCGGCAACGGCGCCGGGGGTGGTAGCGGCGGCGTGGTGCGGCAGCGACAGAGGGTTAGGGTTTAGGATCGGAGGTATGATACCATGTTGGAAACAAGAGTTTTGGCAATGCTACATGATGTACTCATTGGTGCATAGCGCACGTATATATAGAGTATAAAGTGGGCCACAACCTCAACTATACAATGACTAGGAGGTGGGCCGAAGTATACAATATACATGCACAAACCATATGTCCAACACTCCCAAAAGAGAGTGCTCTGTCTGTTTCCCACACTAGCTTGGCGACCGCATGGAACAGGGCCAAGGATTCCTTTGGGATCTTGATATGAAACTCTGACCATGGTCGCTCCACATCCGATCTCTGTAGCCATGGCCATCTAGCTTGTAGTGCTACATTCAACCATCTCCAATTTGGGACTCCCAATCCACCCGCCCATTTGGGCTTGACTCCTTTTCATAGAAGAGGACAAAAGTTCTTTTTGTGGCAGCTATGCCAGATTAACATGCTCGGGATGGGCGGACAGGTTAGAAGCCCCCAAAGCACGATAAAAATTTCGGCAATTATAGAAGGCATAATGTAGTTTCTGCCTTTTGAGAATCATCGAATCGATGGAACTTAATTAGTAGACTCCCAAAAATCCTAGCTGCTAGGGTCTTCCACCACTGTCAGATGAGTTTACTGATACCAGGGATCATGGGGATCCCCGTTTATTTGTCTGTTCAAAGGCAAAAACACTTCATAAATCTTCACGCATGGCTTAAAGCTTTTTTTATCCAAGTTCAGGCCATCGAGATGGTGTAATAACCTACATTCTGGTATGGTGTATCTTCATCTATTCGTGCATCATTGATTACATAATGGACTACTCTCTTTCTTTTCCTCTCTTCTCTGTGTTTACAAAAACTCCCATTCTTTCAGGCTCGCCCCCCTCTTATATAGGAACCCGTGGGCACTACAACAACCCCGCGCCCCCTTGCCACAAGCGATCCCGGTCATCCCGACCTGTACTCATGCAGGAAGTGGTGGAGCTAGAATAAAATGATTGTGTGGGTCAACTTAGAGAAAGCGCAACATTTTTTCCTTCCATGGACCATTTAGCCCCATCAAGCCCATCGGTTTGCAGCGAACCTGGGCGGGCCACATCCTAGTTTTGCTTGCACTAAGCTCCGCCACTGCATGCGGATTTATCGAATGTAAGGGCGGTGGGTGCAGGCTGTGTCAGCGAGACATGCTACCTTCAATAGGTCAAAAGTCAAGGAAAATGACTTACCCTTGTCATAAAGGCCTATGCACGATAGGCCATCGTAGGTCTACGGGCGTAGCCATTAAGCGCTCATGTGAACACAATGCTTGAAACGAAGTCAGCCTAGTCATAGTGGGAGTAACTTAGCTAGTAACACATCCCACTCCAAGAAAATTGTGCTTATGTGGCAAGTAGTTAATGACAAGTGGTAACATAATATGTTACTGTAACATAGCGCTTTCCAAGACAATATGAGTCTACAAGCTAATAAATGAAGCCATCTATGACACTACTACTATGTTACTTTGCACGACTGGTTTCATATGCATGACACTAGTATAATTTTACTCCCCACTATGAGCAGCCTCAAGGAGGTGTCATCAGGCCAACCTTCTACTTTTTTGTCGTTTATCGGACCTGTCTTGGGGAACTTTTCCCGACACATCTCTTGTTCTTGAGGGGATGTTAAAAGAAGAGGGTGATCTCGACCGCTCCTTGTTGTCCTTTGCAAGTCATGTTTCCCTGGTGCCCGGGGTGCTCAGGGCAACCCAAGCACCAATTTCTTCTCTTCATGGGCTTCGACAGATCTTCCTAGGCCCATCTTCTTAACGTGGCACGAGGGAACCCTTGTCCCATAACGCCGACGGTAGCCCTGACCCTACCGGCTAGAACTGATTTCAGGCGGATCGAGATGGAGGGGAGTGATACATCTCCAACATATCTACTTTTCCTAACGCTTTTCCTCTTGTTTTGGACACTAATTTGCATGAATTGAATAAAACTAACCCTGGACTGATGTTGTTTTCAGCAGAACTACCATGGTGTTGTTTTTGTGCAGAAATAAAAGTTCTTGGAATGGAACGAAACTTTGCGAGAAAATTTTATACAAATAAAGAGAATTTCTGGAGCCAAGACCTACTAGAGAGGGGCACCTGGGTGGACAAAACCACCAGGGCACGCCCAAGTGGGTTGTCCCCACCTGGTGGCCCCACAGACCTTGAAGCCGACGCTATAAAATGCTACTTTTTCAAAAAAAATCAGGGAGAAAGAATTATCACGATCCACGAGACGGAGCCGCCGTCACCTCTTGTTCTTCATCAAGAGGCCAGATCTGGAGTACGTTTGGGGCTCCGGAGAGGGGGTCTTCGTTCTTCGTCATCACCAACCCTTCTCCATCGCCAAATTCATGATGCTGCCCACCAGGACTGAGTAATTCCTTTATAGGCTCGCTGGTCGGTGAGGAGTTGGATGAGATTCATCATGGAATCGAGTTAGTTTTGTTAGGGCTTGATCTCTAGTATCCACTATGTTCTAAGATTGATGTTGCTATGACTTTGCCATGCTTAATGCTTGTCACTTTGGGCCTGGGTGCCATGATTTCAGATCCGAACCGTTTATGTTATCACCATTATATCCATGTTCATCCGATCTTGCAAGTTATAGTCACCTACTACGTGTTATGATCCGGCAACCCCAGAGTGACAATAGTCGGGACCACTCCCGGTGATGACCGTAGTTTGAGGAGTTCATGTATTCACTATGTGTTAATGCTTTGTTCCGGTTCTCTATTAATAGGAGGCCTTAATAGCCCTTAGTTTCTGATATGGACCCCGCTACCACGGGAGGGTAGGACAAAAGATGTCATGCAAGTTCTTTCCATAAGCACGTATGACTATTTACGGAATACATGCCTACACTATATTTATGAACTGGAGCTAGTGCCGTATCGCCCTAGGTTATAACTGTCTCATGATGCATATCATCCAACAAGTCACCAAACCAATGCCTACGAATTTATCCTATATGTACTTTCTAAGTTACTACTGTTATCATCACTGTTACACTTGCTACAAAATTACTGCTATCACTATTACCATTACCGTTACTGTTGCCACTATTATCAAAACTATCATATTACTTTGCTACTGATCACGTTGCTGCAGATAATTAATCTCCATGTGTGGTTGAATTGACAACTCAGCTGCTAATACCTTCACATATTCTTTGGCTCCCTTGTGTCGAATCAATAAATTTGGGTTGAATACTCTACCCTCAAAAACTGTTGCGATCCCCTATACTTGTGGGTTATCAAGACCTTTTTCTGGCACCGTTGCCGGGGAGCATAGCTATATTTGTTGAGTTACTTGGGATTATTATCATATTATCACTATGAAGAATCTGAAGGATGCTAAGACCAAGATTGTTCCCTCAAAGATGAGGGAAGGTAAGGAACTGCCATCTAGTTCTCCTTTAGATTCACCTTCTGTTATAGGTAAACTTGCAACACCACCACATGCTATTAATTCTAACATGTCGCAAGTTATTGATGATGCTACTTCTGCTATGGATAATGCTTATGATGATGCTAATACCTTGCTTGATAATGATGATCTGCCAGTTGGTGAATTTCTTGATAAACAAATTGCTAGAGTAATACGACATGATGTTGTTGAATCTAATGATGAGCTTGAAACTGAATCCCCTGAAACACCTGCTAGAACTAGCCTTCCTAGATATGAATTGCCTAAGGTACTAGAAGGTTTTATGTTATGAATGAGGAGACAACTAGAGATATTCTTGCTTGTAGGGATAGAGATGATCTAGAGAAATTATTATGCAAGTATAAAGAAAAATCTCTGAATGCTAGAATGAGATGTGATCCTAAGTTTGCTACTTCACCTATCTTTATTGATGATAATGATTATGAATTCTCTGTCGACCCAGAGTTAATTATTTTGGTTGAATCTGATCCTTTCCATGGTTATGAAACTGAAACTGTTGTGGCACATCTTACTAAGTTGAATGACATAGCCACCCTTTTTACTCATGATGAGAAAACTCTCTATTACTTTATTCTCAAATTACTAAAGCTTGGTACAATACTCTTGCTCCTTGTTGTGTGCATAGTCCCCGGGATATGATCTATTACTTCTCTGAAAAATATTTCCCTACCCATAAGAAACAAGTGCCTTGCAGGAAATATTTAACTTTATTCAAATTAAAGAAGAGAGTCTCCCACAAGCTTGGGGGAGGCTTTGCCAATTACTTAATGCTTTGCCTGATCATCCTCTTAAGAAAAATAAAATACTTGATATCTTCTATAATGGACTAATTGATGCTTCTAGGGATTTCCTAGATAGTTGTGTTGGTTGTGTTTTCAGGGAATGAACTGTTGGGAAAGTTGAAGAATTATTGAATAACATATTGAAAAATTATGATGATTGGACTCTTCCTGAACCACTGGCTAAACCCACTTCGAAGAAGAGGTGTATATTATATCTCAGTTCTGAAGATATGCAAGAGGCAAAGAAATCTATGAAGGAAAAAGGTATTAAAGTTGAGGATGTCCAAAATTTACCTCCTATTGAAGAAATACACGGACTTAATACACCACCACTGCCTAAGGTGGTAGAGGTAAATTCTCTTATGAAGTTCAGTGATAATGACAACCCTCACAATATGCACCCTACCCAATGCCTTTATGAGTTTGAAAACTATATTAGAAAACAAGATCACTTCAATGCAAATGTTATGAAACAATTGAAATAGAATTCTGATATGATTGCTCGCTTGAGTGACTTGTTATTTAGAATCTCAAATGATGTTAGAGGTGTTGGAAAGCATGCTTCTATAGTTCAAACTCAGTTAGAACAAGTTCCTAAATCTCAAAGAGAGTTGCTTGATGAAATGAATAATAATATGCATGACTTTGCTATTAGAGTTGCAACTAGAGGAGGTAAAATGACTCAGGAACCACTTTATCCTGAGGGACACCCAAAAAGAATAGAACAGGATTTACAAAGGAACAACATCACTACACCTAGCCCTTCTAAAAAGAAAAAGAAAAAAAATGATAGGACTTCACATGCTCCTAGTAAACCTGAAATAGAGAAACCTCCTGACAATGATAATGAAACTTCTATCTCTGATGCTGAAACTCAGTCTAGTAATGACCACTCACCTAGTGATAATTTAAAAGATAATGCTGATGTTCATGAAAATACTCAACCAAATAATAAAGAACCAGACAATGATGTTGAGATAGAACCACCTGTTGATCTTGATAACCCACAACCTAAGAACAAAAGGTATGACAAAAGAGACTTTGTTGCTAGAAAACACGGTAAAGAAAGAGAATCGCGAGTTCAAAAACAATTGCCTTTTCCACCTAAGTCAACTAAAAAGAACGGTCATGAAGAATTTGAACACTTTGCTGAAATGCTGAGGCCAGTCTTTTTGCATACTCGCTTGACTGATATCTTGAAAATGCCTCCTTATGCAAAGTATATGAAAGACATCATCACTAATAAAAGAAAAATACCGGAAGCTGAAATCTCCACTATGCTTGCTAATTATACTTTTAAAGATGGACTACCTAAAAAACTTGGAGATTCGGGGATACCAACTATACCTTGCTCCATCAAAAATAATTATGTGAAAACTGCTTTGTGTGATTTAGGAGCTGGTGTTGGTGTTATGCATTTCTCTTTATATAAAAGACTTGATTTGAATAAACTCACACCTACTGAAATATCTTTGCAAATGGTTGATAAATCAACTGCCATACCTATCGGTATTTGTGAGGATGTGCCCATTGTTGTTGCTAATGTTTCTATTTTGACTGACTTTGTTATACTTGAGATGCCCGAGGATGACAACATGTCGATTATCCTTGGTAGACCCTTCTTGAATACTGCATGGGCTGTTATTGATTGCAATAAAAGCAAAGTCACTTTTCATATAAGTGGTAATGAGCATACGGTGCACTTTCCGAAGAAACAATTCCAAGTGAATGGTATTAATGTTATTGAAAAATCTCCAACAATCACTATTGGAAGTTTTCAAATACCTCTATCTACTGTCAAAAAGAAATATGAAATGCTTATTGTTGGGGACATTCATATCCCCATTGAGGTAACTTAGTGATTTACGAAAGTTCTTCGGTTTCATATTAATTGAAAGTGGTTGTTAATAAGATATGATCAACCTTATTAATGGATCATTTTTAGCAGTATGAAGTTGATTAATTTAGTAAGCACTACCTTATGTCCTTACCTTCTGTTTTCTATTTTTATCAGTTAAATAAAATAAAATGCCATGTTTTGTCTATTTTCTGAATTTCCCGTGCAATAAAAAATGACCCAAAAATAAAAGTTCTCAGAATGCACTGAAAATTTAATACGATTTTTTTGAATATTTAAGAATTTTTGGTGTAAATAACATCATAGGGAGGTGCACCAGGTGGGCACAACCCATCTGGGCATGCCAAGACCCCCAGGCGCGCCCTGGTGGATTGTGGTCCACACGTGGGCCCCCTCACTTATATCTTTACAACACATCATCACCTACCTCCAGAAAAAAATCCCCATAGCTCTCTCTCTCTCTCTCTCTCTCTCTCTCTCTCGTGTTCTTGCTCTCAAGCCCGCGGATTTCGATCTCTTTGCTCGAAGCTCCATCTTCGAAACTGTTTCGGGGGATTGTTGCTTGGTATGTGACTCCCTCGTTTGTCCAATTAGTTTTTGTTTTAGTGGTTTATATTTTGAATAATTAGCTACTCTTGGTGCTGCTGTAGATGACCTTGCATGTTGAATTCTTAGTGTTCTAAGTAGTTTGAATGCTTGTTATTGCCTCTATGTATCCCTATGAGTAGTTGGTATCGTTTTTGTGAAGTTTTGTTGAGAAAATTCTGTGGGCTAATAAAATTCAGAATTTTTGTTCATAGGAAAACCATGAATATCTTTAGGAAGTTTAGCTCTAAGAAGAACTCCAAGGGTGTTATTGGGGAGTCGTCTGATAGTGATCTCCATCCTCAGAGGTTGGCGGAAGTACGGCCGTGTGAATGGCCGCACACCCCGTTCCTGGAAGAGGCTGGAATCCTTCAGGAGTTCACACAATATGCTGCTAATGCCGGCCTCACAGACTTCATCGCAGATGAGTGTGAACAGCATCAAATCCTCACAAATATCTTTGTTCAAAGTTTTACTTTCCTTCCTAGGAATAATCCTCCTGAAGTGAGTTTTGATTTATATGTTGAAAACCGTCATATACCACTTACTGAATTTTGTAACATATGCATGATCCCTTCTGATGGGAGCTTAGCCGAGCCTAGGCCGGTAGAGTTTGAGACCTTTTATCGCACTTTGACTATGGGAGATGAGAGAGGGGTGTCAGTTATCACTGTTGCTGGCTTGCATTTTCCTGTTGTTCATTACTTTGCTCTTTTCATTGCAAAATGCTTGCTTGCTAGAGAGAAGGTGGGTGCACTCAGTTCACCAGACATTGTTGTTTTGCGTCATGCACTAGAGGGCGACAACCCTTATAGCTTGGGAGCTATTGTGGCTCGTCGCCTCCACATTAATAAGTCCAAGGGTAAAATACATGGTGGGATTTTTGCTACTCGTTTGGCGACTCACTTTAATGTTGAGATACGCCATCATGATTACCATCTGACCAAGGTTTACCTAGACCGAGCAGCTATGGAACACCACCATTTTATTGCAAAAGATTACCCTGACATCCCTATTCCTTATAACCTAGTTTTTAGCATTGAAACTAGTGATATTATTCCGTTGCCTGCTCCTGCTTTGTTTGGTTCTGTTGCCAGGGCGGATATAGGATCATGCCTGCGGACATCATCGCCTACCGGAACGCTCAGGCTGCTGCAGAGGCAGAGGAGGAGCCTCAGCAGTGGGATGAGTGGATGCCCGCTCCTCAGTACCCCTACTACCATCCAGTCTACTGATCGACTACCAAGTTAGGCCAAAAGCCTAATCTTGGGGGAGTACGTGCTTCCCGCCGACATTACATTCATGTTCACTTATTCCATTTGTTGATGTTCACACTTTTTCATTGTATCATCCATGTTTAGATTTTATTTTTCTTGCTTTCTTCCCGTGTGTTTGAAAAACTTTAGAAAAAAAATTAGTTGCAGTTAGTTTACTTTCTATGCATGCTTAGTAGTAATATTAAACAGAAAACCCCAAAAGATTTCCTTGTTCTTCTTTTGCTTGTTGGGAGCTTTCCCGTGTAAATAGTTTTTCTCGTTTTGCTTTTCCCTTTTATTTGCTTGTTCTAGAAAACCAAAAACTCCAAAAATATTTCAGTGTGTTTCTCTGAAATTCTTTTCTTTTTATTCGAGTTGTACCGAGGAGAAGACCATGATGAAAGTGTTGAGTGGCTCTCATATGAATAACTGTTGAACTAATAAAGAGCCCATTTTACCTTGTCTTCTCCTGTTGAATAAAATGTTTGCAGATTCCAGCTTAGTCCATGGCACTCTTGCACTATTATTATTTTCATATCATTTAGTCGTGCAAGTGAAAGGCAATAATGACGATATTTGATGAACTGACCGTGGCATAGAGAAACTGGTATGAACTCGACTTGTTCTATTTGTGTAACACTACTGCAGGATGCTGCTAACGTGACACTATGATCAGAGACCCTTCGAGAAACTGTGTCCGATGCAATAATCGCAAACGGTGGTGTATGAAAACCATCAAAAAGGTGAAAACGTTTGCGATGGAGGATGCATCAAACACGGTTCACATTTTAGTTGCGTGTGCAATGAAGGGCATAAGTTCAATTAACTATTTACGATGAGTAGGAACAAAAGAAATGGGCAGCCAGATGAAGGCGTGTGCGATACACAACATACGGTTCACTCGGATGAACTGTTTGTGATTAGGCAACACAAAAGAAACGGGCATCCAGATGAAGGTGTGTGCGATATACATCATACGGTTCACTCAGATGAATTCTTTGTGATTAGGCAACACAAAAGAAATGGTCAGCCAGATCAAGGTGTGTGAGATATACGGCATGTGGTTCACTCGGATGAACTGAATGCATTGACCCAAGAGAACAGAAACGGTTCAACTTAACAAGACGTGTGTGTTGCGCGATGGGATTGCATGCGGTTCACTCGGCCGTGGTCGTCAGTGTGTGACCTCTGTGGCAACCGTTCGCTCCCCAGGCACCTCTTCATGTATCGTGGCAACCGTCCACCGACTCTTCGCCTTTCCCTCTCAATTTGGAACTGCTGTCGCACGCTAGCTCTTCCTCCCTCCTCCATTTGCCTTCACCCTTCCTTCTGCCATTGTTTGATCGTCTTCTCCATGGAGGGAACAAGCTGGAAATGACCCCGTTATTCTTGCCCCGATCTGAATGATGACGCGGTGGAGGAACTCATTGATCGGTGTGACATCATCACCTCGGCTAGCATGATAGGTTCGTTCAAGACCATTCTCGACTCAACTAATAACATCATTACAAGGAACCCAAGGGTTCAGGAGCAGTTTGATCTCCCCTATCTTCTTTGTCGTGACCCTGCTGACTGACGCGAGGACGAGGGAAGCCTCACCTTGTGTAAGTTGATGCCGCTTGATAATGATACGTATGATGTTAAGATGCCATCGCTTGAGGGCAAGGTTTGGGCAGGCGCAAATGGAGATTGGGTTGTTTATATTGGGTACAACTGCAAGTGGGAACTTGTGAATGTGTACACTCGTCACCGGGTTCCACTTCAAAAAATCTCAGACGATTGCCCAGAGGTTGAGTACACTAGTATTCTACGTGTGTTCAAATACGATCATGCCGACTGTCGTCTATGAAAGATAGCAATTTGTCGAGTTCCCAACTGCTCTCGGGGTTATAGGAATGCTTATGTTGTCGCTATCTTCGACAAGCTTGTTGCCATCCTTCATGGTTCTACTCGATGGATATTGCTCAAAAATCAGTTTCTACACACGGATGAGTATTGTGATGCAATTCAATACGAGGGTCATGTGTTTGCTGCACCACTCGTGGCACTGTTTTTGCATGGAATCCTCATGATTTCGGTATGTTTGTCTTCCACCGTAATTATAATTTTTTCATCCACATGCATGCGGGTTAGCTAGTTTCCCTTTACTAATTAACCTTCTTGTGTTTCCAAGGTCCTGTGAACATTCCACCACCTATACTTGAAAATTTTATTCACAAGCATGAGGACGAGCAGGACCCATATACTCAGTGGTGCCTGGCAACTTATTCCGATGGATTGCCTCTTCTTATCTGTATACAGGGCACTGCTGATGTTACTAAGGAAGCAGGTGTTGTCTCGTATGGTCGCACTCTCCGGACCTATTCCAACATCCGTTGCATGCTATTCGGGATGGATACTAGTGTACTAGCACCAACACCTTCTCCCTGGTTCAGTATTGAAAGTCTTGGAGGAAACTCGCTCTTCCTTGGATAAAACTATCCAATGATGGTGGAAGGCGATCCAGCTGCTGTTGACACAACGTTACTACCATTTATGAGAAGCAATTGTATCTATACCTCAGACATTACTGTGCTTCCCTACCATCCCAATATGGGTATTGAAATAGGCCGCTTCAGCCTAGATGATCAGTCCTGCGTTGGTCTCGAGATTGACAGTAGCTGGCCCTTCCAGAGAATCACTTCTGGTTCAAAGGAAGCATTTCCAACGCTGATGAGTGGTTGAGCTGAAGTTCATTTCATCGCTTTGTTATTTGTTGTGTGAGAAAAACTTTACTAGAATGTTTTGTTGGAAATGATCTATAATCCAATGTGTATCCTCGTTGTTGTTGTGGGTTGATGACTTTTTGTATGTAATCAATGGTACATTTGCATATGCGTCCATGAACTCACGCCTGCTAGTGGTGTCCATATGAACAGTGCTAGTGATTTTAGTTGTATCCTCGTTCTTGTTGTGGGTTGATGACTTGTTGTATGTAATCAATTGTTTGTACGTGGTTGCACACAGGTCATGCAAAACAACCGTTTGCGTTAAAGGGATGCAAAAATCCTGCTCGGCACATTTTCCCTTGGCTTCCTGGGGAAGCTGCCTGTTTGCATACGGGTGTTCTAACTAAAATGTTTGCGATGAGTGTTTTATATTTAAAAACCGTTGACGTATTTTTAAAAATAAAATCATTTGATAAGTCTGTACATTAAGAGAGAAAAACGCAAGTTCATTCAAACCATATCTTTCATTTAGTCACACTGCAAATTTATATTCATATGACCGAGAATTCGAGATACAATATTAAACCCCCAAAAACTATTTCCAGCGGAGGCGGCGTGCCACGCCGTCATTGTCGTTGTCGTCCTCCGGGACGCCGTTGTTGAAGTCTTCAAGGCAGCACAAAATGTTCTTCACTTGTAAATCAAACACAATGTCATCGCGCGATCGATGGGCGGGGCGCGGGAGGACGGCAACTGGCGCCACTGAGAGGTAGCGGTCGACGACAGCGTCCCATGCCGCTGAGGAGGGGGGGGGCGCACGGGCACGAGCATGGGCGCGGCGGGTGCAGCCAAACGCATGGGGACCGGCGCCGTGGTGGGTGGAGGGGAGCGCACGGGCGCAGCGGGTGCAGCCAAACGCCTGGGGGGCGGCGCCACGGTGGGTGGAGGGGCGCGCACAGGAACGGGCACGGGCACTGGTGCTGGCATGTACACGAGCTCGCGCGGGTCCACAGAGACCTCGCTCACGCCCGTGGCTTCCAACTCTGCGATAATGCTCGGCGACCAGCCTGTCAATGCTACGGGGATGGTCGCTGGCGCGGGCGCGGTGATGGGAGCTGGGACGGGAGTGGGGGCAGCAACCGCCACGGCCAGCTCGTTTTGGGCCATGTTCATGAGGCCCCATTCGTCCTTATTTTCTATCTCCTCCGGCTCGGAGTCGACTTCACCAAACTTGAAGACTAGTGGCAGATGATAATTCTGCGCCATGGCGGTGGAGGTCTGCGGGGGGAGGGGAATGGGAGGCAAACAGCAAGGCCGCCCGTATTAAACAGTGGCCCGGGCGCCATTAATGGAGAGGAAGGCGAGCGGCCATGGAAGTCAAAGGGCTCGCTTCCCAGTCAGCCTGTGCAGCGTACAGCTCGCATGCTTCCCGGTGAGCTTGCACATTGGAGGACAACTTGCATGCCTCTCGGCCAGCCTGCACACCGGACTGTGCTCGCACGCCTCACGTTCAGTCAAGGTCAAGCAGCTGTCCGCACGGCACCTCTTACAGCCATTAAAACCAAGACACATGGCGTCACGTGAATGGTTAACAGAACGCACACGATTTGAATTATACAAACATTTGAGATATTAAAGTGGCAGCTATTTTTTCAAAATGCCTTTGTTGGCTGTCATTATTTGAGTGCGCCTTCTCTCAAAATGGACACGGAAAATACCACATCATGTCGGGTGCCATTCCATGATAGCATGCCAAGTTTCATGGATTTCAGACGAGATTTGGATTTACTAGAATTTAAAAACCATGCATCTCAATGTTTTGTCGGCAATCGGCGGTTCCCTGGTGTTTGAAATTCATTCCCATTTCTTGCATGGGACCTAAGCATGCACCCAAGGACACAGATTTGATTTTTCAACCAATTTATATGCACTGGAGCATGTACATGTAGTTCAAATTTGAATTATGCACATAAATGCATTGAAAACTCAGTTAATGCATAAAAATGTCCAAAAGAACCCCAAAAAATCAAAAAAATTGACACAACACTCCTGTTGTTCTATGTTGACACGAGAAAAAATTTGGAGGCAATAAGAGGCAGTGGATATCGTTTCATCCCCAAAGGTGGGACGTTCCCTACCGAAACCATGATGCTTGTTGTGAGAAGCTCTGGTTTGTGAGAAGCATATACCCAAACCTACCCCAAACGGGACAAAATTTTACCACGACAGGTTGATGCCGCTCCATGAAAGCATGCCAAGTTTCATGAATTTCAGATGAGTTTTGGATTTACTAGAATTTAAAAACGAGGCATCTCGATGTTTTGCCAGCAATCAACGGTGCCCTGGTGTTTGAAATTCATTCCCATTTCTTGCATGGGACCTAAGCATGCACCCAAGGACACAGATTTGATTTTCAACCAATTTATATGCACTAGAGTATGTGCATGTAATTCAAACTTGAATTATGCACATAAATGCATTGAAAATTCAGTTAATGCATAAAAATTTCCAAACGAACCCCGAAAAATCCCGAAAATTGACACAACACTCCTGTTGTTCTATGTTGACATGATGATTTTTTTAAAGCAATAAGAGGCAATGGATATTGTTTCGTCCCCAAAGGTGGGACGTTCCCTACCGAAACCATCATGCTTGTTGTGAGAAGCTCTAGTTTGTGAGAAGCATATACCCGAACCTACCCCAAATGGGACGATTTTTTTAACACGGCATGTTGATGCCGCTCCATGATAGCATGCCAAGTTTCATGAATTTCAGACAAGTTTTGGATTTACTAGAATTTAAAAACGAAGCATCTCAACGTTTTGTCGGCAATCAACAGTGCCATGGTGTTTGAATTTCATTCCCATCTCTTGCATGGGACCTAGAAGTTCACCCAAGGACACAGATTAGATTTTCAACCAACCTTAGTGCATTGGAGCATGTGCATGTAGTTCAAATTTGAATTATGCACATAAATGCATTAAAAACTCAGTTAATGCATAAAAATGTCCAAACGAACCCCGAAAAATCCCAATAATTGAAACAACACTCCTGTTGTTCTATGTTGACACAAGAAATTTTTTGAAAGCAATAAGAGGCAATGGATATCGTTTCGTCCCCAAGGGTGGGACGTTACCTACCGAAACCATCATGCTTGTGAGAAGCTCTGGTTTGTGAGAAGCATATACCCGAACCTGCCCCAAATGGGACAAACTTTTTAACACGGCATGTTGATGCCGCTCCATGATAGCATGCCAAGTTTCATGAATTTCATATGAGTTTTCGATTTACTAGAATATAAAAACCCGGCATCTCAACATTTTGCCGGCAATCAACAATGCCCTGGTATTTGAATGTCAATCCCATTGCATGGGACCTAGAAATTCACTCAAGGACACACATGTGATTTTTCAACCAACTTTGGTGCATTGGAGCATGTGCTTGTAGTTCAAATTTGAATTATGCACATAAAATGCCTAGAAGACCCAGTTAATGTATAAAAAAGGCCAAACGAACCCCTAAAAATTCCAAGATTGAACACAACACTTCTGTTGTTCTATGTTGACACTAGAATTTTTTTGAAAGCAATAAGAGGCAACGGATATCGTCCCGTCCCCAAAGGTGGTACGTTCTCTATCGAAACCATCATGCTTGTTGTGAGAAGATTATACCCGAACCTGCCCCAAATGGGACAAAATTTTCACCACGGCATGTTGATGCCGCTCCATGATAGGATGCCAAGTTTCATGAATTTCATACGAGTTTTGGATTTACTAGAATTTAAAAACTAGGCATCTCAACATTTTGCCGGCAATCAATAGTGCCCTGGTGTTTGAATTTCAATCCCATTGCATGGGACCTAAAAATTCACTCAAGGACACACATGTGATTTTTCAACCAACTTTGGTGCATTGGAGCATTTGCTTGTATTTCAAATTTTAATTATGCACATAAAATGCCTAGGAAACCCAGTTAATGTATAAAAAAGGCCAAACGAACCCCTAAAAATTCCATGACTGAACACAACACTCCTGTTGTTCTATGTTGACACTAGAAAATTTTTGAAAGCAATAAGAGGCAACGGATATCATCCCATCCCGAAAGGTGGTACGTTCCCTATCGAAACCATCATGCTTGTTGTGAGAAGCTCTGGTTTGTGAGAAGCTTATACCCGAACCTGCCCCAAATGGGACAAAATTTTCACCACGGCATGTTGATGCCGCTCCATGATAGCATGCCAAGTTTCATAAATTTCAGATGAGTTTTGGATTTATTAGAATTTAAAAACCAGGCATCTCAACGTTTTGCCGGCAATCAACAGTACCATGGTGTTTGAATTTCATTCCCATCTCTTGCATGGGACCTAGAAATTCACCCAATGACACACATGTGATTTTTCAACCAACTTTGGTGCATTGGAGCATGTGCTTGTAGTTCAAATTTGAATTATGCACATAAAATGCCTAGAAAACCCAGTTAATGTATAAAAAAGGCCAAAGGAACTCCGAAAAATTCATTCCCATTTCTTCCATGGGACCTAAGCATGCACTGAAGGACACAGATTTGTTTTTTCAACCAATTTGTATGCACCGGAGCATGTGCATGTAGTTTAATTTTGAATTGTGCACCTGAAATGGCTAGAAAACCAGTTTAATGTATGAAATGTCCAAACGAACCTTGAATAATTCCAATTCTTTTACGACACACATACAGTTGCATGTTCACTGCAGATAAAAGGTCTAGCAATTCAAACACCGTCCATTGCCGCTGTGACCCCATTTTGTAATTCAAATCAAGTAGATCCCATACAGTTTATTCTCACCAACCGTGTGAGATGTAGTACAAAATATCTTGGAGCACTGTCGGTGTATAGTACGCCTATGGCTTACGCGAGAAGGTGCGTCGGCTACAGTCCACAGCCGGCGTGTCAAGCACACTAGCTCGCTCCCCCAAAACTCCCGCCTCTGCATCCCTCGCAATCTCGAAAATATCTACCGTCTGGAAGGTTTTAATGTTTGATAGCACACGATTAGTATGTGCGGACAGTGTGTGATGTCTGTTACTCCCGCTCAGCTTCAGTCCCTTGTTTCAAATTTTCAGTAGCCCCGGCATTTTACTCCCGCCTCTACATCCCTCGCAATCTCAAGAATATCTACTCGCCCTTGATCCAAATTTTCAGTAGCCCCGCCTTGTTACTTCCGCCTAGTAAAATTTTTAGTTGCCACAATATTTCCTCAAACACAACCTCCGCTCACACAGACACACACAACCCTCGAAACCATTGGTAGGTCGCCGCCATCGCCGGCACCTCCATCCTCAACCTATGCCGGTGTGCCGGGGAGCTTGAGTAGCCAATGGTCAAAAAGAGGTTTATCGCGGCCTTTTCGCCCAACGCCGGCGAGGTGGCCGCTGAGGTGTCCCCGTCGTCCTTCGTGGGCTCGATCTGCCGTTGTCGGTCCCCTGATTCGCCCGCCGCCACGCCCCTACGCCGGTTCGAGGACTTCCCCATCCTCCCCCGGACCCGGCAGCCGATGAAGTCCTACTTCGGAGTCCGGCAGCGGCGGTGGGGGACGTGGGTCACCTTAGATTACAGATTGAGAGGCCCACACCCGCCGGTGGCTCGGTAGCTTCCACACGGCTGAGCTCGCGGCCATGGAGTACGACCGCTGGTAGGTCTGCTACCACGGTGCGGCGTCTAGGCTCAATTTCCCCTTCGGCACATGTCCGGTCCACCTCGTTCTACCGGAGCCAGGGGTTCTGAGCTCGGCTACGGCGCGGGAGGACTGCAAGGCATGGGAACGTCTCGAGGCCGAGTCCGCTGATGAGGCCTACATGCAAGAGCTCCGCTGGCAGCACCCGGAGCTCGTGGAGGCGGAGTGGGTGATCTTTGTCGGTGTGGAGGGCGGCGAGGTTATCACGCTCTCCTCCGATGACGAGGTCAAAGGCTGCGAGGACGGCAGCACGGAGGGCGGTGAGGTTATCGCGCTCTCCTTTGATGACGAGGTCGAAGGCGGCGGTGACGGCGGCGCGTAGGGTGTCGAGGTGGGCCCTGAGGACGAGGAGATCTACGTCTACGAGTGGAGGAGTGCCTTCCCCAACGACCCCGACGACTGTACTGGCCCGGGCCTGGCTCGCGGCACACCGTACATGATGAGGAAGGATTGGGTCGACCTCTACTTCGACCGAAAGTAGTTTAGCTTAGTTTAAATTTATGTTTTATGTTCGGTTATGCAAAACTATCTATGTTTATGTTTGAATGCATGCTACTTTCGGTTGAACCTGCTTTGAACTTGATCAAATTGAAGTTTACAACCTTAAGTTTAGGGGATCGACTAGAAAAGGCCAAAAATTGCTGGAGTATATATATATATCCACTAAGGGTTTTAGTCCTTTAACTTTTTAAGTATCGCCTAGAGATGTCCTTATGACTTGTTTATTTCAGTTCTTCACAATGTGATTCTCTATATGTGCAACTATTTGCTATGCAGTTCAATTTCATCAATAACAGTTTCAACAATACCACTATGAGTTACGATATTTGGTTGTTGTTAAGGATATTGCAGTTAACATGCCTTTTCGTTTTTCAATTGTTGTTTAGCAACATGCATTGTACTGAATGACTAAATATGCAATCCCGGGCTACATAGCAACATGGAAGAGTGTTACCTTAATGTTTTGATGATGTCTAGATATACATGTAATAAAATCTTATATGATGGGATGGATAGAGTGTTGTACTACATCATTTTTCAATTGTTGTTTAGCTTCTAATATTAACTTGGTGCTTTTAGGTACATATATCGTTGCCAAAGATCCACACTTCGACCCTTTCTGCGTATGGGGCAATGAGATATTCATGAACCAGCATCAAGTGAGGAAACTGATAAAGATCGTTACTAAAATGGGTCAAAAGATGGAAATCAAACTATTTGTTTACACTTTATGCAAGTGTAGGATCGAAAGTATGTCTAGAGGGGGGTGATTAGACTACTTGATCAAATAAAAATCTAGCCTTTTCCCAATTTTAAGTCTTGGCATATTTTATCAACTTAGCACTAGTCAAGTAAACAACCTACATGAAAGTGCATTATATCGACTAGAGGGGGGGTGAATAGGCGGTTTTTATGAAGTCTTCACTGAGGAATTTCAGGGTGAGGAAATTCCTGAGTGAAGAACTACTTGCAGCGGAATAAGTACTCAGAAGTAAACGTAACAGAGCATGAGCATGGTCTTCATCATGAAATGAAAACAAGCACAGAGTACAAAGAGCGTAAACACAGGATAAACAGAATGAAGACAAACAGACTGAAGAAATTGATCTGAGGAAACAGAGAAAGTCTTCAGTCAAAGTCTTCAAACAGATATGAACAAGCACACAACACAGAAATGAGGAAATGGAAGGGTTGAGGAAATGGAACCAGGTAGCTTGGTGAAGACAATGATTTGGTAGACCAGTTCCAACTGATGTGACAGTTGTATGTCTGGTTAGGGCGGCTAGGTATTTAAACCTGAAGACACACAGTCCCGGACACCCAGTCCTGAACACGCAGCTCAGGACACTTAGTCCTCACCGTATTCCCCTTGAGCTAAGGTCACACAGACCTCGCCCAATCACTCGTGGTAAGTCTTCAGGTGACTTCCAAACCTTCACAGACTCAGTCACTCGGCAATCCACAATTTCCTCTTGGATGCTCTATACCATGACGCCTAACCGTCTGGATGATGCATAGTCTTCAAAGGTAACAAGCGTCGGATCCACACAGGATCAATCTCTTCAGTAATGCTCAATCACTTTGGGTTTGTAGGTGTTTGGGTTTGGGTTTTCCTCACTTGATGATTTTCACTCAAAGTCCTCGGAGGATGGGATGCTCTCAAATGACGAGTGTCAGTTTCTCTCGGAGCAACCCATCAGCTAGTGGTTGTAGGGGGCGGCTATTTATAGCCTAGGGAGCAGCCCGACATGATAAGACACAAATGCCCTTCAATGATATGACCATTAGGTGGAAGGATATTTTGGGACAGCTGGCGCGTAGCACAACAACGGTCGGAAATTTGACTAACAAATTCCTCAGGGCTATCATGTTCCTCACTGTATAAGCAATCCGCACTGGCGAATTCCTAACTCCTCAGTCAGAACAAATTCCTCAGAGACCAGAAGAACTTCGTCTCTGTCACTAAAGAAACTTGACTGAACTGTATGAGATTTCCAATGGCTTCACTCAAAGGGATTGGTAGGTGTAGGATTTGAGTTGAGCGTCACTTGGAAAATTTTCCTTAAGTATTTCCTCGACCCCCTTTAACAGTACGGTGTTTCCTATGACTCAGGAAAGAAAAAAATATGAAAACAAAAGTCTTCATGCTTCATGTTCCTCGAATGAATACCAAGTCTTAAGGATCACACCAATTTCTTCACTTTCAAAGTCTTCAGAAATCCAAAGTCTTCGGTTGAAGAACTTCATTTTTAGGGGTCGAATTTCTCTGTAAATATCAAACTCCTCATAGACTTATAGACCTATGTACACTCACAACCTCATCGGTCCCTTAACCTATAAGTCTTCAATACACCAAAATCACTAAGTGACACTATATGCACTTACAATCTCCCCCTTTTTGGTGATTGATTACAATATAGGTTAAGTTTTCAACGGGGATAAACATATGAACTGTAAATACTGGAATTGAGGAATTTGATTGCAAGATATAGAAGAACTCCCCCTGAAGATGTGCATAGTGAGGAATTTGCTTTTGAAGCAATGCACACTTGGAAGAGTACAATCATGGTGATCTCCCCCTATATCTTGTAATTCATACATGCATTTAACATATAATATGAAGAATTTGAAATGCATGATGAAATATGGTGACTGGTGTAATTCAGCATGCGTGCATTAACATTAATGAGGAATAAGCATGCAGAAAAACTCAACAAAAGTATCAGACCACCATAGAGCTTAAGTTTACAACTCGATCCAGCAAAGTCTTCAAAAGAACGAGAGTTGTAATTTAGAAAAAACACCCATATAAGTAGACCCGCTTGAAGACTAACTCAAATTTCTCCCCCTTTGTCATCGAATGACCAAAAGGATCGAAAATGAGGACTAACGCCCCTGAAGAATATCAAGTTGATGGAGGAGCGACAGCGTTGTTGGGGTCATTTGTTGTTGTAGGGCCTGCCGCAGTGTCGTCCAAGTCTTCATGCTCATCGGTGTCGCGGGATGAAGAATAGGAGCTGGCCACCAAGGAAGGAACTTTGACCTTCTTGAATTTCTTCGCTGGAGGTGCAGACCAGTCGAAGTCCTCCTTGAGACCCATTTGCTTTAGATCTTTTTCACCATACAGATGTGATAAGATAGTCCAGGTGCGACCGAAAACTTCATGGAGGTAGTAATGGTTTTTCTTCACTGCATTATGTGTAGCAGTCATGTTGTGAAGAAGAGAACCAAACTGACGCTTAACCCATTTATGGTTTCGATCCACCTTATGGTGAAGACTAAGAAGCAGCTCACAGTCAGTCATCACCCTGGGAGCTGTGGCTTGAGGATTTGCCTTGGATGCATTTGCAGTAGAATCATGAGTGGCAGAGTCATCATTAGTGAAATAAGATGCAGCTTTGCGAAACTGACCATCCAATGGACGAATGCCTTCATCAATGAAAGCAGGTGCCTTGCCCTTTTCATCAGCTGAGGAATATGTCTGCATGAGGACTTCAATTGGGGGCAGGTAGCTGAGGTGATTCTGAAAATCAACCTTGTAGTTTAGTGAAGACCTTGTTTTGAGGAATCTCATAATCCAAGGAGCATAAGGCTTCAACTCAAACAGAGAGGGTGCAACATTGGCCAGAATCCTCATGAAGAAATCATGATAATTGACAGGAATGCCATGTATGATGTTGAATAGCAGATTCTTCATGATGCCAACAATTTCCTCATCAGACAAGTTGTGGCCTTTGATAGGACTCATTGTCCTCGTCATAATGCGATAGACTGTTCTGGGCACATATAGCAATTCCTTCACGAGGAATTTCGTCCTTGGGAATTGACCGGGTGTCGATGTCAAAACCGGCGGATCTCGGGTAGGGGGTCACGAACTGTGCGTCTAGGCCGGATGGTAACAGGAGGCAGGGAACACGATGTTTTACCCAGGTTTGGGCCCTCTTGATGGAGGTAAAACCCTACGTCCTGCTTGATTAATATTGATGATATGGGTAGTACAAGAGTAGATCTACCACGAGATCAAGGAGGCTAAACCCTAGAAGCTAGCCTATGATATGATTGTTGTATATATTGTATATCTATCGACTAGCCTGGCCTTGGTTAATATAATGCACCGGAGGCCTAGGATAACAAGAGTCCTAGCCGAATACGCCGGTGGGGAGAAGTCCTTGTCTTGATCGCCAAGTCTTGTGTAATCTTCCTTGTATGCGGTAGCCGTCCGAACTGGCCAATGAGTATACGGCCACGGGGGTCCTCGGCCCAATCTAATAGATCGGGAGACGACATGGTGAGTACCCCCTAGTCCAGGACACCGTCAGTAGCCCCCTGAACCGGTCTTCAAGTTAGGGACGCTCCTCGATTCTTCCGAACTGTTCTTCGTCTTCGGTTGCCGGTCTTGAAAACTGGTTCAACAAATCTTCTTTATCTTCGATCTTGAGGATCGCCGAAATGCATTCGACGAGTTTACACGTCGGGTATCCGAGGAGCCCCTTTAAGTTTCCAGCCTTTATCAATGCCTTGTTTATTTTTATGCCACACCTCGGGTTTGAAGTTGTTCCTGGGAGGCAGGGTCCTCTTGTCTCCGAGCTCCAACGCCGGACTGCATTCGAGGTATCTTTTGTAGCCGAGCACCAACGCCGGACCGCTTCCCAGCTCTAGCGCCGGAATGTATCCGAGCTCCAATGCCGGACTGTATATCCGAGCTCCAACGCCGAAATATATCCGAGCTCCAACGCCGGACTGTGTCCAGGCTCCAATGCCGGACTATATCCGAGGTGTCATATCACCTTGGTTCAAAAAAGTTGAAGGAGTTTAGCCGAGCTTAATGCCGGAAATGCCCTCTATGGAGCCAGCCACTAGCGCCCGAGTTTTATGCCGGACTGCTTCCAAGGTGGTGCACCACCCCGACTACGGGCCGATTTTTTGTCAATATTTTTTATTGGTGCAATTTATTCTCTGCCGAGATATATAGCCAGTAGCCCTCAAGGTGTGTATCGGTCTAAAACCCGAGATGCACATGAAGGATGACATAAGACCGCTGATCCCAGTAGCCGTTGAGACTCAGGTTGTTTTGCAAAATTGGCCTGAGGATCAAGTCCTAGCTCGGCAGAATACTTCGGGACACAAAAGCGGCATGCTCAGTCCTCAAGACTCAGGTTGGGTGCGGCCGACCAACCTGAGGATCAAAATCTCCTCGGAAACTATATTGCACATAAAATTTTCTGCATTGGACAAGCAATGCAGTAGCCCCCGAGACACTGGTCGGGTGGCAACACCAGATCAGGGGATCGATGTGCCCCTTTAATATTTGTAAATAATAAGCCCGAAGCCCAGTAGCCCCCGAGCCTTAATGCAGGCACGGGTGGCCGAATTAAGGATCAATATCCATAGTAAAATCACAAATTATGTGTAATGACTCTATGTATCCAAGTACTTTACGTCATTAATGCTCGGATCCGCATTGTACAAAACTTTGTTGACCGACCATCGGCTTCCACCTCCTTGGCCAGTAGCCGAGGAGTGTTTGTCCTACTTTATAAAGCCTTTATGAGGGCAAAGATTTAGGACAAACAAGGCAATCTGGCCACACGGTTTTATAAACAAAGGTAGGCAGAGAGATATGTTATATTACTGTTTAACAGAAGAAATGTATTCCAAAGAAAATAGTCCCGCTATTGGTTCCTTTCTTTGGGTTGTCATGCTAAGCATGATCATGAAACCTCAGCTCGAATGTAAGAGCAAAATATCGAGGATTTAGTTTGGGAGGCCAGTTAATAGCCCCCGGTAGTGTTCGGCGACAGTCGAGGTCAAGCCGTAAACACTTCGGCCAATGTTATGAATGGCCCGTCATAGTCATCGGATCGCTGACCAGTTTACGCTTATTGTGACAGTCAGTTTTCGGCTTTCTCCACTAAGGTGCTTAACCATGTGAGCTGGAAGCACAATCGCAGTGGTTCTCCCTTTGCACGCCTAGCCGAACAAAACGGAACGTAGGAAGCAAGTGCAGGAGCCGGGTAACCCAACTATTGACCGAAGACACAATTCGAAACCGATGCATATATAGCAATATCTGAGAATGTTTTTGCCAAATCCCTAAAGGTGTCCGGCGTTGCACTGCGAGACTAATGCTGGAAAAGCACAAATAGTTTAAAAGTGCCAAAAAACTTGGAAAACCAAGAAACGTGAGTAAAAACATGACGTCCGAACAAGATCAAGTGTTCGGTGCCAATCCGAAAATTGGTCTTAGAAAAAAGAAGTGCTTCTGTCGTCCTTTAACATGACACATCCTATCTCAAGACTTCGAGCGGGTCAGCCTACGACTTCAACCTCCTATCCCGAGGGTGGAGTACTTCTCATTAGGCCAGTTTAGCAAACTAAACTCTAGCGGCTTTGAGAGAGAAATTAGGCTCCCCGGCTAGTGATTGCACACTCGCGTCGAAAAAAGGAGTGATAAATAATAATAATAGAACTTTGCAACGACTGAGAAGAAGAACACTTATTATAAAACGGCTCAAATAAACTTAAGAGCCCCCAAGTGACTTGGGTAGAAGAATGATTGCATGTACCGAAGTACTTATATCATATCTATGTTCAACAGAACTTTAAACGCGTCTTAACCGACCGTCGGCTTCTCCCTCTTCGGTTAAGGACCGAAAAGTGTTATGTACTCCATCGGTCGAGAATATCGATGGTGTTTCCAATAACCAGGCAATCAGGCCATAAGGCTGTAACAGACAAAGCGCACTCAGGGAACTTATGCTATATTACTGCGAAGAGTAAGAAGCATCTTCCAAGAAAATAGTACCCCCACCGATGCCTTTCTACGGTGCTCATTGTTATTATGAGACTTGTGCAATAGATTTTTTGTACTCATGAGTTCCATTGTGTGCCGACCATCATTGAATAACTATAAGAGCGCTAGCTTTCGGCTTCACCCAGTCTGAGGTCCGGCTCGGGTGACCCGATCGTGACAATCACAGAGGTGCTCCCTTTACTCCCTAGCCGAACAATCGGGAACGTAGGGGTAAACACAGGAGCAAGGCAACCCAGCTTGCAAATCGCTTAAGTCAATGTGGTGCATATTGTGGCGTAATACACGAACAAGGAACGAAGCCGTACAAGTATAATCATATGCAACAGGAAAAGCTTCATAAAGGAAGCCCCCAAGTAAACGGGGTATTTGAATTTATGCGTCACAAACAAAGTTTGGACAAGGAAATTTTTTAGAAGCAACTTTTTTCCAAAAAAGTATAATGCTTGGTCGAACCAAACACAAGTTAGAAATTAAAGCTTTGAGCATGAAAGCGACTTAGCTGGTTAATGTGTTCGGTATTGATGACGCGGTCCGAGCTTGATGCGGGGCAAGGTTCCATCCCTCAAGCCGGTCCCGAGGTGGAGGAGCGGAGAGCTTGACACGCCGAAGTGGTGACATAGCACGATCAATGCAGACCGGCAGAGTGATGCCGAAGTCCCCGGATCATTTTCCTGTGCACAAAAAATAGTGCAAACCGGAGATAATAGTAATAATGATAATTAAAAAAAATCGTTGCATAATAAATAATTTATGCAAAGTGAGTAATAAAAGAAATATGGCCTGGCACCAAAGTCAAGTCGATGCAGGGCGTCGGCGTGATGCGGTAAAGGCGTGGCAAAGCCTGAATTCGCAGGTCGGTCCGAGCTCCGAGTGCGGCGTTGGCCGGACTATGTACGGAAACTGACCGAACCACCATGCGACTGTCATTAGTGCAGCCACCATTTGATAGACCTGTGTACATATGACGAACAAACCAGAGTAATAATTCCTTGGGAAAAATGAACCCAAACAAGCAAAAAATACTGGGATTAATAGCACCTGGTTTATTTGTTGTAGCAATCCGAAGGAAGGTGATTCCTAAAATTGGGACCCGCTCCGCACACCCATTGCCTGATGGGCGATAAAACGACGGCATGGCAATGCTGGTAAAGGTTGACTCGCCAAGGCAAAGCCCTCAGCCCAGCTAACGTGACGGAGCTGGTCGGCTAATGACGCCGAAGTGTCCGAAGTAGGTTGATGAAGAGATGGCAAAGCCCCCGGTCCAGCCGAGATGTCGAAGCCTCGATGTCAGCCGATGAGTCGAAGTAGGTCGGCGTGATGGACACCAGCTTGAAGAAGCAATAGTGCGGCCCTGTCGATGCAGGTCGTGACGTGGTCGATGCCGGCTTGATGAAGGGACCGTGCGGCAATGCCGGTATGCCCGCTCCGTGTAATCCGTGGGGCGGCGATGTTGGTGATGATTTATCCTTCGCGATGTCGGGCTCTTGTTCGGCTTGCCGAGATGATGATTCGAAGAAGTTGAGCTCGGCTCAACAAAGTGACGCCGTGTCTAGCGCAGGTCGGCAGCCGTGGAGTAATATTGCTGGACTGGTTTGACACCAGCATGATGTTGAAGATCATGTTCAAAAGATCTTACAGTTAGTGGGATGTGTTCGGGAACAAAACACAATACCCCATACAAAACTTCCTTCAAAAGGGATGTCTGAAATCCTGTTCATAAAAAAATTGAACTTGGGTCGGATTCGTTTTCGCACAGAAAACAGATCCGAAAAGTGATGCACTAATCGGAAGGTTCCCGGAGTTTGGACGGTCGGATCGAGCCGAAATTTTGAGAGGTGGTAGATATAGGAATTCCACAGCCGATCAATGGTTGGAGCTTCCAAAGGACGTCCGAGCTAGAAGCTAGACATCACGCCCTAAACTCATCCAAATTCCCGTCCAAATTTGACAGGGCTCCGATATATCGTGGATTGCCAGAGATTCCTCCATCGGAACTCGACAAAATTTTCCAGCGTTGTTGTAGACTCAATTCCGCACAATTCCACCAAAGCGATCATCAAAGCGATACTCGAGGAGGTGGTGGTGGCAGATACGAGTTCGCTGTCCAGAAAAATAGCACGGTCGCTTGAGGGAAATGTTGACGTTGAGCCCCCGAGCTCCATAGATGATTCCTCCGTGATCTTGATAGAGATCGGAGTTGATGTTTGATGAAGGCCCTCATCCGGACATGGTGATCCGAACACGGGGCACAATTCTTGGTCGAACCAAGGTGACCAGTCGAGCTGGTGATGAAGATGCCGAAGTCGCAGTTGATCTGCAGGCGAGCCATCGATCCTTTTGTCAATCACACAGCGGAACTCTCAACGAAAGCACCAATGTGGGTGTCAAAACCGGCGGATCTTGGGTAGGGGGTCCCGAACTGTGCGTCTAGGCCGGATGGTAACAGGAGGCATGGAACACGATGTTTTACCCAGGTTCGGGCCCTCTTGATGGAGGTAAAACCCTATGTCCTGCTTGATTAATATTGATGATATGGGTAGTACAAGAGTAGATCTACCACGAGATCAAGGAGGCTAAACCCTAGAAGCTAGTCTATGGTATGATTGTTGTATATATTGTATATCAATCGACTAGCCTGGCCTCGGTTTATATAATGCACCGGAGGCCTAGGATAACAAGAGTCCTAGCCGAATACGCCGGTGGGGAGAAGTCCTTGTCTTGATCGCCAAGTCTTGTGTAATCTTCCTTGTATGCGGTAGCCGTCCGAACTGGCCCATGAGTATACGGCCACGGGGGTCCTCGGCCCAATCTAATAGATCGGAGACGACGTGGTGAGTACCCCCTAGTCCAGGACATCGTCACCGGGCTTCAGGGGCTTCATTAGTACTTGCATGTAATGGGTAGTAAGTTTAGGCTCCTGGTAGAGGCAACGAGCTCCTTCAAGGGGTGGACTGATGGCAGGGCGTGAAGTAATTTAGAGGCCGGTGCCTTATAGTGAGTGTTATCGGTCATCCAGTCCAATACCCAAGTGTTGATATCATCAGCATCACCTGTGATGTGTAGTGTTGCGTAAAACTGAAGAATAAGCTCTTCATTCCAATCAACAATGTCAGAGCAAAAGTTGAGCAGGCCTGCTTCATGAAGCACACTGAGGACAGGAGAGAAGAAATGAAGTGATTCCATGTCCACGTGAGGAATATGCTCGTGGTAGAAGACTTTATCCTTATTGAAGAGCAGTGAAGAATAGAAATTGGCCTGGCTGGTAGTCCAGAAGCGCTTCCTCCTAAGACGAGCAAAGTCATAAGGATTGTAGTCCGTGAAGAATACATGCTCGCCAAAGAAGTCATCAGCCTTGAATTTCTGCTTCTTCGAGAAGGGATCCTTTGGCTTGGGCTGAGGGGTATCGGTCAATTGCATCATGATAACCCACAAGTATAGGGGATCGCAACAGTTCTCCATAAGTAAGAGTGTCGAACCCAATGAGGAGCTAAAGGTAGAACAAATATTCCCTCAAGTTCTATCGACCACTGATACAACTCTATGCACGCTTGACGTTCGCTTTACCTAGAACAAGTATGAAACTAGAAGTACTTTGTAGGTATTGTTGGATAGGTTTACAAGATAATAAAGAGTACATAAATAAAAAGTAGGGGCTGTTTAGATAAAGAAATAATAAAGTAAATATAGCGAGTGTGGAAAAGTGGTGGTAGGAGTTGCGAAATTGCCCCTAAGCAATTGACTACTTTACTAGACCGATAGCAAGTATTATGTGGGAGAGGCCACTGCTAGCATGTCATCCCTGACTTGGAATTCTATGCACTTATGATTGGAACTATTAGCAAGCATCCGCAACTACTAATGTTCATTAAGGTAAAACCCAACCATAGCATTAAGATATATTGGTCCCCCTTCAATCCCGTATGCATCAATTACTATGCTAGGTTGAAACTTCTGTCACTCTTGCCCTCCAATACATAGTCCTATCAACATACAACTAACCCTAGGGTGTGATCCATGCGCGCAATCATATGATGGGCACCAAAGGACAGCAACATCACCACAAGCAAATTAAATCAATCATAGCAATTCATCAACCACCGATAGGACAACAAAAATCTACTCAGACATCATAGGATGGCAACACATCATTGGATAATAATATGAAGCATAAAGCACCATGTTCAAGTAGAGGGTACAGCGGGTTGCGGGAGAGTGGACCACTGTAGATAGAGGGGGGAAGGTGATGGAGATGTTGGTGAAGATGGCGGAGGTGTTGGTGTAGATCGCGGTGATGATGATGGCCCCGGTGGCACTCCGGTGCCACCGAAAGCGAGGGGGAGAGAGCCCCCCTCCTTCTTCTTCTTCCTTGACCTCCTCCCTAGATGGGAGAAGGGTTTCCCCTCGGGTCCATGGCCTCCATGGCACGGGAGGGGCGAGAGCCCCTCCGAGATTGGATCTGTCTCTCTGTCTCTCTCTGTTTCTGCGTTCTCAGATTCTTCCCTTTCACCGTTTCTTATATTCCCGGAGATCCGTAACTCAGATTGGGCTGAAATTTTGACACGATCTCTATCCGGAAATTAGCTTTCTTGCGGTGAAAGAAGGGCTCCAACCGCCTTACGGGGTGGCCACGAGGGTCAGGGGCGCGCTTGACACCCTGGGGCGCGCCCCCTACCTCGTGCCCCCTCGGGCACCGTCTCGCGATGATTCCACTTCCCAAAATTCATAAATGTTCCAAAATAAATCTCCGTCAGTTTTTATTCCGTTTGGTATGGGTTTTTTGCGAAATAAAAAACATGCAACAAACAGGAACTGGCACTGGGCACTGGATCAATATGTTAGTCCCAAAAATAGTATAAAAAGTTGCCAAAAGTATATGAAAGTTGAATAATATTGGCATGGAACAGTCAAAAATTATAGATACGACGGAGACGTATCAGCATCCCCAAGCTTAATTCCTGCTCGTCCTCGAATAGGTAAATGATAAAAAAGATATTTTTGATGTGGAATGCTACCTAGCATAATCTTGATCATGTAATCTAATCATGACATGAATATTAAGACACGAGTGATTCAAAGCAATAATCTATCATTTGACATAAAAACAATAATACTTCAAGCCTACTAACAAAGCAATCATGTCTTTTCAAAATAACATGGCCAAAGAAAGTTATCCCTACAATATCATATAGTCTGGCTATGCTCCATCTTCACTACACAAAATATTCACATCATGCACAACCCCAATGACAAGCCAAGCAATTGTTTCATACTTTAGACATTCTCAAACCTTTTCAACTTTCACGCAATAGATGAGCGTGAGCCATGGACATAGCACTATAGGTGGAATAGAATATGACGGTGGAGAAGACAAAAAGGAGAAGATAGTCTCACATCAACTAGGCATATCGACGGGCTATGGAGATGCCCATCAATAGATATCAATGTGAGTGAGTAGGGATTGCCATGCAATAGATGCACTAGAGCTATAAGTATATGAAAGTTCAAACTGAAACTAAGTGGGTGTGCATCCAACTTGCTTGCCCATGAAGACCTAGGGCATTTGAGGAAGCCCATCGTTGGAATATACAAGCCAAGTTCTATAATGAAAATTCCCAATAGTATATGAAAGTGATAACTCAAGAGACTCTCTATATGAAGAACATGGTGCAACTTTGAAGCACAAGTGTGGTAAAAGGATAGTAACATTGCCCCTTCTCTCTTTTTCTCTCATTTTTTGTTTTTTTTGTTTTTTTGTTTTTTGGGCCTTCTCTTTTTTTTGGCCTTTCTTTTTTTATTTTTTCGTCCGGAGTCTCATCCCGACTTGTGGGGGAATCATAGTCTCCATCATCCTTTCCTCACTGGGGCAATGCTCTAATAATGATGATCATCACACTTTTATTTACTTACAACTCAATATTACAACTCAATATCTAGAACAAAGATATGACTCTTGTAACGCCCTCGATACGGCTATATCTCCCACGTGTCGAAGCATGACTTAGAGGCATAACCGCATTGAAAGCAATGTCGCAAGTGAGGTAATCTTCACACAACCCATGTAATACATAAGGGAAAGAGATACATAGTTGGCTTACAATCGCCACTTCACACAATTACATGAATAAAGCATTACAACATCCAAATACAATCAAGGTCCGACTACGGAACCAAAATAAAAGAAGAACCCCAAATACGACAAGGTCCCCGGTCGACCCCAACTGGGCTCCACTACTGATCAACTAGAACGAAACAACACAAAGGACAAGATCTTCATCGAGCTCCTCCTGAGCTTGGTTGCGTCATCTGCACGGACTCATCGGCACCTGCAAGCTGGTTTTTGAAGTATCTGTGAGTCACGGGGACTCAGCAATCTCACACCCTCACGATCAAGACTATTTAAGCTTATGGGTAAGGTAAAGGTATGAGGTGGAGCTGCAGCAAGCGACTAGCATATATGGTGGCTAACATACGCAGATGAGAGCGAGAAGAGAAGTCAAAGCACGATCCAGAAACTATGATCAAGAGTGATCCTAGAACAACCTACATCAAGCATAACTCCAACACCGTGTTCACTTCCCGGACTCCGCCGAGAAGAGACCATCACGGTTACACACGCGGTTGATGTATTTTAATTAAGGTCAACTTCAGGTTTTCTACAACCGGACGTTAACAAATTCCCATCTGCCCATAACCGCGGGCACGGCTTTTGAAAGTTCAGATCCCTGCAGGGGTGTCCCAACTTAGCCCATCACAAGCTCTCACGGTCAACGAAGGATATTCCTTCTAGCGGGAAGACCCGATCAGACTCGAAATCCTGGTTACAAGATATCCTCGACAATGGTAAAACAAGTCCAGCAAGACCACCCGCTGTGCCGACAAATCCAGATAGGAGCTGCACATATCTTGTTCTCAGGGCACACCAGATAAGCTAAGCGTACGGGAGCCAACGTAACCCAAGTTGCCAAGGGACGGCCCCGCATGGTGCTCTGGGTTGGACCAACACTTAGACAAGCATTGGCCCGGGGGTTTAAAATAAAGATGACCCTCGGGATGCGCGACTCCCAAGGGAAAAAGGCTCAGTGGCAAAAGGTAAAACCAAGGTTAGGCCTTGTTGGAGGAGTTTTATTCAAGGTGAACTATCAAGGGGTTCCCATTATAACCCAACCGCGTAAGGAACGCAAAATCCGGGAACATAACACCGATATGACGGGAACTAGGGCGGCAAGAGTGGAACAAAACACCAGGCATAAGGCCGAGCCTTCCACCCTTTACCAATTATATAGATGCATTAATTAAATAAGATATATTGTGATATCCCAACAAGTAAAACATGTTCCAACAAGGAACAACATCTCCATGTTCCAACAAGGAACAAACTTCAATCTTCACCTGCAACTAACAACGCTATAAGAGGGGCTGAGCAAAGCGGTAACATAGCCAAACAATGGTTTGCTAGGACAAGGTGGGTTAGAGGCTTTGTTCAACAATATGGGAGGCATGATAAGCAAGTGGTAGGTATCGCAGCATATGCATAGCAAAAGAGCGAGCAACTAGCAAGCAAAGATAGAAGTGATTTCGAGGGTATGGTCATCTTGCCTGAGATCCCGCAAGGAAGAAGAATGAGTCCATGAAGAAGACAAACGAACGTATACGAATGGGTCCTCACAAACGCGAAGATATCGGAACCAACCCGAAGAAGCAAACACCGGAAAGAAGCACACAACATAGTAAACAAACAACACAAGAACATGGTATGATATGCGGTATGCGGTATGCGATGCATATGCATGATTTGCAAAGTAATGAATGAACCTGGCCTCAACTTGGAAATCCAAGAGTGCCACTGGAATGGTGAGGGGATTTCGGTTGAAATCGATATGGAGATCGTCGGAATCGGATGCACGGTTTGGAAATGGCAAGCAAAACAAATATGGCACCGGTCTGCGATAAACAGCAAGTAGCCATATAAATGCAACAAGTTAAATAAGTTACAGCACTCAAACATGGAAAAAAAATACATGGCAGGGATCCACTCATAATGCTTGACAAAAGATGAACACTGAGCTACGGCCAATTCATCCATTAACAGGTTCAAACAAGCATGGCAAAAGTGCAATTGGTAAGTAGATTTCAGACTTAGTGAAATTAACACAAGCCTGGAATTTCAGATCAGGTAGCACACTTTAGAACATGAAAACTATATGCTACAGGAGCTTAACATGAAAAGCAAAGCATGGCATGGAGCTACTCAAAGAGCTTAACAAAAGTCCCTTAGTGACCTTGAGCCAAAAGGGATCAGAAAATACAATTGCAAGCATGTGAACATGGCACAAACATAAACAGATCTCAGACTTAGAGAAAAACTGGAGCATGCAACTCAGATATCAAGTAGGCATGTTTACGAGCTCGATGCACTCACTACAGAGCAAGGCATGACAATCTAAGCATACACCCATGAATAATACACATTATACAAGCTAGACATGGCAAGAACAATAACATGGCATGCACAGATCAACTACAACATCCTCGGCAAAATCGCTAACAAGTAGACAATCTGCCCAGATTCACGAAATAGCAAAAGTAGAGCTCGATTAACTCAAGCTAGGGTGCTCCATAATTGCAAACAAAGACATGGATGGACAGAGCACTAAAAGATTAACAAATCATCCTTACTGATCATCCTCAGAAGAGGCACGGATCACTAGGAAACAACATGAACATATGGCATATTGATAAAAACAGATCAAGGACTTGGTGAAATTCTAAGTCCCTGAAATCAGCATTAACGAATGCACTACTTTGCAAGGTTGTGCTAGTCACCACACACATCACAAAAATACATGGATGGCACCGCTGGGAAGATGGAAAAGCATATAACAAAACTCATGTAGAGCTCAGGAGCATATCATGCACACATCAATCATGGCAAAAATGACAAATAGCTATTTGGTGTAGCAGATCTGACAATTAACTCAAATAGCTCTCTTCCAACAGCATTTCGGGCATCAAGATGAGCTCAAATGACAATGATGCAATGAGATGAAATGATGTACTCTCTAAGGCGAACATTTTGATATGCTACACGCATGAATCGGAGCTATGGATGCAAAGTTACGACATGATGAACATGGGCATATGAATCTGGGAATTTCGGGGACTTAGTAGAAATTATACCTCCGGAAAAGTCAACGGGCGGACGAGGTTGTGCGGGATGGCGAGATCCAGGATGTGGGATGACGCCGTTTGGTTCATCTCCCGGTGGATCTCATCCACCGGGGCAGATCTGGCCGGGACGGGCTCCGGCGAGCTCGAATGCCGGCGACGAAGGGAAGGCGGCGCGGGAGGCCGTAGGTGGCCGGACGGCGGTGGAGATGGCGGGCGGCGACCGGGCGAAGGCGGCGGCGCAC
>NC_041392.1:451902835-451936795 GCF_002162155.2 Triticum dicoccoides | reverse complement strand
GTTGCGGGCGGGCCGGCCGTGGGCCTCACGGGCCGCGGCGGCGGAGGGACTGGCGGCGCCACATGTCGCGCGCAGATTGGCTGGATGTGGCGGCGGGATGAAACGGACATGTCCGTCGACAGAGAAGAAGTGTCCGGCGGCGCGAGGTAAATGAAGGTTAGGGTTAGCCCGCGAATTTGGAAGGGTTGCACATATATATAGGTAGAAGGAGCTAGGAGAGTCCAAATGAGGTGCGGTTTTCGGCCACGCGATCTGATCGAACGACCGAGATGATGGAGGAGGTTTAGCTGGGTTTTGGGCCACTTTGGAGAGGTGTTGGGCTGCAACACACACGAGGCCTTTACGGTCCCTCGGTTAATCGTTGGAGTATCAAACGAAGTCCAAATGGTATGAAACTTGACAGGCGGTCTACCGGTAGTAAACGAAGGCCGCTTGGCAAGTCTCGGTCCAATCCGAAAACGTTTAACACCCGCACACGAAAAGAGGTAGAAAGGGACACCGGGTGACATAGGAGAGCCGGATTGCAAAATGGACAATGGGGAAAATGCTCGGATGCATGAGACGAACATGTATGCAAATGAAATGCACATGATGACATGATATGCAATGCATGACACGCAAGCAATGACAAGGCAACAACAACAAATAACTGGAGGACACCTGGCACATCGGTCTCGGGGCGTTACAACTCTATATGAATGTCTCCGACGGTGTACCGGGATGTGCAATGATCTAGCGTAGCAATGACATCAAAAAACAGACAAGCCATGAAAACATCATGCTAGCTATCTTACGATCATGCAAAGCAATATGACAATAAATGCTCAAGTCATGTATATGATGATGATGAAAGTTGCATGGCAATATATCTCGGGATGGCTATGAAAATGCCATGATAGGTAGGTATGGTGGCTTTTTTAAGGAAGGTATATGATTGGTTTATGGTACCGACGAAAGTTGCGCGGTACTAGAGAGGCTAGCAATGGTGGAAGGGTGATTGTGCGTATAATCCATGGACTCAACATTAGTCATAAAGAACTCACATACTTATTGCAAAAATCTATTAGTCATCGAAACAAAGTACTACGCACATGCTCCTAGGGGGGTAGATTGGTAGGAAAAGACCATCGCTCGTCCTTGACCACCACTCATAAGGAAGACAATCAATAAATACCTCATGCTCCAACTTCGTTACATAACGGTTCACCATACGTGCATGCTACGGGAATCACAAACCTCAACACAAGTATTTCTACAATTCACAACCACCCACTAGCATGACTCTAATATCACCATCTTTATATCACAAAACTATTGCAAGGAATCAGACACATCATATTCAGTGATCTACAAGTTTTATGTAGGATTTTATGACTAACCATGTGAATGACCAATTCCTGTCATCTCTCTAAATAGATATAAGTGAAGCAAGAGAGTTCAATTCTTTCTACAAAAGATATGCCCACACTCTAACAAATATAAGTGAAGCAAAAGAGCATTCTACAAATGGCGGTTGTCTATGTAAAGAGAAACATGCAATCCAAACTTCAAATAATATAAGTGAGGCACATGAAGCATTCTATAAAGCCATACTCAAAATATATAAGTGAAGTGCATAGAGCATTCTATAAATCAACTGTCGGTGTCAAAATCGGCGGATCTCGGGTAGGGGGTCCCGAACTGTGCGTCTAGGCGGATGGTAACAGGAGACAAGGGACACGAGGTTTTTACCCAGGTTCGGGCCCTCTCAATGGAGGTAAAACCCTACTCCTGCTTGATTAATATTGATGATATGGGTAGTACAAGAGTAGATCTACCACGAGATCAAGGAGGCTAAACCCTAGAAGCTAGCCTATGATATGATTGTTGTTCGTCCTATGGACTAAAACCCTCCAGTTTATATAGACACCGGAGAGGGCTAGGGTTACACAGAGTCGGTTACAATGGTAGGAGATCTACATATCCGTATCGCCAAGCTTGCCTTCCACGCCAAGGAAAGTCCCTTCCGGACACAGGGCGAAGTCTTCAATCTTGTATCTTCATAGTCCAGGAGTCCGGCCGAAGGTATAGTCCGGCTATCCGGACACCCCCTAATCCAGGACTCCCTCAGTAGCCCCTGAACCAGGCTTCAATGACGACGAGTCTGGCGCGCGGATTGTCTTCGGCATTGCAAGGCGGGTTCCTCCTCCAAGTACTTCATATAAGATTTTGAACACAAAGGTAGTGTCCGGCTCTGCAAAATAAGTTTCCACATTTTGCCATAGAGAGAATAATATTTACACAAATCTAATCTGCTGACGTATTCCATAGCATGACATCACACCATGGCCAAGTCTTTATTTGAATTGTTTTACTGTCCCACCTCAGTGCGTTTAGCGAGGCGGTTTCCTTGGCACGTCTTGTCAAAGCAGAGATCGTGTCCCTTATTCCGAGATTCTCATCAATACGAGCGTGGGTAACCCAATCGCGTCATTGATTACGGCGCTTGGGAGATAAGCGAGTTTTACCAGGCTGGTGGGGACGCATAGTCGCGTCCGCCCATATAAGGGGATAAGGATCCACCTTTTCATCCACGCCTTCTTCCTCCTTTGCCTATCCATTTCCGCGCACTCGAGCTCCAGCGCCCAAGTCCGCACCACCACCTCAGCCTTCTCCAGCCATGTCCAGAGCGGGAGGCAAGTGGATGGTCTCCTCCGTCACGGAGGGACACATCAAAAAACTGAGGAAGGCCGGATACTTGTCTAACAACATTGTGCACCGGCTTCCCGAAGAGGGGCAGCTCATCCCCACCCCTAGGCCCCATGAGAGGGTGGTGTTCCTCCCCCATTTCCTCCGCGGACTAGGTTTCCCTCTCCACCCATTTGTCTGGGGCTCATGTTCTATTATGGCATGGATTTCCATGATCTGGCCCCGAACTTTGTCCTCAACATCTTGGCGTTTATCGTCGTGTGCGAGGCTTTCTTCTGCATCCGCCCCCATTTCGGCCTTTGGCTCAAGACTTTCAATGTCAAGCCAAAGGTGGTGCGCGGCACCCAGGCGGAGTGCGGAGGCGCCATGGTGGGCAAGATGCCCAACGTCATATGGCTCGAGGGCTCCTTCGTGGAGACCCTAAAGGGGTGGCAATCGGGGTGGTTTTACATCACCAAGCTGCGCGACCCTGAATGGGTCGCAACCCCCGAGTTCCGATCCGGACCCCCTACGCGGCTCACCTCCTGGAAAGAGACGGGCCTGTCATGGGGTAAAAAAGGAGAGCTGACCGGACTCCAAACATGCATCCAAACCCTGGTGGACAAGAAGCTCAAACTTGTCAACGTAGTCCAGGTTATGCTCATCCGCCGGATCCTCCCGTGTCAACAACGGGCTTTCAACCTGTGGGAGTTTGACCCGGCGCAGCACCGAACTCTGAGCAGGCTCTTTGACATGACGTACGAAGATGCCTGGAAGGTGCTTTTCAAGGGCGCCGAGGCCCCCGCATCCGCTACCGAGGATCGCGGATTCAGCACGCAGCGTCACGCTAGTGCGGTAAGCTGTTTTTACCTTTTACAGGGTATTAGTTTTTCATAGTTTGACTCCATGCGGGATCTAAGCTCCCTTACCTTTGACAGGATTGGCATGAGACGTCCGGACAGATCAACTGTCCGGCTCCTTTGCCCGAAGGCCCAGCGGACGCTCGCTTGGCGAAGCTGCTGGTTCCGGCACCCTATGTGGTGCCGGAGAAGAAGGCCAAGAAGAAGGCCACGGGGACTCGAAAGAGTGCCCGACGCTAGGAGGTGTCGGATTCATCATCCGACGACTCGAAGACGCACTCCTCCCATGAAGACGACGAGGAGGAAGAAGAGACCTCTCCCCCTCCAGTGGGGGGAGGGAAGAAAAGGAAGGCCGCCCCAACTGGGGAGGCCGAAGGGTCCAAGAAGGGGAAGACCCTTCCTCCGGACTACTACACCAACACCGACGACAGCGAAGAGGAATGGCCGCACAGGGCCAAGCCCCTGGCGAGATCGTAAGTATTCAGACACTAGAGCAATTCATAGTGTTCCTTTCTTGCACAGCTCCTCCTTACGCCGAATATGACTATGCAGTCCACCCAAGGCCAGGCTCGACGAGTCCTCGAGCGGCTCCCTGGATTTGTCGGACGTGAATTCACTTTCGCCTGCCACCTCCCCCCACCCTACGGACGACGCCGAGGTGCTGTCCCAACAGGTTCCAAGCCAGGAGGAGGTGGTCCTGGAGGCGCCGCAAGGCAACCTCCCGGACTCCAGGCGCAAAGGGGATAAAACCCCCAAGGGCTCCGAGTCCGGCCTTGAGCCGGACACCGCGCCGGAACCTTCAACGGTTCCGGACTCCGGTAGGCAGCCTCCTTCCAAGAGGAGCAAGCCTACCGAGCCGGTGACCTCCGTCCAACCGGAGGCACCGGACAATTTGCTGGAGGTGCTTAACGGCGCCTCCATCGACGAGGAGCACCGCACTATTATGTGTGCGGTGATCCAGAAGGTTCAGTCCGCCAAGAGCGGACTGACTGAAACCTGTGCCAGCCTTCTAACAGGCTTTGAGGTAAGTAAAGAATATGTAAAAATATTACCGCATAGACAGTAGCCCCTGATGCTCTGTTCGGCGTTCGGAAAGAAAAGCCGAATAGAAGATCTAAAAACATTCGCAGGAGTCTAACATAATCAAGTCAATATGCGTATGCAGGCTTCGCTGCTGGCCTCCCTGAACTGACTACGGACGTGGATACGCTGAAGCAAAACCTCGCGCGGTCCGAGAACGAGCTCGGCCATGCCAAGAGGCAACTCGAGGAGAAGGAAGGTAAGTAATACCTTGCGCAAGTATATAGAGAAGATGTGGTTGCAAAAAATGACAGGATCAACGTGCTATTATAGGGGCCACGACCGAGGTGGCAACCCTTAAGAAAGCGCTGTTCGAGGCCGAAAATAGAGCGGCCACAGAGCGCACAGAGAGAGGGAAGCAGGAGGCGCGGGTGGAGGAGGTGCAGAAAGAGCTCCAGGCTCTCGTGAAAAAACACGAGAGTTTGGAGCTTGAATCAAAGACGCAAGCGTCCGAGCTTGCGGCAGCCCTCGAAAGCGCGAAGTCTGCCAAGGACGAAGCCCAGAAAGCCCTCCAAGAAATTGAAGCGATGAAGAAGATAGCGGCGGGTAAGGCATTCATTATGCAAAGCAAGCATGTGAAAGTGAATTACTTGTTACTTACCTGAGTCCGGAGATATCCAGGAGCATTCGCAGATTTGCCCCGCAGTGCGTCTGATGCCGCCGCCTACTACCGAGCCGAAGAGGGGAGCTCGACGGAGAAGGTGTTCTGGTCTCAGTATGCTGAGGCCGGACACCTGGTGCCTTTGAGCGACCAGCTGAAGCAAATGGTCGAGCTCCACAAGGTGGCCGAATAGGCCATAAAGGGCCTCATAGTTCTGTTTTGGCCTGGAGAGGCTCTGCCTGGGAGCTACTTCGGGCTGGTGAGGTGGCTGGTGGATGCCTGTCCATGACTTGAAGTAATCAAGCACTCCGTCTGCATCGAAGGTGCCCGTAGGGCGCTTGCCCATGCTAAAGTGCACCGGGGTAAGATGGATGCGGAGAAGCTGGTGAAGGACGGGCCGCCGCCGGGCAAGGAGCATCGCGTCCCGGAAGCGTATTATGAGGGCGTCCTAAAGGGTGCCGCCTTATAGCGGATGAATGCTCCAAATATGTAATTTTTGTGTAAACTCGCATTTGTGATTATGTACGCTGAAAACTTGTTCATATGCGCTAAGCAACGCTTTTGAATTTAAAATATTACCTTCTGTGTGGCCGTTTATCAAATTTGAGAGATGGCGAGTCGTCGGCTTCTGCCCCCATGCCACGAGTGCTGGGGTGTTCGGGATAAACATGAGCGCTCTTTTTCCCATTCTTGGGTCCTTCGAGGGAGGCGCTCAACACAACGAACAAGGCAATCGGACTATAATGCTTGAACACTCTCACTTAGCCATAGAATTCTATAATTTGAAATTTCGGCGAAGCCCCTAGTGTTCGGAAGACCGAGTTCGGGGCGCTATCCACGCCTAGGCCGGACAAAGCCGACTCCTCGCTCTAAGCGGCATAAGTCTTTAGGGACTCGAAAACCTCTCGAACAGCGACCAGCTCTCGCCTCATCATGACAGTCAGTTTTAGCTTTCTCTACTGAGGTGCTTAGCCCAGCTCAACTGGGGCACAATCGCAGTAGTTCTCCTAGTGCTACCTTAGCCGATATAACGGAATGTAAGGTACCAAAACATAGGAGACGGGCAAACCCAACTATTGACCCAAGACATGATTCGGAGCCGATGCATATAATGCTATAAGTTCGGGGTGCCGCACTTGTGAAAGTGTTCGGACTTCTCACACCGTATTGTGGGGTACTTAAGCCCCTGGCGTATTGGCCGTACCAATGTGTACGGGTGCAACATGTCATTAATGAACATATATTCATAAAAAAGAGTAATGCAATAATAGACGGAAGCTATGCATTGTTTATTTAAAAAAGCTGTGATCAAAGCAGAACGATATAAATAGTGCAATAAGCAAAAGATGGGACTATTTAACATGTCCTTTCCAGGGGCGAGCTGCGGAATGTTATGTGAAACAGGTATACTGCTCGTTATAGAGACCACCTTAGAGTTCCATAGTGCGGGTAGCTTTCTGCTTCCCTGGTTGTATCGTTTGTGCGGCAATTGTACTGCCGGACAAGCCTTACGAAGAATGGAGTCCTGAAAATAAGAGAAAATTAAGAAATCGGCAGCCCCTAGTGCGGTTTAAGCCGCGTTTCGGGCGTGCCGTGATGGTGTCCCTCCCCCTGTGCCCATGGTATTTCCAGAGCGTAGTTATGTACGCGCAACACTAGTTTCGCAAGTTCGCGAGGGCTGGGGTTGGGGCCGCTTTGCTACGCTTGCTCGGAACGTGCCAGGCGGTCTTGTTGTAGGTTACTCCGGGCGTGCTTGACGGTTTCCAGACGTTTAATGGCCGGACTGGAGAATTGCCTTGAGAGGCTGCTTTGTACTTCCGCTGCGATAGCCGCCGTATGCTCCTCCGTTCGAAGAGAGCGTTCGGTGTTTCCATTGACCGTGATGACTCCTCGAGGGCCTGGCATCTTGAGCTTGAGGTATGCATAGTGCGGCACCGCATTGAACTTGGCAAATGCAGTTTGCCCGAGCAGTGCGTGATAGCCACTGTGGAACAGGACTATGTCGAAGATTAACTCCTCGCTTTGGAAATTATCCGAAGATCCGAAGACCACTTCAAGTGTAACTGAGCCTGTGCAGTTGGCCTCTACACCTGGTATGACGCCTTTAAAGGTTGTTTTAGTGGGTTTAATCCTCGAGGGATCGATGCCCATTTTCCGCACTGTATCCTGGTAAAGCAGGTTCAGGCTGCTGCTGCCGTCCATAAGGACTCTAGTGAGGTGAAATCCGTCAACAATTGGGTCTAGAACCAATGCAACGAATCCGCCATGACGGATGCTAGTGGGGTGATCCCTTCGATCAAAAGTGATCGGGCAGGAAGACCATGGGTTGAACTTTGGGGCGACTGGCTCCATCGCGTATACGTCCCTTAGCGCATGCTTCCGCTCCCTCTTGGGGACATGGGTTGCGTATATCATGTTCACCGTCCGCACTTGTGGGGGAAAACCTTTTTTTCCACTGTTGTTCGGCGGCCGGGGCTCCTCCTCGTCGTCGCTATGCAGCCCCTTGTCTTTGCTTTCGGCATTTAACTTGCCTGCCTGCTTGAACACCCAACAATCCCTGTTGGTGTGATTGGCTGGTTTTTCGGAGGTGCCATATATCTGGCATGAGCGGTCGAGTATTCGATCCAAACTGGACGGGCCCGGAGTATTTCTTTTGAATGGCTTTTTCCGCTGACCGGGTTTAGAGCCTCTGAATCCGGCATTAACTGCCGTATCCTCAGCATTGTCGCCGTTAATGCGGCGCTTTTGCTTGTTGCGACACGACCTGCCACTGCTGTCCTTGGTATCCAAATTACCAGGGCTCTTGGTCATGTTATTGCTGCGAGCTAGCCAGCTGTCTTCTCCCGCGCAAAAGCGGGTCATAAGTGTCGTGAGGGCTACCATAGATTTCGGCTTTTCCTGTCCTAGGTGCCGTGCAAGCCACTCGTCGCGGATGTTATGCTTGAAGGCTGCTAGGGCCTCTGCGTCCGGACAGTCGACGATTTGATTTTTCTTGGTTAGGAACCGTGTCCAGAATTGTCTGGTCGATTCCTCTGGCTACTGAATTATGTGGCTAAGGTCATCGGCGTCTGGTGGTCGCACATAAGTGCCCTGGAAATTGTCGAGGAATGCAGTTTCCAGGTCCTCCCAACAACCAATTGATTCTGCTGGCAAGCTGTTAAGCCAATGCCGAGCTGGTCCTTTAAGCTTGAGTGGGAGGTATTTGATGGCGTGTAGGTCATCACCGCGGGCCATGTGGATATGAAGGAGATAGTCCTCGATCCATACCGCAGGATCTGTTGTGCCATTGTACGATTCGATGTTCACGGGTTTGAAACCCTCGGGGATTTGATGATCCATTACTTCATCTGTGAAGCATAGTGGGTGTGCGGCGCCTCTGTATTGGGCTATATCATGACGCAGCTCAAACGAGCTTTGTCTACTGTGTTCGGCTCGGCCGGATTTACTGTATCCGAAGTGACGATTACCGTCTCGTGCCATGGGGCGCCCACGCGATCCGTAGATCGATCTTGTTTTCCTTGCCTTGTCCTCCAATATATCTCACAGGTTTGGTGCATTTTCCCGTGCCTTGGTATTTTTTGAGCGGCACCGGGTGCGGCTTGAGTGGAGGGCCAAGAGGCCTCTCTGTCGCGCCCACGGGGTGGCCGGTCGGCCGCATCATGCGCTGGTGATGTAGGTTTAGGTGCTTCCTCCTCTAATCGGGGTAGCAACCTGCGCTTTGGGTAGCTCTTGGAGGGGCGTTCGAGTTCATACTCTTCGGCCGCAAGGACTTTAGTCCATCTGTCGGCTAGCAAATCTTGATCAGCTCTAAGCTCTTGCTGTTTTTTCTTGAGGCTGCTCGCCATGGCCATAAGCCTGTGTTTGAAACGCTCTTGTTCGACGGGATCCTCCGGCACGACAAATTCGTCATCGTCGAGGCTTGCCTCGTCTTTGGAGGGAGGCATATAATTATCGTCCTCGACCTCTCTGTCTGCCGCTCTCTCATGAGGGCTGGCTTCTCCATCCTCCTGTGCTGAATCTTGCTAGAGGTGGTTGTCTTCGGCACTGTTCGGGGTGTTATTATCTCCCGTGCCGGAATCGCCATTTTTTGCTTTGGCGGGATTTAGAGCGGCGCCACTGACGCCGGTGCTTAGGCTGCTTCTTGGAGGGGTCATCCTCCGCTGTTCCATCGCCATTGCCTTCTTTTGGGGTGTCCACCATGTATATATCATACGATGAGGTGGCTTTCCAGTGCCCTATAGGCACTGGTTCTAGATCGTCTCCTGCATCGGCGTCCATACCGTCGATGTCTTCAGAGTCGAAGTCGAGCATGTCGGTTAAATCATCGACAATGGCTACGAAGTGGGTGGTGGGTGGGCTTTGAATTTCTTCATCATTCGCATCCCAACCTTGCTGACCATAGTCCGGCCAGGGCTCTCCTGATAAAGAGAGAGACTTTACTGAATTCAGAATATCGCCGAAGGGTGAGTGCTAAAAGATGTCCGCGGTGGTGAACTCCATGATCGGCGCCCAATCGGGTTCGATCGGTAGGGGCGCGGAGGGCTTGGAGTCTGGAGAGGAGTCCGGCTCCTTGGAGTCACGGGCTTTGTAGAGAATAGGGCTGGTGTTCGGCTCGATCGCCATAGAGATTGCAGCCCCGAGGCGGTGTCCAACCACCCATCCTCGATTGGCGCAGTTGGCTCCGAATTAAGGGTCGGAGCTGATGTGGGTGCGGCCTCCAGGGCACTGTTCGGTGGCAGAGCTAGGTCATGCCCATTGTGACAGTGCGGCACGCTCGGCTGCGGCTCGAATCCGTTGAAGATCAAGTCTCCACGGAGGTCGGCCGTGTAGCTCAAACTTCCAAATCTGACCTGATGGCCAGGGGCGTAGCTTTCGATCTGCTCTAGATGGCCAAGCGAATTGGCCCACAATGCAAAGCCGCCAAATACGAAGATCTGTCCGGGGAGAAAAGTCTCACCCTGGATCGCATCGTCGTTGATGATCGGAGGAGCCATCGGGCCTAAAAGTGACGACACAGACGAACTCTCAATGAAAGCACCAATGTCGGTGTCAAAACCGGCGGATCTCGGGTAGGGGGTCCCGAACTGTGCGTCTAGGCGGATGGTAACAGGAGACAAGGGACACGAGGTTTTTACCCAGGTTCGGGCCCTCTCGATGGCGGTAAAACCCTACTCCTGCTTGATTAGTATTGATGATATGGGTAGTACAAGACTAGATCTACCACGAGATCAAGGAGGCTAAACCCTAGAAGCTAGCCTATGGTATGATTGTTGTTCGTCCTACGGACTAAAACCCTCCGGTTTATATAGACACCGGAGAGGGCTAGGGTTACATAGAGTCGGTTACAATGGTAGGAGATCTACATATCTGTATCGTCAAACTTGCCTTCCACGCCAAGGAAAGTTCCTTCCGGATACGGGATGAAGTCTTCAATCTTGTATCTTCATAGTCCAAGAGTCCGGCCGAAGGTATAGTCCGGCTATCCGGACACCCCCTAATCCAGGACTCCTTCATCAACCAAGGACTATCTCATACCAGCATGGTGCATAAAAGAAAAATAAAAACTAAATGCAAAAGACGCTCCAAGATTGCACATATCGCATGAACGAAACGAATCCAAAAACATACCGATACTTGTTGAAGAAAGAGGGGATGCCTCCCCAGCATCCCCAAGCTTAGACGCTTGAGTCTCCTTAAATATTTATTTAGGGTGCCTCGGGCATCCCCAAGCTTGAGCTCTTGCCTCTCTTCCTTCTTCTCACATCGAAACCTTCTCAATCATCGAACACTTCATCCACACAAAACTTCAACAGAAAACTCGGTAAGATCCGTTAGTATAATGAAGCAAATCACTACTCTAAGTACTGTTGCAAAGCAATTCATATTTTGTTTTTGCATTGTGTCTACTGTAATATAACTTCTTCATGGCTTAATCCACTGATATGAATCGATATTTCATCAAAACAAGCAAACTATGCATCAAAAACAGAATCTGTCTAAAACAGAACAGTCTGTAATAATCTGAACATTCACCATACTTTTGATACTTGAAAAATTCTGCCAAAATTAGGAAAATAAAAAAAATTATAGCAAGACAGTGCAAAAAGAATCAGAACCATTTGACGTTCCAGCTAAAAATGTAAAATCGCGCACTACAGCCAAAGTTTCTGTCCTGCACCGTATAAACCATCAAGCAAATGTAAACATCCTAAAGGCAAACCTTGGCACATTATTTTTATAATACAATGGAATTGTACAATGGGATAATTATTTTTACTGAAAAGTTTCTGTAATCAAGATTCACAAAGTTTCCGTGAGCATGAACAAAGTTCAAGGCTAGCTCCCACATCAACAATGCCCGTCTTTCTCACTTTCGCTTTTCTTTTTGAAAAAGTTTTTGGTTTCCCTCTTTATTTTTGTTGTTTTTAAACTATATGAAAGCACTCAATAGAAATAAATGACTCTCTAAAACTTTCGGGTTGTCTCCCTGGCAGCGCTTTCTTTAAAGCCATTAAGCTAGGCATATAGTGCTCAAGTAATGAATCCACCCGGATCCCAAGGTACATCAAAGCCAATTTTAATTAGCAATGATTTGTAATTTAGTAGTGAGCACAAAGTAACATATATCATGTAATGACAAAGTCTAACTCTCTTCCTATGCATCGGCATGTCATAAAAGAACAATTCATGCACACATAGTAAAGGCCAATGCATAGTATAAACAGTTTCTTGCAATTTTTTCGTGTTGGAAACATAGAGAGGTGGAGATATAGTTCCTCTCTCATAATAATTGCAAGTAGGAGCAGCAAGCACATGCATATTATATTTATCGAAATCATCATGTGCAACGGTAAAAGACAACCCATCAATATAATCCTTAATAAGTGCAAACTTCTCCGATATAGTATAATCGGGAGAATTCAAAAAGATAATAGGACTATCATGCGTGGGTGCAATAGCAACAATTTCATGTTTAACATAAGGAACTATAGCAAGTTCATCTCCATAAGCATAATTCATATTGGCATCTTGGCCATAAGCATAGCAAGCATCATCAAAAAGGGATATTTGAAAAGAATCAATGGGATCATAACAATCATCATAGCAATCATCCTCCGGTAAGCACGAAGGGAAGTTAAACAATGTATGAGTTGGAGGGTTACTCTCATTAGAAGGTGGACACGGGTAGCTAATCCGCTCTTCCTCCTTTTGTTCTTCGCTCTCCCCATCATCTTTTTCATCCAATGAGCTCACAGTTTCATCAATTTCTTCTTCCATAGACTCCTGCAAAATATTAGTCTCTTCTTGGACAGCGGAGTTGTACTCAATATATGGTTCAACATAGGCATTAGAAGCATAATTATCATAGCAATATTTAAATATGGCAAAAAATTTAGATTTGTAAAGAGTAGCATCATACTTTTCAATCAAAGAAGCAATTTCATAAGCACCCTTAAAAGCAACAAATTCTTCAATTTGTTGAACATCATAGTAACTATAAACACACTTAGCATAAGAGGATACGATTCCATTATCACTAAACAAACATTGGTAGGGGAGGTGTTTCTTAGGGTCTTCAGAACAACAAATATAATCATATATTTCACATAAATTCCAAGCATAGCATTGCAAACGATGAATTTGACCCAATAGAATTTTCCCTTTTTCAAATATTCGGTGTCGCACATAACAAGCATGCTCATCTAAAGATTTGCCCTCAACTAAGCTAGTTGGGGTTTCAGCACGAGCACATAGGGATCGAAGATGATCCAAGTAATAAGCTTCAGTAGTGTGATAGATTTTGAGTGGTTCTTCAACCATTGGTTCAGTAGGTACAACTAATTTTTTTTGGTATTTTGCGTTTCCTACCCATAACTAAAGATAGAAAACAACTAAGAACGGCAAATAAAAAATACTCAGTGATAAAGCAAACAAGCACACACGAGAATATTCACCCCACGCTATTGCTCCCCGGTAACGGCGCCAGAAAAAGGTCTTGATAACCCACAAGTATAGGGATCGCAACAGTTTTCGATAAGTAAGAGTGTCGAACCCAATGAGGAGCTAAAGGTAGAACAAATATTCCCTCAAGTTCTATCGAGCACCGATACAACTCTACGCACGCTTGACGTTCACTTTACCTAGAACAAGTATGAAACTAGAAGTACTTTGTAGGTGTTGTTGGATAGGTTTACAAGATAATAAAGAGTACGTAAATAAAAGGTAGGGGCTGTTTACATAAAGAAACAATAAAGTAAATATAGCGAGTGTGGAAAAGTGGTGGTAGGAGTTGCGAAATTGCCCCTAAGCAATTGACTACTTTACTAGACCGATAGCAAGTATTATGTGGGAGAGGCCACTGCTAGCATGTCATCCCTGACTTGGAATTCTATGCACTTATGATTGGAACTATTAGCAAGCATCCGCAACTACTAATGTTCATTAAGGTAAAACCCAACCATAGCATTAAGATATATTGGTCCCCCTTCAATCTCGTATGCATCAATTACTATGCTAGGTTGAAGCTTCTGTCACTCTTGCCCTCCAATACATAGTCCTATCAACATACAACTAACCCTAGGGTGTGATCCACGCGCGCAATCATATGATGGGCACCAAAGGACAGCAACATAACCACAAGCAAATTAAATCAATCATAGCAATTCATCAACCACCGATAGGACAACAAAAATCTACTCAGACATCATAGGATGGCAACACATCATTGGATAATAATATGAAGCATAAAGCACCATGTTCAAGTAGAGGGTACAGCGGGTTGCGGGAGAGTGGACCGCTGTAGATAGAGGGGGGAAGGTGATGGAGATGTTGGTGAAGATGGCGGAGGTGTTGGTGTAGATCGCGGTGATGATGATGGCCCCGGTGGCACTCCGGTGCCACCGAAAGCGAGGGGTAGAGAGAGCCCCCCTCCTTCTTCTTCTTCCAACTACTCTGAAGAAGTAGCAGAAGGAATGTCTTCATCGGATCCGCTTGGGATCATGTATTCTTCATCAAAAGGAACGAGTTCCTTTGATGGCATGGATGAGACAGGAACAACATCAATTGGATTTTCAAACGAGCTGGTCAGCGGCTTCATCTTCTTCGGAGCTGAAGAATCTAATGCAGTTGATGCCTTTCTTTTCTTCACATCTGCATGCTCTGCGGACTTGGTCTTCTTCACATCTGATGCAGATGGAAGGATAGGAGTTTGTGTAGGCGCAGGAGGAGCAGAGGAATTCGGTTCAAGATCTTCAGGCACAACTGATGCAGTTGCCCTAACTTCTTTATTTTCTTCAGGCGCAACACTAGTGGTTGCCCTGGCAATTTCTTCAGTGGCTGGAATGTAGTCATCAGCCCTGGTACTAGCATTTTCTTCAGCATCCTGAGTATCAGCAGCAATGCTGGCATTTTCTTCAGTAGGCTGAGCAGATGCTTCAGCCTGAGGATTTTCTTGTTGCGTTGGGGCTGCAACATTGGAAGTGAACTGTTCAGTTATCTTTACAAATCTGACTTTGGCTCCAAGCCAGTCAGCATAGTAGCGATCAAATTCATCACTCAGTTTCTTGATCTCAGATTGAAGAGCAACAAGTTCTTTAGGTGAAAGTTTCAGAATGTTTTGCTTCAGAAAGCGCTCTTTCTTGTACTGCGCTTTCTTCACCCTCCTTCCCTGTTCAAATTTCCATTTTTCTTCATCAATGAAGTGAGTCGGTACATGACTTTGACCAGGAGTGAGGTACAGCTCAGGTAGAGGTGTGTTGGGGTCCTTGTGCCATAAGTCAATGAAGTCTAGGATCAACTTTGGATCCAACATCAATGGCACATTGCTGCCTTTGGCTCTAGCGGCCCTGTGTTGCCTATCTCTGATGATTTCAGTGAGTTCTTCATCATCAGCTTCGTCATCTTCGGACGGTACTTGAAAGGCGACATGCTTCTTGTGAGGACTTGGTCGAGAGCCTCGTCTAGCAGTGGCCTTTGTCTTCAGCAGAGAGGGGTCAGTTAATGAATTTGGTGCAGCTGAAGAACTAGTAGAAGCTCCTGAGGCAATAGAGATGCCTGTTGTCCTTTGGCATGAGGCAAGATGCGCAGGTGCTGAGGATTTTGATGGAGGGGCTGAGGACTTTGGAGGAGCTAGTCCGGCTTAAGGAATTTGCCATGAGGGCTTTGAAGAATCTGGCCGTGAGGGCATTGCAAAGGAACTTGGCCGTGAGGGCATTGGTGTTGAAGCACTTGGCTTATGAGTAGGCTTCTTTGGCATGGCCTTCTTTGGCTTGCTTGTAGAGGCCTCAGCAGTGGCAGCAGCAGCAGCAACAGAGTATTCATCAAATTTCCTCACTGCTTCCTTAGCTACTCTGGCTAGCTTGGCCTGGCGCTTGGCCCATTCATCAGGATAATCCTCACCACGCTTGAGGTTGCTGGGATCAGCTTCTTGGCCAGGTGCCAATGGAGGTCTTGGGCATGGAGGATTAAGAGCGAATTTATTCATATACTTGGGAGTAACATATCTGTACTCTCTCCATTCCCGTGCCCATCTCCTCTCTATCCTTTGGATGCGCACTTTGCGCTCATTCTTGGTTTCCTTTCCATGTGTGGCATCATCAAGAGTGCAATAATCCTTGTAAATATCCTCAAGAATTTCAAACGCAGTGTTGACCTCAGGCCTCTTTCCTCCCTTCTGTGGCTTCTCGCCATCTGCCATTTTCTTTAGCTGGGGGTTTTGAACGATTGAGTTATGTGAAGAGGTATGCACCTTTTCTTCGAGGAACGCTGCAAATGAGTTAAGTTGATGAGAACCTAGTGATTCAGCAGCGGACATGTGTACATGTGAACAGAGTATAGTTCCGAGGAATTTGGAGAGGTCATATGCGTTCTCGGAAGGTTTTGCAACAAGAACAAGTTTGAGGAATTTGACCGGATGAATCTTGAGGAATTTCACTAAGCATTCTTTGACTTTGGTTCCAAAGTTGTACATATTTGAAAATCCACATAATTGAGCAATCTTGAAGAAAACTGTTGCTTAGAGAAACAGATCAAGAACAGACGATATGGAAGGTGTCCATTGTGTGAAGATTTGAAGAAAACACCTTTTGAAGATTTGAAGAAAAACATCCGAATCAACAATTGTAGTAAAAGTAACTTTTAATTACCCTGGACGAAGAACACGACAAACTGGGAAGTGTAGATTTGAAGCTCGTCGGTTCAGATCTTTCACGCCCTAACTTGGCTGAGGAACACAACTACGGCAGCGGCGGAGTGAAGAAATCCGCGTCCGGCATGAGTACGGCGGCGACGGGGTCGAGGCAGTGAAGCTCTTCCTCACCGGTGACGATGGATGTAGCAGCGGCACTAGGGTTTGAGAGCTCGAGCGAGGGAGTGAGGTCGAGTGGAGTAAAAACAAAGTGAGGAAGGGAGAGGGGTATTTATAGCCGAAGTGAAAAACTGCTCGCCCGAGGAAATAGGACGAACGTGCCCCTGACCCTTCTCATTCACGTGACATGTGTCACCTACGTACTGAGAGGTGACGATCGTGTGCAATCGTGGGTGAAAAGGATAAGTATTATCGTGGAAGGTGTAACGGTTTAAGCGGCAAAGGCCGAAAATTCAGAAAAGATAAGTTTAAAGTTCCGTTCGCAATTTCTTCAGCTGACAAGGACACAGTGATTATTTTGAACGAGTTTCAAATAGAACGCACATGAATAATTTGTGAATAGACTATGTTGAGTTAAGCACAGAGGGGGAAAGGGTCCGATCACATTCACTTAGCAGAACAAACAACTTGAAGAAATAGCAATAAGTGAATGTTGTAGAGGACATAAACACACACACACACACACACACACACATATACACAATGAAGAAAAACGACGGAAAATAGAGAATACATTGCAAAGTTGAAGAAATTGAACAGCTTGGGAAAAATCAGATTGAATATTTTCAACTTTTGGTGGTAGCGTGACCCACCATATAAGAATGATGATTTCAGACACCGTGTACAATTGTCGTAGGGTTCTGAGAATCAAATTCTTCGTTAATTTCTTCACACTTAGAGTGTTATTCTTCATTGATTGAAGAAAAATGTTTCTTCATGTGTTGCACATCTAAGTCATCAATTTTGCATAAGTGTTAGGATGAGTGTCCTTTTCAAAGAACATTAGAAGATTCTAGGATATTTAGCTCACATTGCAACTTGCTAAATCTCTTCTCATCCAAGGCCTTAGTGAAGATATCGGCTAGCTGTTCTTGAGTCTTCACATGCTCAATAGAGATGTCGGCCTTCAACACATGATCATGAAGAAAATGATGACGAATCTAGATGTGCTTTGTATTCGAGTGCTGAACTGGGTTATGTGCAATCTTGATGGCACTCTCATTGTCATAGTAGAGTGGCACATTCTTCACGTTGACGCCGTAGTCCTTGATAGTTTGCTTCATCCATAGCAGTTGAGCACAGCAAGAACCAGCAACAATGTACTCAGCTTCAGCAGTAGACAGTGATACGCAGTTCTGTTTCTTCGAGGACCAACAAACAAGGATTGTCCGAGGAAATGGCATGTTTCAAATGTTGACTTGCGTCCACACGATCACCAGCATAGTCAGATTCTGAATATCCAATGAGATCAAAAGCCGAGCCCTTGGGGTACTGTCGGTGTCAAAACTGGCGGATCTCGGGTAGGGGGTCCCGAACTGTGCGTCTAGGCCGGATGGTAACAGGAGGCAAGGGACAGGAAGTTTTACCTAGGTTCGGGCCCTCTTGATGGAGGTAAAACCCTACGTCCTGCTTGACTAATATTGATGATATGGGTGTTACAAGAGTAGATCTACCATGAGATCAAAGAGGCTAAACCCTAGAAGCTAGCCTACGGTATGATTGTATGTTGTGATTGTTGTCCTACCGACTAAAACCCTTCGGTTTATATAGACACCGGAGAGGGTTAGGGTTACACAAGGTCGGTTATAAAGGAGGAGATATCCATATACGTATTGCCTAGCTTGCCTTCCACGCCAAGTAGAGTCCCATCCGGACACGAGACGAAGTCTTCAATCTTGTATCTTCATAGTCTAACAGTCCGGCCAATGGAGATAGTCCGGCTGTCCGGAGACCCCCTAATCCAGGACTCCCTCAGTAGCCCCTGAACCAGGCTTCAATGACGATGAGTCCGGCGCGCAGTTGTCTTCGGCATTGTAAGGAGGGTTCCTTCTCCGAATACGTCACAGAAGAATTTGAATACGAGGATAGTGTCCGGCCCTGCAAAATAAGTTCCACATTCCACCGCAGAGAGAATAATGTTTTCACAGATCTAATTTGCTGGCTTGTTTTGGCAGCATGACGTTACATCATGGCCCGGTGATTATTCGAACCGTTTCTTTCAACCAGCTCCACACATAACGCGAGGCGGTTTCGTGACACGTCTTGCCGAAGCGGAGATCGTGTCCCCCCAATTACGGGATTCTCATCAATACGGGCGTGGGTAACCCAACCGTGTCTAGGACTCCTAGATTATAGGCAAGTCCTAAATGGCTATGGAGAGGACGCTTGATATTCACCCTCTTTATAAAGGGACGGGTTTTTTTCTTTTTCTCTCTCGTGCTCAATCGAACCCTTCCTCTGCCTCGAGTTCTAACACCCAAAGCCCAGGTTAGGTACTCTGAATCTTCAATCATGTCCGGATCCAGCTTTCAAGGCCGATGGATGCCCTCCTCCATGATGGAAGAGGACATTAAGAAGTTGAGGGAGGCCAGATACCTGACCGCCGAGGTTTCGCATCGGCTGCCTGCTCAAGGGCAGGTCGTCCCTACTCCCGAATCCAACGAGAATGTTGTGTTCATCTCCCACTTCCTCCGAGGTCTAGGCCTCACTCTGGATCCTTTCGTCAGGGGCTTGATGTTCTATTACGGGCTAGATTTCCACAATCTAGCTCCGGACTCCTTTCTCCACATCACGACATTTATTGTTGTGTGTGAGGCCTTCCACCGTGTGACCCCTCACTTCGGCCTGTGGCTCAAGAACTTTGAAGTACAACCTAAGATGATCGAGGGGCAACATGCAGCGTGTGGAGGTGCATCAATAGGCAAGATGGCACGAGCTCCATGGCCGAAAGGTTCCTTTCCAGAGGTGTCCGAATTATGGCAACGGGAGTGGTTTTACGTCACGGCTCCCAGAAGTGCCAAGTGGGCGGCTGCCCCCGCTTTCCGCCCGGGCCCCCCACCACAACTGATGTCATTGATTAGCAGGGGTCTGAGCCGGGGTCCAGCCAAGGATGTGCCTATACTACAAAGTCGCATCCGAGATCTCTTCGAGGGAGATTTTAATTTGGTTGCAGTAATACAAGTTATGCTGGTTCGTCAAGTCCAGCCATGCAAATGCCGGCCCCTGCGCTTGTGGGAGTTCAACCCAGAGGGGCCACGTGCCATTCAAAGTTTCCTCGGTCTGACGCACGAGGAGATGTACAAGTCATTCTTCGAACCTCAAGTGGAATGTCCGGATATCACCGAGGACGTGGGCCCGAGTAGTAATCGCGCCACCGAACAAGTAAGAAATCCTCTAGCCAAACATGTTGTCTTTTATTCGAAGTTATTTCTGAGAGTTTGCTTTTTGACCAGGACTAGAGTCGCGCGGTGGAGTTGTCCTAAGCCGCCCCCACCGTGTGGCTGCCAAGAGCCACTGTACTGCCTCCGACGTCGCGCCAAGTCGCCCGCTGCCGAGTTCTTGAGCTGTTGTACTGCCTCCAACGTCACGCCAAGTCGCCTGCGCGGAGGTACAGACGTGAAAAGGTTGTGGCAGTTTGCTTGGCGGACGCTCGCGCTGTGGGATATTGTGCATTGGCTTTATTTTTCCAGTACGGTGCTGAGCATGTGAACACAGGACAGGCCAAGGGATACTGGATACTGGATCTATTTTTAATTGTTTTGCCCGGACAAGCACTCTGATGATCAGTCTGATACACTGCAAGAAAACCATTATTCAGCAGCAGTGGTAGCATGTGGATACACTGCAAGAAAACCATTATTCAGCAGCAGTGGTAGCACTGCTATCCACATGCATCAATTACTAATGAACGTCTGTTGTGCATCAAGCACATTGACTTGGATCTCAAGGGCCAATCGATATTTAAAGAAGGGGGAAAATAAAAGGAAGACCCACGTGGGTGCTAGTGCTACATTAGACGTACATCTGGCTATTTTTGATCCGAGCACGTCCAGCATTATCCACACCAGTATTCATGATCATTCCTCAAAAAATACCAGTTGATATCCATTTCAGTCTATTTTATCAACACATATTGTTTTCTTCAAAGAACAATTACTCTGTCCTGTAATATTTTTACACAGGACAATTTTTATATCATTCACGGACACGCGTATCACGGTCCGGTTTACATCAACGTGCCAGCCAACTCGCCCGTCCGCACCACCTTACAACACCACGGACGACTCGCTCGTCCGCCCTGGCCACCGGTTCATGCGTCCGCACCGCTTTACAACGCGGAGGACAACTTGCTCGTCCGCACAGGTTTAGAACGCCACGGACGATTCGCACGTCCACTCTCATGGCCGGTTCACGTGTCCACGCCGGCTCACAACGAGGAGGACAACTTGCTCGTCCACGCCGGCTTATAATGCCGCGGCCGACTCATTTGTCTGTTCCTGCGGTCGGCTCGCCTATAATTGATTTCAGCTTCACTGTGGTGATCGGCAACTCCGCGGTGGATAAATTACTGGCCTAACATATCAGGTGAAATCCATCCAGTATATTTTTATATTATATAATACTTTCTTTAAAAAGAGCGATTACTTTGTCTTGTGAAGTTCTCCAATGCAGTACAAGCTATATCACTGAGCTGTTGACTGATTCATACCGGTTTATATCACGGTCAAATATGGAGAGTCTCAAGCCAAACTCCTCAAGTCACCTTGAGACTCGGGGGCTACGATGACATGACTCAGCAAATCTTGCCAGTTTCAGCAAATTTAAAAACCCCAGTACGATGGAGGGAAAGATAACCCGGTTCCGGAGGCTACTGTTATATTGATGAAAATTTAAAGGCCGTCAGAAAATTTCCGGCTTAGAATGTATATGACAGTTACAAAATCCCGGCTCAATGAAGAAATTCTGGGTCATCAGGAAGAATTCCGGTTTACAATCCGGTTCAAGGGAAATATGTCTCCCATAAAGCTCTGACGCTCTCAATATCCGGTTCTAAATCCAGGTTCAAGAAGAATTTATCTCTTGCAAAAAGTTAAAGGTTACCAAAGAGGACCTGTTGCCATGACGCGCGGTTCAAACATGGGTTATCCTGCCTTATTGGCTTATTATATTATTGATCACATGGGGGCTTCTGTTTATAAAGCGGAGTTCTGATTACATATTGATCCGGCTATCAAGCCAATATTGTCATAAGGGGCCAAAGAGAGTCTGTTGCACAACACAGCTCAAACATGGGTATCCCTTGAGCATAACTCATAATATCACTTGGGGGCTATGTTCGAACCATAGTCACACCTCTTGATCGGTGTAAGGCCACCAGGGAAATCACTTGGGGGCTTGGTCGTATTCGAACCATAGCTACACCTCTTGATCGGCGTAAGGCTACCAGGGAAGTTACTTGGGGGCTCTTTGCTTCGCAACGAACTAAGAGTTTGCACCCTTGTAATGGGCTATCAAGCCAGGCTTGGAAGCCAGGTGTACGCACCTAAAACCCCGGATTAACCTGCCTTCTTTAAGTAAGTCACTCCGCCCAGGTAAACCTGGTACGACCCGCGAATGTTTGACAGTCAATCTCATAGACCCTGAACTTGTCAAAGTTAAAACGTGATTGGTTAAAGATTGAGGTCCATCTTAAAAGGCTTTGTGAAATGGTTAATTCAGTGGCCTGGCAGCCCATGAAAAGCCTCGATTTGGAGCCTGGCAGCTCGTAAAAGGCCTCACATGTTCTTTTTGAGTCCTATTTGACAAGTTTTTTCGCCTTTGTTGAGGTTCATAATATCTTCTGATAAACCGGCGTCCTTGACCCGACTTGGCTTTCAACTACAAGTTGTCAGTACATGATCAGTTATAATCCGGAGACTATCAGCCCGGTCTGGTTCCGACTCAAAGTCACCAGTATTGAATAAACCGGTGTTTATCACAACCCAAAATGGTTTTATCATAAACCGGAAAAATATGGGAGGAGTTATCAGTACTCAAGATTTGGGTTATCACCCTTACTACAAAAAGTTGGTAAGCCAATGATGTGATTCAATGTCACATGCATGATATATTTCATATTTGATTATTCTTAAGTGCAGCCTTGGTTATACACCCGGGTTATATGTTGGGCATTATGACCCGTCCGGCGGTAAACCGCCAGGACACTTTAAACTTGTTGTATACAGAAACAGGTTGAATAAAACATGATTATAAATCACCGGCGTTTATTAACCTGGCCTGGCTTTCGACTATAAGTCGCCAGTATGATGATAAATTATCCAGTGTTTACTAAATCGGTCTGGCTTTGAACTATAAGTCGCCAGTATATATATTTGGATTACGCCATTGGAATCACGCGCTTATAAATCATTGAGTATATTATTCAAATCTTTAAATAGCCAACATGGCTGGATTTTTTTATTATGGTTATTAATAGATGAGGTATTCAAAGTCGCTTTAAGTAAGTCACTCCGCCCAGGTAAACCTGGTACGACCCGCGAACATTTGACAGTCAATCTCATAGACCCTGAACTTGTCAAAATTAAAACGTGATTGGTTAAAGACTGAGGTCCATCTTAAAAGGCTTTGTGAAATGGTTAATTCAGTGGCCTGGCAGCCCATGAAAAGCCTCGATTTGGAGCCTGGCAGCTCGTAAAAGGCCTCACATGTTCTTTTTGAGTTCTATTTGACAAGTTTTTTCCCCTTTGTTGAGGTTCATAATATCTTCTGATAAACCGACGTCCTTGACCCGACTTGGCTTTCAACTACAAGTTGTCAGTACATGATCAGTTATAATCCGAAGACTATCAGCCCGGTCTGGTTCTGACTCAAAGTCACCAGTATTGAATAAACCGGTGTTTATCACAACCCGAAACGGTTTTATCATAAACCGGAAAAATATGGGAGGAGTTATCAGTACTCAAGATTTGGGTTATCACCCTTACTACAAAAAGTTGGTAAGCCAATGATGTGATTCAATGTCACATGCATGATATATTTCATATTTGATTATTCTTAAATGCAGCCTTGGTTATACACCCGGGTTATATGTTGGGCATTATGACCCGTCCAGCGGTAAACCGCCAGGACACTTTAAACTTGTTGTATACAGAAACAAGTTGAATAAAGCATGATTATAAATCACCGGCGTTTATTAACCTGGCCTGGCTTTCGACTATAAGTCGCCAGTATGATGATAAATTATCCAGTGTTTATTAAATTGGTCTGGCTTTGAACTATAAGTCGCCAGTATATATATTTGGATTACGCCATTGGAATCACACGCTTATAAATCATTGAGTATATTATTCAAATCTTTAAATAGACAACATGGCTGGATTTTTTTTATTATGGTTATCAACAGATGAGGTATTCAAAGTCGCTTTGGCGCAATGGCTAATATTTTATCGATGGATATGGTTTATTCTACAATGGAAGGAATAGTCCTGAGTCGCTGCAGGCATACGACCCTGCACTTGGGGCTACATTATTTAAATTGAGATTATATCAAATATGCAAGTCTCATGTCGCTGCAAGCATGCACCATGATACTTGGGGGCTAATGCAAACTCATTTTTTTGCTCATCTTATTGAAGACCCGACTCATCATATCATAATGAGTCGGCCCTTGGGGGCTACCAATTGCTCCTGTCAAACATTCAAGGTATGCAAGCCTTAATCCATTATATTAAAGGGTTCATTGCTCAGTTGGTAAAGCACAAAGCTCTTAACCTTGTGGACATGGGTTCAAGCCCTATGATGGAAGCTACATTATAATATGTTATTTCCATTGAAGTATATATCAAGTCTCGGTTCAGTATTATCTTACTAAGCCGGCCCTTGGGGGCTACATATCACTCCTAAAACCTACATGATTATATTTACAAAGTCCCTGCTCATTATTGCATAATGACCCGACCCTTGGGGGCTATACTGGTTGAAGTTTTTATAAGCATAAGTCAATTTCAAGTCCCAGGTTGCTGCAAGCATGACCACCCGGCACTTGGGGGCTACATATATGGAATACTCAGTTCTGACTGGTGATTGAGATGAACAACCGGGATTTCTTCAAGCTTGTGACATTCGTATTTGAAGCAAGTCTTAAGATGTTGCTATGCTACCTTCTTAAGACTTGGGGGCTACAAGTGATGAGCATATAAGAGGTATATTTTCAAGCTGGATGTTAACTACAGTTATGACCCAGTGCCATCAATATGTGTAAACCGGCAATGATAAACCGGCAAAGTTCTACATTCTTAAACCGGCAATGTTCTACATTCTTAAACCGGCTGAAGATCAGATGAGTATTTCAAAGACCAATATTTTTGTTAAAGTATTGGGAGCTGAGTCAAAGAAGTTATTCTTCACAAATATTTCTCTGTGACAAATCAAAGTCAGCAAATTGATTATGAAGCTGGCCTATTGACCCGGATTTTCTAGAAGGAAATGATAAGGATTGAAAGATGCTCAGGATCAGTTTAACATGGATACATCCAAATTAAACTGGGGGCTAATGTCGGGGATATACCCCGCGGTATGACCCGGCTGGAGTTGTAAACCGGCCGGGACTTGGTAAACCGGAGGATGGTAAACCGGCGGAGAGTTAAGACAGAGAGTCAAGACAGATGGCTAAGACAGACGGTAAACCGGTTGGTGGTAAACCGGCAGACAGTTAAGACAAATGTCTAAGAAAGACGGTAAACCGGAGAGTGTTAAACCGGTAGAGTTAAGACAGATAGTAGCACCGACAGGTGTTAAGTCAATCGTAACCCGACAGACAATGTTAAACCGGTAGACAATGTTAAACCGGCAGACGTTAAGAAGCCCAGGAAGGGAAGTCAAAATAGTTTAAGTCTTAGTCCGAGATGGACTCTACATGTAACCCGCCCCTTTAACTTATATAAGGAGGGGCAGGGCTCCCCAAAGAGGGACAATCAAGAAGGAACAATCTTAGGGCTAGACACAAAGAGGAGAGCCGGTTTACGGCGACTCCCTCATGATGATAATGAGACCTAGCCTCAAACAACATGTAGGGTTGTTACCGGATGATGTTTCCCGGGGCCCCAAGCTGTCTAAACCTTTGTCTTGCATTGCATCTCTCGATTCCGCTCAACCCCTCTCAAGCTACCACATAGATGCGTTGGCCTTGCGACTAAGTCCTGACACTAAGGACATCTGCCGTGACAAAACCACGACCGGGTCCCTGCTGCACGTCTGCGCCTGTGTCTCCGTTGTGCCGTATCCTGGACGGGTGTAGCATGATGATTATCTATAAAAGAGAGGAGCTTGGGTGAAAAAAGTTGCCGAGCAAAAAGATAGTTTTTTTAAAGAAATCATGTATAATTCAAGGTAAGTAAGAATTGTCGCTTGTCTGCGCACGTTGAGCCCCTTGTATTTGTAATAGGGGTGTGATCATTGATCCGGTAAAAATTGCATATGGCTGCGCCGGACTTGTCTAACCGTGTCCGAGGTCATGACGACCTGCTAAATGCTTTAGTTGGTGAGGCCGTTTTGGTGTGCGGCAGGGCAGCCGCACGCTCTTCGGTGCGCAGATATCGCTTAATACTTCCGTTCACTGTAATGATGCCACGTGGACCGGGCATCTTGAGTGTGAGGGAAGCATAGTGTGGTATTGCATTAAAGCGAGCGAAAGCTTCGCGTACGAGTAGTGCTTGGTAGCCACTTTGAAACGGAGCGATATGGAAGGTTAAATGTTCGCTACGGAAGTTATCGGGGAAGCCGAATATAACTTTTAGTAGCAGGGAGCCCGTGCAATGAGCCCCTGGGCCTGGCGTTACTCCTTTAAAGGTAATATTTCTATGGCAAATTTTTGTTGGGTCTATCCCCATTTCGCGGATTGTATCCTGGTATATCAGGTTTAGACTGCTGCCACCGTCCATCAGGACTCGTGTGAAGTGGTATCCGTCAATTATTGGGTCTAATACTATTGGGGAACGTAGTAATTTCAAAAAAATTCCTACGCACACGCAAGATCATGGTGATGCATAGCAACGAGAGGGGAGAGTGTGATCTACGTACCCTTGTAGACCGACAGCGGAAGCGTTAGCACAACACGGTTGATGTAGTCGTACGTCTTCACGGCCCAACCGATCAAGCACCGAAACTACGGCACCTCCGAGTTTTAGCGCACGTTCAGCTCGATGACAATCCCCGGACTCCGATCCAACAAAGTGTCGGGAAGAGTACCGTCAGCACGATGGCGTGGTGACGATCTTGATGTTCTACCTTCGCAGGGCTTCGCCTAAGCACCGCTACAATATTATCGAGGATTATGGTGGAAGGGGGCACCGCACACGGCTAAGAAAACGATCACGTGGATCAACTTCTGTGTCTAGGGGTGCCCCATGCCCCCGTATATAAAGGAGCAAGGGGAGGAGGCTGGCCGGCCCTATAGGCGCGCCAAGGAGGAGTCCTCCTCCTAGTAGGAGTAGGACTCCTACTAGGAGGGGGAAGGAAGTGGGGAAGGAGAAGGAAAGGGGGGCGCCGCCCCCCTCTCCTAGTCCAATTCGGACCAGGGGGAGGAGGCGCGCGGCCCACCCTGGCTTCCCTTCTCTTTCTCCACTAAGGCCCATATGGCCCATTACTTCTCGCGAGGGGGGGGGTCCGGTAACCCTCCGGTACTCTGGTTTTCTCCGAAATCACCTGGAACACTTCCGATGTCCGAATGTAGCCGTCCAATATATCAATCTTTATGTCTCGACCATTTCGAGACTCCTCGTTATGTCCGTGATCATATCCGGGACTCCGAACTAACTTCGGTACATCAAAACTCATAAACTCATAATATAACTGTCATCGAAACCTTAAGCGTGTGGACCCTACGGGTTCGAGAACAATGTAGGCTTGACCGAGACATGTCTCCGGTCAATAACCAATAGCGGAACCTGGATGCTCATATTGGCTCCTACATATTTTATGAGATCTTTATCGGTCAGACCGCATAACAACATACATTGTTCCCTTTGTCATCAGTATGTTACTTGCCTGAGTTTCGATCGTCGGTATCTCAATACCTAGTTCAATCTCGTTACCGACAAGTCTCTTTACTCGTTTCGTAATACATCATCTCGCAACTAACTCATTAGTTGCAATGCTTGCAAGGCTTATGTGATGTGCATTACCGAGAGGGCCCAGATATACCTCTCCGACAATCGGAGTGACAAATCCTAATCTCGAAATACGCCAACCCAACATTTACCTTTGGAGACACCTATAGAGCTCCTTTATAATCACCCAGTTACGTTGTGACGTTTGGTAGCACACAAAGTGTTCCTCCGGCAAACGGGAGTTGCAAAATCTCATAGTCATAGGAACATGTATAGGTCATGAAGAAAGCAATAGCAACATACTAAACGATCGGGTGCTAAGCTAATGGAATGGGTCATGTCAATCACATCATTCTCCTAATAATGTGATCCCGTTAATCAAATGACAACACATGTCTATGGTTAGGAAACATAACCATCGTTGATTAATGAGCTAGTCAAGTAGAGGCATACTAGTGACGTTTGGTTTGTCTATGTATTCACACAAGTATTATGTTTCCGGATAATACAATTCTAGCATGAATAATAAACATTTATCATGATATAAGGAAATAAAATAATAACATTATTATTGCCTCTAGGGCATATTTCCTTCAGTCTCCCACTTGCACTAGAGTCAATAATCTAGATTACACAGTAATGATTCTAACACCCATGGAGCTTTGGTGTTGATCATGTTTTGCTCGTGGAAGAGGCTTAGTCAACGGGTCTGCAACATTCAGATCCGTATGTATCTTGCAAATCTCTATGTCTCCCACCTGGACTAGATCCCAGATGGAATTGAAGCGTCTCTTGATGTGCTTGGTTCTCTTGTGAAATCTGGATTCCTTTGCCAAGGCAATTGCACCAGTATTTTCACAAAAGATTTTCATTGGACCCGATGCACTAGGTATGACACCTAGATCGGATATGAACTCCTTCATCCAGACTCCTTTGTTTGCTGTTTCCGAAGCAGCTATGTACTCCGCTTCACATGTAGATCCCGCCACAACGCTTTGTTTAGAACTGCACCAACTGACAGCTCCACCGTTTAATGTAAACACGTATCCGGTTTGCGATTTAGAATCGTCCGGATCAGTGTCAAAGCTTGCATCAACGTAACCATTTACTATGAGCTCTTTGTCACCTCCATATATGAGAAACATATCCTTAGTCCTTTTCAGGTATTTTAGGATGTTCTTGACCGATGTCCAGTGATCCACTCCTGGATTACTTTGGTACCTCCCTGCTAGACTTATAGCAAGACACACATCAGGTCTGGTACACAGCATTGCATACATGATAGAGCCTATGGCTGAAGCATAGGGAACATCTTTCATTTTTTTCTCTATCTTCTGCATTGGTCGGGCATTGAGTCTTACTCAATTTCACACCTTGTAACACAGGCAAGAATCCTTTCTTTGCTTGATCCATTTTGAACTTCTTCAAAATTTTGTCAAGGTATGTGCTTTGTGAAAGTCCAATTAAGCATCTTGATATATCTCTATAGATCTTAATGCCCAATATGTAAGCAGCTTCACCGAGGTCTTTCATTGAAAAACTCTTATTCAAGTATCCCTTTATGCTATTCAGAAATTCTATATCATTTCTGATTAGTAATATGTCATCTACATATAATATCAGAAATGCTACAGAGCTCCCACTCACTTTCTTGTAAATACAGGCTTCTCCAAAAGTCTGTACAAAACCAAATGCTTTGATCACACTATCAAAGCATTTATTCCAACTCTGAGAAGCTTGCACCAGTCCATAAATGGATCGTTGGAGCTTGCATACTTTGTTAGCTCCCTTTGGATCGACAAAACCTTCTGGTTGCATCATATACAACTCTTCTTCTAGAAATCCATTCAGGAATGCAGTTTTGACATCCATCTGCCAAATTTCATAATTATAAAATGCGGCAATTGCTAACATGATTCGGACAGACTTAAGCATCGCTACGGGTGAGAAGGTCTCATCGTAGTCAATCCCTTGAACTTGTCGAAAACCTTTTGCGACAAGTCGAGCTTTGTAGACAGTAATATTACCGTCAGCGTCAGTCTTCTTCTTGAAGATCCATTTATTCTCAATTGCTTGCCGATCATTGGGCAAGTCAACCAAAGTCCATACTTTGTTCTCATACACGGATCCCATCTCAGATTTCATGGCTTCAAGCCATTTTGCGGAATCTGGGCTCACCATTTCTTCTTCATAGTTCGTAGGTTCATCATGATCTAGTAGCATGACTTCCAGAACAGTATTACCATACCACTCTGGTGCGGATCTTACTCTGGTTGATCTACGAGGTTCAGTAGTATCTTGTTCTGAAGTTTCATGATCATCATCATTAGCTTCCTCACTAATTGGTGTAGGTGTCACAGAAACTGGTTTCTGTGATGTACTACTTTCCAATAAGGGAGCAGGTACAGTTACCTCATCAAGTTCTACTTTCCTCCCACTCACTTCTTTCGAGAGAAACTCCTTCTCTAGAAAGTTTCCGAATTTAGCAACAAAAGTCTTGCCTTCGGATCTGTGATAGAAGGTGTATCCAATAGTTTCCTTTGGATATCCTATGAAGACACATTTCTCTGATTTGGGTTCGAGCTTATCAGGTTGAAGCTTTTTCACATAAGCATCGCAGCCCCAAACTTTCAGAAACGACAACTTTGGTTTCTTGCTAAACCACAGTTCATAAGGCGTCGTCTCAACGGATTTTTATGGTGCCCTATTTAATGTGAATACGGCTGTCTCTAGAGCATATCCCCAAAACGATAGCGGTAAATCAGTAAGAGACATCATAGATCGCACCATATCTAGTAAAGTACGATTACGACGTTCGGACACACCATTATGCTGTGGTGTTCCGGGTGGCGTGAGTTGCAAAACTATTCTGCATTGTTTCAAATGTACACCAAACTCGTAACTCAAATATTCTCCTCCACGATCAGATCGTAGGAATTTTATTTTCTTGTTACGATGATTTTCAACTTCACTCTGAAATTCTTTGAACTTTTCAAATGTTTCAGACTTATGTTTCATTAAGTAGATATACCCATATCTGCTTAAGTCATCTGTGAAGGTGAGAAAATAACGATATCCGCCACGAGCCTCAACATTCATCAGACCACATACATATGTATGTATGATTTCCAACAAATCTGTTGCTCTCTCCATAGTACCGGAGAATGGTGTTTTGTCATCTTACCCATAAGGCAAGGTTCGCAAGTACCAAGTGATTCATAATCAAGTGGTTCCAAAAGCCCATCAGTATGGAGTTTCTTCATGCGCTTTACACCGATATGACCCAAACGGCAGTGCCACAAATAAGTTGCACTATCATTATCAACTCTGCATCTTTTGGCTTCAACATTATGAATATGTGTTCACTACTATCGAGATTTAATAAGAATAGACCACTCTTTAAGGGTGCATGACCATAAAAGATATTACTCATATAAATAGAACAACCATTATTCTCTGATTTAAATGAATAACCGTCTCGCATCAAACAAGATCTAGATATAATATTCATGCTTAACGCTGGCACCAAATAACAATTATTTAGGTCTAATACTAATCCCGAAGGTAGATGTAGAGGTAGCGCGCCGACCGCGATCACATCGACTTTGGAACCATTTCCCACGCGCATCGTCACCTCGTCCTTAGCCAATCTTCGCTTAATCCGTAGTCCCTGTTTCGAGTTGCAAATGTTAGCAACAGAACCAGTATCAAATACCCAGGTGCTACTGCGAGCATTAGTAAGGTACACATCAATAACATGTATATCACATATACCTTTGTTCACCTTGTCATCCTTCTTATCCGCCAAATACTTGGGGCAGTTCCGCTTCCAGTGACTAGTCTGCTTGCAGTAGAAGCACTCAGTTTCAGGCTTAGGTCCAGGTTTGGGTTTCTTCTCTTGAGTAGCAACTTGCTTGCTGTTCTTTTTGAAGTTCCCCTTCTTCTTTCCTTTGCCCTTTTTCTTGAAACTAGTGGTCTTATTGACCATCAACACTTGATGCTCCTTCTTGATTTCTACCTCGGCAGCTTTCAGCATTGCGAAGAGCTCGGGAATAGTCTTATTCATCCCTTGCATATTATAGTTCATCACGAAGCTCTTGTAGCTTGGTGGCAGTGATTGGAGAATTCTATCAATGACGCAATCATCTGGAAGATTAACTCCCAATTGAATCAAGTGATTATTATACCCAGACATTTTGAGTATATGCTCACTAATAGAACTATTCTCCTCCATCTTGCAGCTATAGAACTTATTGGAGACTTCATATCTCTCAATCCGGGCATTTTCTTGAAATATTAACTTCTACTCCTCGAATATCTCATATGCTCCATGACGTTCAAAACGTCGTTGAAGTCCCGATTCTAAGCCATAAAGCATGGCACACTGAACTATCGAGTAGTCATCAGCTTTGCTCTGCCAGACGTTCATAACATCTGGTGTTGCTCCAGCAGCAGGCCTGGCACCCAGCGGTGCTTCCAGGACATAATTCTTCTGTGCAGCAATGAGGATAATCCTCAAGTTACGGACCCAGTCCATGTAATTGCTACCATCATCTTTCAACTTTGCTTTCTCAAGGAACGCATTAAAATTCAACGGAACAACATCACGGGCCATCTATCTACAATCAAACATAAGCAAGCAAGATACTATCAGGTACTAAGTTCATGATAAATTTAGGTTCAATTAATCATATTACTAAAGAACTCCCACTTAGATAGACATCCCTCTAATCCTCTAAGTGATTACGTGATCCAAATCAACTTAACCATGTCCGATCATCACGTGAGATGGAGTAGTTTCATTGGTGAACATCACTATGTTGATCATATCTACTATATGATTCACGCTCGACCTTTCGGTCTCCGTGTTCTGAGGCCATATCTGTATATGCTTGGCTCGTCAAGTATAAACTGAGTATTCCAAGTGTGCAACTGTTTTGCACCCGTTGTATTTGAACGTAAAGCCTATCACACCCGATCATCACGTGGTGTCTCAGCACGAAGAACTTACGCAACGGTGCATACTCAGGGTGAACACTTCTTGATAATTAGTGAGAGATCATCTTAAAATGCTACCGTCAATCAAAGCAAGATAAGATGCATAAAAGATAAACATCACATGCAATCAATATAAGTGATATGATATGGCCATCGTCATCTTGTGCTTGTGATCTTCATCTTCGGAGCACCGTCGTGATCACCATCGTCACCGGCGCGACACCTTGATCACCATCGTAGCATCGTTGTCGTCTCGCCAATCTTATGCTTCCACGACTATCGCTACCGCTTAGTGATAAAGTAAAGCATTACAGCGCAATTGCATTGCATACAATAAAGCGACAACCTTATGGCTCCTGCCAGTTGCCGATAACTTGGTTACAAAACATGATCATCTCATACAATAAAATTTAGCATCATGTCTTGACCATATCACATCACAACATGCCCTACAAAAACAAGTTAGACGTCCTCTACTTTGTTGTTGTAAGTTTTACGTGGCTGCTACGGGCTTAAGCAAGAACCAATCTTACCTACGCATCAAAACCACAACGATAGTTTGTCAAGTTAGTGCTGTTTTAACCTTTGCAAGGACCGGGCGTAGCCACACTCGGTTCAACTAAAGTTGGAGAAACTGACACCCGCTAGCCAACTTTGTGCAAAGCACGTCGGGAGAACCGGTCTCGCGTAAGCGTACATGTAATGTCGGTCCGGGCCGCTTCGTCCAACAATACCGCCGAACCAAAGTATGACATGCTGGTAAGCAGTATGACTTATATCACCCACAGCTCACTTGTGTTCTACTCGTGCATATAACATCAACACATAAAACCTAGGCTCGGATGCCACTGTTGGGGAACGTAGTAATTTCAAAAAAATTCCTACGCACACGCAAGATCATGGTGATGCATAGCAACGAGAGGGGAGAGTGTGATCTACGTACCCTTGTAGACTGACAGCGGAAGCGTTAGCACAACGCGGTTGATGTAGTCGTACGTCTTCACGGCCCGACCGATCAAGCACCGAAACTACGACACCTCCGAGTTTTAGCACACGTTCAGCTTGATGACGATCCCCGGACTCCGATCCAGCAAAGTGTCGGGGAAGAGTACCATCAACACGACGGCGTGGTGACGATCTTGATGTTCTACCATCGCAGGGCTTCGCCTAAGCACCGCTACAATATTATCGAGGATTATGGTGGAAGGGGCACTGCACACGGCTAAGAAAACGATCACGTGGATCAACTTGTGTGTCTAGGGGTGCCCCCCGCCCCCGTATATAAAGGAGCAAGGGGAGGAGGCTGACCGGCCCTATAGGCGCGCCAAGGAGGAGTCCTCCTCCTAGTAGGAGTAGGACTCCTACTAGGAGGGGGAATGAAGTGGGGAAGGAGAAGGAAAGGGGGGCGCCGCCCCCCCTCTCCTAGTCCAATTCGGACCAGGGGGGAGGAGGTGCGCGGCCCATGCTGGCTGCCCTTCTCTTTCTGCACTAAGGCCCATATGG
>NC_041392.1:451805725-451902582 GCF_002162155.2 Triticum dicoccoides | reverse complement strand
CCCATTACTTCTTCCGGGGGGGGGGGGGTCCGGTAGCCCTCCGGTACTCCGGTTTTCTCCGAAATCACCCGGAACACTTCCGGTGTCCGAATATAGCCGTCCAATATATCAATCTTCATGTCTCGACCATTTTGAGACTCCTCGTTATGTCCGTGATCATATCCGGAACTCCGAACTAAGTTCGGTACATCAAAACTCATAAACTCATAATATAACTGTCATCGAAACCTCAAGCGTGCGGACCCTACGGGTTCGAGAACAATGTAGACATGACCAAGACATGTCTCCGGTCAATAACCAATAGCGGAACCTGGATGCTCATATTGGCTCCTACATATTCTACGAAGATCTTTATCGGTCAGACCGCATAACAACATACGTTGTTCCCTTTGTCATCGGTATGTTACTTGCCCGAGTTTCGATCGTCGGTATCTCAATACCTAGTTCAATCTCGTTACCGGCAAGTCTCTTTACTCGTTTCATAATACATCATCTCGCAACTAACTCATTAGTTGCAATGCTTGCAAGGCTTATGTGATGTGCATTACCGAGAGGGCCCAGAGATACCTCTCCAACAATCGGAGTGACAAATCCTAATCTCGAACTACGCCAACCCAACATTTACCTTTGGAGACACCGGTAGAGCTCCTTTATAATCACCCAGTTATGTTGTGACGTTTGGTAGCACACAAAGTGTTCCTCCGGCAAACGGGAGTTGCATAATCTCATAGTCATAGGAACATGTATAAGTCATGAAGAAAGCAATAGCAACATACTAAATGATCGGGTGCTAAGCTAATGGAATGGGTCATGTCAATCACATCATTCTCCTAATAATGTGATCCTGTTAATCAAATGACAACACATGTCTATGGTTAGGAAACATAACCATCTTTGATTAATGAGCTAGTCAAGTAGAGGCATACTAGTGACGTTTGGTTTGTCTATGTATTCACACAAGTATTATGTTTCCGGATAATACAATTCTAGCATGAATAATAAATATTTATCATGATATAAGGAAATAAAATAATAACATTATTATTGCCTCTAGGGCATATTTCCTTCAAATACCAGGGCAGCCCATCCTGCACGCCAGACACTTGCTGAGTAATCACGATGGTCGAAAGTGATCGGTTGAGACGACCAGTGGTAGGACTCCGCAGTGATAGGCCTTCGGGCGTATTTTTCTAGGAGTGCCGTTTTGTTTCTGCCATTGATCACGTGTAACACATTTACTGTTTTGACTTATGGTGGAAATTTCTTTTGTTCCCCAGTGTCTTCCATGAGAGGCTCATCCTCATCTTCGCTTGGTGTATCCTCCCCCTTGTGTACGGCGTTGAACTTGCCGGACTTCTTGAAGACCCAACATTCTCTGTGGGTATGATTGGCCGGTTTGCCAGGGGTGCTATGGACCTGACATATTTGGTCCAGAATTTTGTTTAGGCTGGACAGTTCGTCTCTGGCGCCTTTAGGGGGCTACTTTTGCTGACTTGGCCGAGAGCTTTTGAATCCAGCGTTTACTGCCGTGCTCTTCATGCTGTCTCTTTTATTTCGGCGTTTGTTATTGTTGTTGCGCTGTGATTTCCCGTTTCCATCTCTAACTTCAGATGTACTGGGGTCGCTGGAGCTGCATCGGGCTAGCCAGCTGTCTTCACCCGTGCAAAAGCGGGTCACGAGGCTTGTTAATGCTGCCATTGTTCTCGGTTTTTCTTGGCCGATGTGTCGGGTAAGCCATTCGTCACGGACGCTGTGCTTAAAAGCTGCCAAGGCTTCAGCGTCCGGGCAGTCGACAATGTGGTTCTTTTTAGTAAGAAACCTGTTCCAAAGCTTTCGGGCTGACTCTCCAGGCTGTTGAGTTATATGACTCAAATCATCCGTGTCCGGAGGTCGGACATAAGTCCCTTGAAAGTTTGCCCGAAAAGCGTCTTCGAGCTTTGCCCAGCTTCCAATGGAGTTTTCGGGGAGGCCTTTAAGCCAATGACGAGCTAGCCCTTTGAGTTTGAGTGGTAAGTACTTGATGGCACGGAGATCATCTCCTCGAGCCATATGGATGTGGAGGATATAGTCCTCGATCCAGACCCCAGGGTCTGTTGTTCCGTCGTATGCCTCTATGTTTACAGGTTTGAATCCCTCTGGAAATTCATGATCCAACACCTCATCAGTGAAACATAGGGGGTGTGCGGCACCCCTGTATCTGGGTGTACCGCGTTGTTCGGATGTTTGTTGTGTTATATCATATGTTGGGGCGCGCTTGCGTGGTCCATAGATGGATCTGGTTGCGCTGTCCTGTTGGTGCAGGCCCTCGCGTGAATCGCGTATTGTCTTGTGGGTGGCATTGTTTGCCGCTCTATGTTGGCCGTGAGGTCGTCTATCCGGCCAAGTGGCTGTTTTGATTTTTGGTTGTGAGGGGTCTGAGGCCTCCTCATCGAATTCAGGTAGCAACTTCCGCTTTGGGTAGCTCTTGGTGGGGCGATTGTCACCGTACTTCGTTGCTGTGTTGAGTACTTTACTCCATCTGATTTGGAGTGTGTTCTGCGCAGCCTTGAGCCTTTGCTGCTGCTTTTTCAGACTCCTCGCGGTGGCAACAAGCCTTTGACGGGCATTCTGCTGCTCCGGGTGCATGTCCGGCATTGTGTCGTCCGGACTATTATCTTTGACTGAATTGGTTTGTTCGGTTTGATTCTCCGTATTGTCGTGGTCCAGCAGTGGTTCGCCCTGCTCCAACGCTGGGTCTGTGTTATCGTTATTTCTCGCGAGGCGTGATTTGGGGCGGCGCTTGCGCCGCCGCTTTGACTGCTTCTCGAGGGAATAAGCCTTCGGTGCGTCCTTCCATTCCTCGTCGTCTTCTTTTGGTGTGTCCACCATGTATACGTCATATGATGAAGTGGACGTCCAGTGCCCTGTGGGCGGTGGTTCCTCTTCGCGTCCTGCATCATTGTCCATACCGTCGATGTCTTCGGAGTCGAAGTCGAGCATGTTGGCTGAGTCATCGACAGTGGCTATTAAGTGCGTGGTGGGTGGGTGTCGAATTTCTTCGTCGTCCACATCCCAATCCTGTTGGCCGTAATACGGCCAGGACTCTCATGACGAAGAGAGAGACCTTAGTGAATTCAGAATGTCACCGAAGGGCGAGTGCTGAAAGATATCCGTGGCAGTGAATTTCATGATCGGCGCCCAATCGGATTCGACTGGCAAGGGCGCGGATGATTCGGTTTCCGGAAGAGAGTCCGGCACCTTGGAGTCACGGGCTGCACGGAGATTTATGCTGGTGTTCGGCTCAATCGCTGTTGAGACTGCAACCCCTGAGGCGGTGTCTAACCACCCGTCCTCGATTGTCGCAGTTGGCTCCGAACTAAGGGTCGGAGCTGATGCGGGTGCGGCTTCTGGGGTACTGTTCGGCGGTAGAGCTAGGTAATACCCATCGCGACAGTGGGGCGCATCCGGCTGCGGCTCGAATCCGTCGAAGATCAAGTCTCCGCGGATGTCGGTCGTGTGGTTCAAACTTCCAAATCTGACCTGATGGCCAGGGGCGTAGCTTTCAATCTGCTCCAGATGGCCCAACGAATTAGCCCGTAGTGCAAAGCCGCCGAGTACGAAGATCTGTCTGGGGAGAAAAGTCTCACCCTGGACCGCATCGCTATCGATGATAGTAGGAGCCATCAAGCCTAACGGCGACGACACAGAGGAACTCTCAATGAAAGCACCAATGTCGGTGTCAAAACCGGCAGATCTCGGGTAGGGGGTCCCGAACTGTGCGTCTAGGCCGAATGGTAACAGGAGGCAAGGGACAGGAAGTTTTACCCAGGTTCGGGCCCTCTTGATGGAGGTAAAACCCTATGTCCTGCTTGATTAATATTGATGATATGGGTGTTACAAGAGTAGATCTACCACGAGATCAGAGAGGCTAAACCCTAGAAGCTAGCCTACGGTATGATTGTATGTTGTGATTGTTGTCCTACGGACTAAAACCCTTCGGTTTATATAGACACCGGAGAGGGTTAGGGTTACACAAGGTCAGTTACAAAGGAGGAGATATCCATATACGTATTGCCTAGCTTGCCTTCCACGCCAAGTAGAGTCCCATCTGGACACGAGACGAAGTCTTCAATCTTGTATCTTCATAGTCTAACAGTCCGGCCAATGGAGATAGTCCGGCTGTCCGAAGACCCCCTAATCCAGGACTCCCTCAGGTACCATAATCCAAGTGTTAGTGTGTGAGCTATATATCGAAGAATATGCTTCACAGCCTTATGGTGTGATTCCTTCGGTTAGCTTGAAATTGGGCACACATGCAAACACTAAGCATAATATCTGGCCTAGATGTACATAAGTACAATAAAGAACCAATCATGGAGCAGGATACCTTTTGATCAAAGTCAATATCATTTTCATCAGTGCATAGATGGCCATTTGTGGGCATAGGGATTTTGACTCCTTTGCAATCTTGCATGTCGAATTTCCTCGGTACATCCTTGAGGTATTTCTCCTGAGATATGAATATGCCATTGCGCTGTTGACGAATCTGAAGACCTAAGAAGAATTTCAATTCTCCCATCATAGACATTTGATATTCTTCACTCATCATATAGGCAAATTCATCACTGTAACATTGGTCAGTACAGCCAAAAATGATATCATCAACATAAATTTGGCACACAAACAATTCACCATCATAACATTTAGTGAAAAGAGTTGGAACAAGTGAACCGGGTTTGAAGCCTTTCTTCATGAGGAATTCCTTCAAAGTATCATACCATGCCCGTGGGGCCTGCTTGAGGCCATAGAGGGCCTTATTGAGTCTGAAGACTTTGTCAGGATGCTTTGGATCTTCAAAACCTAGGGGCTGAGCAACATATACTTCTTCCTCAAGCTTACCATTGAGGAATGCACTTTTCACATCCATTTGATATAGGATGATATCATGATGGTTAGCATAAGCAAGTAATATGTGAATAGCTTCAAGTCTAGCAATAGGTGCAAAAGTTTCATCAAAATCAATTCCTTCAACCTATGTGTAGCCTTGAGCTACAAGTCGTGCCTTATTCCTCACCACAAGGCCATTTTCATCTTGCTTGTTGCGGTAGATCCACTTTGTGCCGATGATATTGTGCTTGCGAGGATCTGGATGTTTGACCAGTTCCCAGACGTTGTTGAGCTCGAATTGATGTAATTCCTCTTGCATAGCTTGAATCTACTCAGGCTCCAGAAATGCTTCATCTACCTTAGTGGGCTCTGTGATAGAGACGAAAGCAAAGTGCCCACAAAAGTTACATAAATGTGAAGCTCTTGAGCGTGTGAGAGGACCTAGAATGTTGATTTCGCTGATGATTTTCTCAATTTGCACTTCATTTGAAACGCGAGGATGAGCGGGTTGTCGTTGAGGAATTTGATCAGTACTTTCTTCAACACCATTTTCCTCAGGTGCATCAGCATGACGTTCTTCATGTTCTGGAATGACTTCTTCAGCAGATTCTTCGGTAGGAATGACATCCTATGTAGCCTTGAACTTAATAGATTCCTCAGGAGATATTTCATCTGTCATAGGAGGTAGGTGCTCTCTTTGCGAGCCATTAGTCTCATCGAACCACACATCTTGAGTTTCAACAACCTTGTGGTGATAGGTGTTGAAGACTCTGTAGGTGTGTGAGTCCTTACCATAACCGAGCATAAAACCTTCATGTGCTTTCGGTGCAAATTTAGAATTGTGATGAGGATCTCTAATCCAACATTTAGCACCGAAGACTTTGAAATAACTCACATTGGGTTTCTTGTCAGTGAGGAGTTTATATGCAGTCTTCTTGAAGAATTTGTGAAGATATACCCTGTTGATGATGTGGCACGCAGTATCAATTGCCTCAGGCCAAAAGCGAGGAGGCGTCTTGTACTCATCAAGTATAGTGCGGACCGTCTCAACAAGAGTCCTATTCTTGCGCTCCATGATGCCATTTTGCTGAGGAGTATAAGGAGCAGATAACTCATGAGTAATACCAAGTTCATCAAGATAGTCATCAAGACCAGTGTTCTTGAAGTCAGTTCCATTATCACTCTGATGTGCTTGATCTTCACACCAAAGTTGGTTGAAGCCCTCGAGGAAAATCGTTTGAAGACTTCCTGCACTTCAGTTTTGTAAGTGATGATATGCACCCATGTATATCGAGAATAATCATCAACAATGACAAAGCCATATAAAGATGCAACATTAGTAAATGTGGCATAGTCAGTAGGGCCAAAGAGATCCATGTGAAGCAATTCAAATGGTCGAGTAGTAGTCATGATAGTCTTCACTAGATGCTTGGCCTTGGTCATCTTTCCAGCTTCACAAGCTCCACACAAATGGTCCTTGAGGAATTTGACACCCTCGATGCCAATGCCATGCTTCTTCTTCGCGAGCGTGCGCAGATTCCTCATGCCAGCATGACCAAGTCGTTGATGCCATAGCCAACCTTCTGAAGCTTTTGCAAGTAGACACGTAGCAGGTTGTGGTCCTGTAGCGAAATCAACAATATACAAATCTCCTCTCCTAAAGCCTTCGTCAGTGTATGTGATATGCTTCAGATGTGATGGAGATAGAGCAGAGTCCATCAATAAGCTCCTGTCACCAGTCATGTGATTTGTACATCCACTATCGAGGGCCCACTTAGTGGCTTTGGGTTGATCATCCTGCATATGAATTAGTGCAACTTACAAACTCATATACTTCATCAGTGAAGAATATGGTATTGATTTCATCAGATCAATTTCATCAAGCAATAGAACAGATAAGGTAGTATGAGGATGTGAGAAATGAAAATTCATTTCTTCATGATTAGCTTGCGTCCTTTCAAGCAAATTCAGGTCTCCAACAAATTCTTCAGAAGATTAAGTTCGTCTAGAGACCTGACCCTGCATAAGAGGTTAGTTCTTTTTCTTCACCACCCACATCTAAAGGGGTGGCAAAGAGTTCATCATTTTGTGAGCTCCATAGAGAAAGGTGGCATAGATGCCAATCCACTTCGTTTCACATCAGAGGGGTTAGGGTAAGCATAAGAGTAAGCAGAGAAATTCTTCGAGGACTTATGAATATATGATTTGAAGAATAATGCACATATCCATAATCCTTAGATCTTCCCTGCAAAACAGACGGGTTAGCACGATGATGCTCATGTGAGGACTTTGATCCTTTTGAGGAATTTAATCCACGTGAGGAGTTTGGTCCGTATGAGGACTTGGATCCATATGAAGAATTTGGTCCATATGAAGAATTTGATCTGGGGTTCCTATTCTTCATAGGTGGTGTCATGATGACATTCACTTGAAGATTTTCAAGGCACCTTTTGGGAACCCAGATTTTCTTCATAGGAGAACCGTTCCTGTAGTTAGTGCCAACATATCTAGTAAATACGTCACCATTCTGATTTTTGAACAGTTTATAATTGAAGTCAAATGACTCATCCGAAGAATATGAAGATTCACATGTAAAGCCAGATAAAGTAGATGGATCCACTAAAGGTCCCTTTGCTGCAACCCATGAGGTTTTGGGATACTGCTCAGGATTCCAGTAGGTCCCATCAGCATTAAGTTTCCTCTCAAAGGCAATACCCTCTTTCCTAGGGTTTCTGTTGAGGATCTGCTTTTTCAGCACGTCACAAAGAGCCTGATGCCCTTTGAGGCTTTTGTACATGCCTGTCATATACAATTCCTTCAGCCCTGCATCATCAGTGATACTAGTAATGTCCTCAGATGAGGAATTAGTGATAGCAGAGGCAGTTGAAGAATTTGCAGCAATGGAAGTATTTGAGCATTCAGGTGAAGAATTAGAAGTTTCACGTTCAATGCACTTCAAACATGGAGGAACAAATTCTTCCTGAGTAGCGCTGATCTGTTGAGCAAGTAATGAATCACGCTCCTTCTGAAGATCTTCATAACTCACTCTTAACTGCTCAAGATTTTGCTTTCTTTGAAGAAATTCATAAGAAAGCTTCTCATGATCAGATAGGAGAGTGTTATGATGACCTTGAAGATTGTCAAACTTGGACTGGAGTCCCTGAAGACTTTCAGCCAAAGCTTTGGAATGATCCATTTCTTCATCCAACATATCGTCACTCTCATTTAGCATGTTTTGAACTTTTTCCAAAGCTCTTTGTTGTTTAGTGGCAAGGGAAGCAAGTTTGACATAACTGGGTCCAAATTCATCACCAGATTCATCATCACTGGACTCATATAAGTAGCATTCCGTTACCTTGGCACCTTTTTCCATAAGGCATGGTGCAGAGGATGATGGTTCTGGATTGAAAGCCATAGCCTTGCGCGATTCCATGAAGTCGTCGAACCAGGGTTCGTGGTGAGATCGATGACTTTCATATACCTCAAAGAGTCGGTCCTAGATGAGTTTCGCATGGCTGAGATGCATAACGTTCCTGAACTGGTTTTGTGACAAGCTGGAGGAGATGATGTCCTTCACCATGAGGTTGAGCAGCGTGTACTTGCGAATATCATCAGCCTCCACCATCTTGCATAGGTCAGTAAGACCAATTTAGGTGACGGTCCAGAGTTTGATGTTCATCGCCATGAGGCGCTTCTTCATCATGGCCTTCCACTTGGGATACTCATGACCGTCAAAGATGGGGCATGTCACAGTCTTCATTTCTGTGGTCGACATAACTAAAACTCAAGGCGGCTAAACCAAAATCACACAGAACAAGGGAGTACCTTGCTCTGATACCAATTGAAAGAGTGTTATATCGACTAGAGGGGGTGAATAGGCGATTTTTATGAATTCTTCACTAAGGAATTTCAGGGTGAGGAAATTCCTGAGTGAAGAACTACTTGCAGCGGAATAAGTACTCAGAAGTAAACATAATAGAGCATGAGCATGGTCTTCATGATGAAATGAAAACAAGCACAGAGTACAGAAAGCATAACACACAGGATAAACAGAATGAAGACAAACAGACTGAAGAAATTGAGCTGAGGAAATAGAGAAAGTCTTCAGTCAAAGTCTTCAAATTGATATGAACAAGCACACAACACAGAAATGAGGAAATGCAAGGGTTGAGAAAATGGAACCAGGTAGCTTGGTGAAGACAATGATTTGGTAGACCAGTTCCAACTGCTGTGACAGTTGTACATCTGGTTAGGGCGGCTAGGTATTTAAACCTGAGGACGCACAGTCCCAGACACCCAGTGCTGAACCTGCAGCTCAGGACACTTAGTCCTCACCGTATCCCCCTTGAGCTAAGGTCACACAGACCTCGCCCAATCACTCGTGGTAAGTCTTCAGGTGACTTCCAAACCTTCACAGATTCGGTCACTCGGTGATCCACAATTTCCTCTTGGATGCTTTAGACCATGACGCCTAACCGTCTGGAAGATGCATAGTCTTGAAAGGTAACAAGCGTCGGATCCACATAGGATCAATCTCTTCAGTGATGCTCAATCACTTTGGGTTTGTAGGTGTTTGGGTTTGGGTTTTCCTCACTTGATGATCTTCACTCAAAGTCCTCAGAGGATGGGATGCTCTCAAATGACAAGTGTTAGTTTCTCTCGGAGCAGCCTATCAGCTAGTGGTTGTAGGGGGGCGGCTATTTATAGCCTAGGGAGTAGCCCGACATGATAAGACATAAATGCCCTTCAATGATATGACCGTTAGGTGGAAGGATATTTTGGGACAGCTGGCGCGTAGCACAACAACGGTCGGAAATTTGACTAACAAATTCCTCAGGGCTATCATGTTCCTCACTGTGTAGGTAATCCGCAATGGCGAATTCCAAACTCCTCAGTCAGAACAAATTCCTCGGAGACCATAAGAACTTCGTCTCTGTCACTGAAGAAATTTGACCGAACTGTATGAGATTTCCAATGGCTTCACTCGAAGGGATTGGTAGGTGTAGGATTTGAGTTGAGCATCACTTGGAAATTTCTCCTTAGTATTTCCTCGACCCCCTTAAATAGTATGGTGTTTCCTATGACTCAAGAAAGAGAAAAAGAAACTACAAAAACAAAAGTCTTCATGCTTCATGTTCCTCAAATGAATACCAAGTCGTCAGGATCACACCAATTTCTTCACTTTCAAAGTCTTCAGAAATCCAAAGTCTTCAGTTGAAGAACTTCATTTTTAGGGGTCGACTTTCTCTGTAAATATAAAACTCCTCATAGACTTATAGACCTGTGTACACTCACAACCGCATCAGTCCCTTAACCTACAAGTCTTCAATACACCAAAATCACTAAGGGGAACTAGATGCACTTACACTACACATGCGAGTCTAAGAGTATAGCAGTGGAATGTAAAACATTGCACATGAAGGTAAAGGGAGGAGTTTGAAGGGAGCAAACGCAATGTAGACACGGATATTTTTGGCGTGGTTCTGATAGGTGGTGCTATCGTACATCCATGTTGATGGAGACTTCAACCCATGAAGGGTAACGGTTGCGCGAGTCCACGGAGGGCTCCTCCCATGAAGGGTCCACGAAGAAGCAACCTTGTATATCCCACCATGGCCATCGCCCACGAAGGACTTGCCTCACTAGGTTAGATCTTCACAAAGTAGGCGATCTCCTTACCTGTACAAACTCCTTGGTTCAACTCCACAATCTTGACGGAGGCTCCCAAGTGACACCTAACCAATCTAGGAGACACCACTCTCCAAAAGGTAATAGATGGTGTGTTGATGATGAACTCCTTGCTCTTGTGCTTCAAATGATAGTCTCCCCAACACTCAACTCTCTCTCACTGATTTGGATTTGGTGGAAATATGATTTGAGTGGAAAGCAACTTGGAGATGGCTAGAGATCAAGATTTATGTGGTTGGAGTGGAATATCTTGACCTCAACACAAGTGTAGGTGGTTCTCTCTCAGAAAATGTATGTTGGAAGTGTAGGCATGTTCTGAGGCCTCTCTCTTCGCGAATGAAGAGTGGGTGGAGGGGTATATATAGCCTCCACACAAAATCTAACCGTTACACACAATTTACCAAACTCGGTGAGAACGAATCATGAAACTTGGTCGGACCGATTCAGTTCAAAATGTGAACGTTAGGATTTTCGGTGGGACCGACACGTCAACTCGGTGGGACCGATTTCATTAGGGTTAGGGCATAACGTAATCTCGGTGAGGCCGAGTACACAAACTCGGTGGGACCGATTTTGGTAATAAGCTAACTAGAGAGTTGGCCAGGCAAACTTGGTGGGACCGATTCGCTCATCTCGGTTGGACCGAAACGTTACGAAGGGGAAACAGAGAGTTTGCATTGCAAACTCGGTGGGACCGATCTCTCATCTCGGTTAGACCGAAACGTTACGAAGGGAAACAAAGAGTATGCAATCACATCTCGGTGAGACCGAGATCCCTATCGGTGAGACCGAAAAGACTAGGGTTTTGTGGCAGTGGCTATGTCAACTGAACTCGGTGGCGCCGGATGGAAAGTTTTGGTGGGACCGAGTTTGAATTTTGGTTTGGGACAAATGTGGATATGAGAAAGTGGTTGAGGATTTTCGAGCATATCACTAAGCATTTGGAGCAAGTAACCCATTAAGCAACACCTCATCCCCTTTTAATAGTATTGGCTTTTCCTATGGACTCAATGTGATCTTGGATCACTAAAAGGTAAAATGTAGAGTCTTGAGCTTTAGAGCTTGAGCCAATCTTTTGTCCGTAGCATTTTGAGGGGTCCACATTTCTAATCCATGCCATGCCAATCATTGAGCTTTCCTGAAATATTTATCTCGAAATAGTATTAGCTCAATGAGCTATATGTTGTTAGGAATTACCAAAACCACACAGGGATAGTTGCACTTTCAGCAAGACAACAGTGAACTGCTCAGGATGGTAAGTCCTCTGCAAATCACTACTTCCCTCTGCGAAGGGACTATCTATTTACTTTTATGTTGTGTCATCACCTTCTAAAACAAGCGCTAGAACCTGAGAGCACTGCTATCATGACTTATGCATTGTGTGTAGCTAATGTTGGGTGCATCATGACTGGATCTTTTCTACCATGAATTACAATGTTTAGTCGCCGCTTGGACTTTGGAGATGCTCTGCATTTATGTTTTGCGATCTCAAAAAGGGCTAGTGAGATACCACTATTATCATATTATATCATGGTTGTTTTGACAACGTATTGCTGTTTGAGATATCTTATTATTCCTCGCTAGTTGATTATGTCATTGATATGAGTTAATATAATCTTTAAGAGTTATTGTCGGCATGGTTAGTTATAATGTTGGCTGAAAACATGGGTGTTGTTTAAGCTTATTTATGCAAACAAGAGCAAAATAGTTCGTAAAAGTTTTTCTTTTTCACTTTCAGTTTATCAACTAAATTGCTTGAGGACAAGCAAAGGTTTAAGCTTGGGGGAGTTGATACGTCTCCAACGTATCTAATTTTCCAAACGCTTTTCCTCTTGTTTTGGACTCTAATTTGCATGAATTGAATGAAACTAACCCCGGACTGACGTTGTTTTCAGCAGAACTACCATGGTGTTGTTTTTGTGCAGAAATAAAAGTTCTCAGGATGGAACGAAACTTTGCGAGGAATTTTTATACAGATAAAGAGAATTTCTTGAGCCAAGACCTAGCGGAGAGGGGCACCTGGGTGGGCACAACCCACCAGGGTGTGCCCGCCTCTCCTGGCGTACCCAGGTGGGTTGTCCCCACCTGGTGGTCCCGCAGACCCTAAAACCGACGCTATAAATCCTATTTTTTCCAGAAAAAATCAGGGAGAAAGAATTATCGCGATCCACAAGACGGAGTAGTTGTCACCTCCTGTTCTTCATCGGGAGGCCAGATCTGGAGTCCGTTTAGGGCTCCGGAGAGGGGGGTCTTCATTCTTCGTCATCACCAACCCTTCTAAATTGCCAATTTCATGATGCTCCCCACCGGGACTGAGTAATTCCTTCATATGCTCGCTGGTCGGTGAGGAGTTGGATGAGATTCATCATGTAATCAAGTTAGTTTTGTTAGGGCTTGATCCCTAGTATCCACTATGTTCTAAGATTGATGTTGCTATGACTTTGCCATGCTTAATGCTTGTCACTTTGGGCCCGGGTGTCATGATTTCAAATCTGAACCATTTATGTTATCACCATTATATCCATGTTCTAGATCCGATCTTGGAAATTATAGTCACCTACTATGTGTTATGATCCAGCAACCCCGGGGTGACAATAGTCAGGACCACTCCCGATGATGGCCGTAGTTTGAGGAGTTCATGTATTCACTATGTGTTAATGCTTTGTTCTGGTTCTCTATTAAAAGGAGGCCTTAATATCCCTTAGTTTTCAATATGGACTCCGCTGCCACGGGAGGGTAGGACAAACATGTGAGTTCTTTCCATAAGCATGTATGACTATTTAGGGAATACATACCTACATTATATTGATGAACTGGAGCTAGTGCCGCATCGCCCTAGGTTATAACTGTCTCATGATGAATATCATCCAACAAGTCACTGATCCAATGCCTACATTTTTATCCTATATTGTTCTTGCTAATTTACTACTGCTATCATCACTGTTACACTTGCTACAAAATTACTGCTATCACTGTTACCGTTACCGTTGCTGCTGCCACTATTGTCAAAACTACCATATTACTTTGCTACTGATCACGTTGCTGCAGATAATTAATCACTCCAGGTGTGGTTAAATTGACAACTCGACTGCTAATACCTTCAAATATTCTTTGGCTCCCCTTGTGTCGAATCTATAAATTTGGGTTGAATACTCTACCCTTGAAAACTGTTGTGATCCCCTATACTTGTGGGTTATCAGGGAGGGCAAAATTATATGGGCCAACACTAATGTCAACACGTAATGGGCGAAGTCGAGGCAACACCGTACTCATGTCAGCCCATTAATAACGAAGAGGCGGCATCTGTTTCAATCTTTGCTTGTGCCATGGGACGCAAGGTGTCTACTCCGGTCTTCACCCATCCCACGCCAATCATGGGCATCATGGGACCAATAATGCTAAACTCAGGGGCCGCATACGGGGCTGTTATGGGCTTTCCAAAACTACTCTTCAGCCCCTCCTATTTTCACCCTTAATCCTATCAAAAAGTGACAAGTCAATATCACTCTGTAAACACCCAGTAAAAGTCTATCGATGTAGCAAACCGTGCCTTGGGTTTAACTAGAGCACAATTACATTATGTCACATCGCTCGAGTTCACGATCCTTGGGTCAGAGGAGAAGCATCCCTGTCACATACTTTTTGAGTAGTCAATAGAGTAAATCAGTAAATCTCTTTGATTGAAATGCATACATACCTTTTAAATAACTCTAAACAAAGAAAAAATAATTGCTTGTTGTCATGTGTGGGATGGTTAAAAGTAGGAGGTTAATGGAATTGGAGTCATAGGCTCCTAGTCACACTGAGGCTGCCATCTACCCCCTCCGTTCCTAAATGTAAGCCTTTCTAGAGATTTTAATATGAACTACATATATATGTATATAGATGTAATTCAGAGTGTAGATTCACTCATTTTTCTCTGTATGTAGTCCATATTAGAATCTCTAGAAAGATTAATATTTAGGAACAGAGAGAGTAGCTGGCAACGCAGTCGGTGCCTTCTCTGCATATGGACGAAGGTTATGCATGAAGTTTGAAGTGGGAGGACGGAGGTCCAGCGACTCTAGACATGTGGAGATCGGCATCTAGCCTGCCTAGCGGATCCATACGTGTGTCGACGAGGGGCAATGTGACAACACCTGGTAGCAAGCTTTGTATGTTGCAACTTTCAAGCTAGCATCCTTATCAAAATCCATCAACCTGCTTGTTCCAGTTGTGCGTGGACCTATTGATCCAGGCCGGGAATAGGTTGCCAATGGGATTGACCGCGTCGATTTCCCAGTGAGAGAGTTGTGTCTCCTAGCCATCAGGGCAATAGACTGGGAGATCACCCGTGAGCTCCCGCTAGCACCAGCCAGACCGAAGCATGTAGAGCCTGATTCACCTACAAGCTTACCGTCTCATCGCCAACTAATCAGTGGCAAATCACAAAGTACATGTTCAGAACCATCAAAAGCGGCAGCAACAACACTTCTCTCCTTAAACACAGCTAAAATTCCCTTTGTTCTGAGATCCTCTCCTTAATTTTACCCTAAAATATCTTCTCCTTTTCTATTTTCTGTCAAATTTGTCGCTCCTTATCCACGGACAGCAAAGCAACAACGAGATGCAGGCGAGGGCGATGGCGTGCATCTCCATGAATGTAGGGAGGTGCAGCTAGGGGGGAGGAGGTGCTCAGGGTAGGGACAATGGCGACTGGGCAACCCCCATTATGCAGCGGGAATGAGAGGAACCCGGAAATCAAACTTGGATCTGCCGACCAGAGCCATCGTCGGACCGGCAGCAGGAAGCTGTGCCGTCCCTACTCTATCTTCTCTTCTCTCCATCTCACCTCCTCTCTCCCTCGTCTCTTCTTCCAAGGAGACCTAAACGCCATGTCCATGGAGTGTCACCGCTGCCGGCCTCCACGTCGCCACACTAGATCCGCCTCGCCCCGATGTCTAGCACTTCCCTTTCGTTCCCCGCCTCTCGGAGCCCTGTCGTCGTCGTCCTGCATCCCGATTGGATCGGGACCACCGCCGCTCGATCTAAAGCCAAACATGCACAGATGGTTTGATGAAAAAATATCAAAATGTTTTTCTTCACTTATCGAGGATTGCGGGTTAAATTAGCCAAAGCACGGGGACTTCTACGTAAAAACGCCATGACGGTGAGCGGACAGAAGCAATAGCCATTATTAGGTAAAGAAAGCAGTATTTGCACTACAAAAATAATGCAGCCTTAGAGCAACTCCAACACGCCGACCCATTTCGTATGCATGTGTTCATTTGGGTCAAAACAGACACAAAAGTCGGCCCAACACGACGACCCAAATGGACGTACGTCCAATTTTTGTCCGCCGGGCGACCCATTCCTGGCCAAAAATTGGGTCTCATTTGCGTTGGCGCGGACATGAGGTGGACACGCATGACGCCTGCCTACTCCTCCCCCTGGCCCACCAGTCGGTGGCACATAAGCCATTCTCTTCCTCCCATCGACATCAAGCCCCCAGCCGCCCCACCCCATCGCCGCCACCCAGTTCTGATGCTCTCACCAGCAGTCTGAACCCACATACCTCCACTGCACCATGCCGCTTCCACCACTGCCTCGCCGCCAGGCCACCATAGTTGCCCACCCGGAGGTCATCGCGAGCACCACCTCGCCCCCTCGCGCCCCGGCCAGCTCCTTCGTCAATGTCACCACGCTCGTCCGACACCGCCAGGCCAGCTACCTAGTCCTGGGAGGTGCGCGTCTCTTTGCCGACCAGCTTCTTTGATGATGCCCGCAAGCTGTTCGACGGTTTTGCCAGCAAGGTTTAAACTGACTCCGCCCACGAGTTATTTTTCAACAATTTCCTTTGCGACTCAGATGATTCTTCATCGGATGATGAGGAGATGGTGACCGATGTGTTGGTCGTCCATGAATTGTTCCGAGGTTCGATCCCGGGGCAACCTACGGCGTTGAATCGCAACTGAGAGAGCGGCCATTTCCTTCTTTGGAAGGACTACTTTGAAACACCCAACCCACTCTTCAAACATTACCAATTCCGTCACCGTTTTCGTATGGCTAGGCATGTTTTCAATCATATTTGGGAGGGGGTGGTCGAATACGATAAGTATTTCGAGTGCAAGGAGGATGCCCTTGGAAAGATTGGCTTCTCCTCTTGTCAGAAATGCACTACATCTATCTGGTACTTGCATACGGAGTTCCCGGTGATCTCATTGATGCGTACGCCCGTATGATCGAGTCTACATGCCTAGACTCCATGTACAAGTTTTGCAAGATATGATTGCAGTGTTTGGCCCCGAGTACTTGACAGAGCCAAATGTTGAAGATACAACCCGCTTGTTGGCGATGAATGCCAGCGGGGGCTTTTGGGGGATGCTTGGTAGTATATACTATATGTACTGGGAGTGGAAGAACTGCCCTTCTGCTTGGCAGGGGCAATATAGGGGGCATGTCAAAGCTTGCACCGTCATACTCGAGGTCGTGGCTTCACAAGATCTCCGTATTCGGCTCTCTTTCTTCAGCATGGACAGGTCTTCACAAGATCTTCAGATTCAACACTCTTTCTTCACCGGCCGCCCACGCAACATGCAGGTGTGCAACGTGTGATGGGCCCAGACCCCTATGTGCATAGGATTTAGACCGGCGTGCTGACCTCTCTGTTAGGCCTAGGTAGGGCTGCGGCGTGTTGATCTTCCGAGGCCGGGCATGACCCAGGAAAGTGTGTCCGGCCAGAGGGATTGAGCGTGTTGGGTTATGTGGTGCACCCCTGCAGGGAATTTATCTATTCGAATAGTTGTGTCCCTCGGTAAAAGGACGACCCGGAGTTGTATTCTGACCTTATGACAACTAGAACTGGTACTTAATAGAACACACCTCTTACAAGTTCTAGAGATAACCCGGTGACCGCTTTTGAAGGAAATATATCCTAGAGGAAAAAATAAAGTTGTCATTTATATTTCCTTATATCATGATAAATGTTTATTATTCATGCTAGAATTGTATTAACCAGAAACTTAGTACATGTCTGAATACATAGACAAACAGAGTGTCCCTAGTATGCCTCTACTTGACTAGCTCGTTAATCAAAGATGGTTAAGTTTTCTGACCATAGAAATGTGTTGTCATTTGATGGACAGGATCACATCATTAGAGAATGATGTGATGGACAAGACCCATCCGTTAGCTTAGCATAATGATCGTTTAGTTTCATTGCTATTGCTTCCTTCATGACTTATACATGTTCCTCTGACTATGCGATTATGCAACTCCCGAATATCGGAGGAACACCTTGTGTGCTATCAAACATCACAACGTAACTGGGTGATTATAAAGATGCTCTACAGGTGTCTTCGATGGTGTTTGTTGAGTTGGCATAGATCGAGATTAGGATTTGTCACTCCATGTATCGGAGAGGTATCTCTGGGCCCTCTCGGTAATGCACATCACTATGAGCCTTGCAAGTAGTGTGACTAATGAGTTAGTTATGGGATGATGCATTATGGAACGAGTAAAGGGACTTGCCGGTAACGAGATTGAACTAGGTATGAGGATACCGACGATCGAATCTCGGGCAAGTAACATACAGATGACAAAGAGAACAACATATGTTGTTGTGAGGTTTGACCAATAAAGATCTTCGTAGAATATGTAGGAGCCAATATGAGCATCCAGGTTCCGCTATTGGTTATTGACTGGAGATGTGTCTCGGTCATGTCTACATAGTTCTTGAACCCGTAGGGTCCGCACGCTTAACATTTGATGACGATTTGTATTATGAGTTATGTGATTTGATAACTGAAGTTTGTTCAGAGTCCCGGATGAGATTACAGACATGACGAGGAGTCTCAAAATGGTCGAGAGGTAAATATTCATATATTGGAAGGTTACATTTGGACACCGGAATGGTTTCAGGAAGTTTCGGATAAGTTCCGGAATACCGGGGGTTACCGAAACCCCCCGGGGAATTAGTGGGCCTTAGTGGAAAGGAGAGGAGGGCCGCAAGGGAGCCCCCCCCATGGCTAGTCCGAATTGGACTAGGGAGGGGGTGGCGCCCCCTCTTTCCTTCTCCCTTCCTCCTCCTTCCCTCTCTCCGTCTCTTGGAAAGGAAGGGGACTCCAACTAGGATTTGGAATCCTAGTTGGACAACCCTATGGCGCGCGCCCCCCTATGGCCGGCCTCCTCCTCCCCCTCCTTTATATACGTGGGAAGGGGGCACCCCAAAGCACAACAAGTCTTCTCTTAGCCGTGTGTAGTGCCCCCCTCCACAGTTACACACCTCGGTCATATCGTCGTAGTGCTTAGGCGAAGCCCTGCGCCGGTAACTTCATCATCACCGTCGCCATGCTGTCATGCTGACGGAACTCTCCCTTGTCCTCAACTTGATCAAGAGCTCGAGGGACGTCATTGTGCTGAACATGTGCAGAACACGGAGGTGTCGTACGTTCGGTGCTAGGATCGGTTGGATCGTGAATACGTTCTACTACATCAACCGCGTTACTAAACGCTTCCGCTTTCGTCTACGAGGGTACGTGGACACACTCTCCCGTCTTGTTGCTATGCATCTACTAGATAGATCTTTCATGATCGTAGGATTTTTTTTGAAATACTGAGTTCCCCAACAGTGGCATCCGAGCCAAGTCTATGTGTAGTTGTTATATGCACGAGTAGAACACAAAGAGTTGTGGGCGATAATAGTCATACTACTTACCACCAACGTCTTACTTTGATTTGGCGGTATTATTGGATGAAGCGGCCCGAACCGACATTACATGACCGCTTTCATGAGACTGGTTCTACCGACGTGCTTCACACACAGGTGGCTGGAGGGTGTCTGTTTCTCCAACTTTAGTTGAATCGAGTTTGACTACGACCGGTCCTTGTTGAAGGTTAAAACAGCACACTTGACGAAAAATTGTTGTGGTTTTGATGCATAGGTAAGAACGGTTCTTGCTAGAAGCCCGTAGCAGCCACCTAAAACTTGCAACAAAAAAGTAGAGGATGTCTAACTTGGTTTTGCAGGGCATGTTGTGATGTGATATGGTCAAGGCGTGATGACATATAAATTGTTGTATCAGATGATCGTGTTTTGTAAAAGTTATCGGCAACTGGCAGGAGCCTTATGGTTGTCGCTTTATTGTATGAAATGCAATCGCCATGTAATTGATTTACTTTATCACTAAGCGGTAGCGGTAGTCGTAGAAGCAATAGTTGGCGATACTACAATGATGCTACGATGTAGATCAAGGTGTCAAGACGGTGACGATGGAGATCATGTCGGTAGTTTAGAGATGGAGATCAAAGGCACAAGATGATGATGGCCATATCATGTCACATATTTTGATTGCATGTGATGTTTATCCTTTATGCATCTTATTTTTCTTAGTATGACGGTAGCATTATAAGATGTCCCTCACTAAATTTCAAGGTACAAGTGTTCTCCCTGAGTATGCATCGTTGCTACAGTTCATCGTGCCGAGACACCACATGATGATCGGGTGTGATAAGCTCTACGTTCACATACAACGGGTGCAAGCCAGTTTTGCACGTGCAGAATACTCGGGTTAAACTTGACGAGCCTAGCATATGCAGATATGGCCTCGGAACACAGAGACCGAAAGGTCGAACGTGTATCATATAGTAGATATGGTCAACATAGTGATGTTCACCATTGAAAACTACTCCATCTCACGTGATGATCGGACATGGTTTAGTTGATATGGATCACATGATCATTTAGATAACTAGAGGGATTTCTATCTAAGTGGGAGTTCTTAAGTAATATGATTAATTGAACTTTAATTTATCATGAACTTAGTACCTGATAGTATTTGCATGTCTATGTTGTTGTAGATCAATGGCCCGTGCTACCGTTCCCTTGAATTTTAATGCGTTCCTAGAGAAAGCTAAGTTGAAAGATGATGGTAGCAACTACACGAACTGGGTTCGTAACTTGAGGATTATTCTCATTGTTGCAAAGAAGAATTACGTCCTAGAAGCACCGCTAGGTGAAGACCCGCTGCAGGAGCAACGCCGAACGTTGTGAACGTCTGGCAGAACAAAGCTGATGACTACTTGCTAGTTCAGTGTGCCATGCTTTACGGCTTAGAATCGGGACTTCAAAGACGTTTTGAACGTTATGGACCATATGAAATGTTCCAGGAGTTGAAGTTAATATTTCAAGCAAATGCCTGAATTGAGAGATATGAAGTCTCCAATAAGTTCTATAGCTGCAAAATGGAGGAGAATAGTTTTGTTAGTGAACATATACTCAGAATGTCTGGGTACCACAACCACTTGATTCAACTGGGAGTTAATCTTCCTGATGATAGTGTCATTGACAGAGTTCTTCAATCACTGCCACCAAGCTACAAAAGCTTCGTGATGAACTATAATATGCAAGGGATGGATAAGACAATTCCCGAGCTCTTCGCAATGCTAAAGGCTGCAGAGGTAGAAATCAAGAAGGAGCATCAAGTGTTGATGGTTAACAAGACCACTAGTTTCAAGAAAAAGGGCAAAGGGAAAGAAGGGGAACTTCAAGAAGAACTGCAAGCAAGTTGCTGCTCAAGTGAAGAAGCCCAAGTCTAGAACTAAGCCTGAGACTGAGTGCTTCTACTGCAAAGGGACTGGTAACTGGAAGCGGAACTGCCCCAAGTATTTGGCGGATAAGAAGGATGGCAAAGTGAAAGGTATATTTGATATACATGTTATTGATGTGTACCTTACTAATGCTCGTAGTAGCGTGCTACCTCTTGAGCACTGCGTTGGTTTTCCCTTGAAGAGGAAAGGGTGATGCAGCAAAGTAGCGCAAGTATTTCCCTCAGTTTTTGAGAACCAAGGTATCAATCCAGTAGGAGACTACACGCAGGTCCCTCGTGCCTACACAAACAAATAAGAACCTCGCAACCAACGCGATAAAGGGGTTGTCAATCCCTTCACGGTCACTTACGAGAGTGAGATCTGATAGAGATAATAAGATAAATATTTATGGTATTTTTATGATATATATTGAAAGTAAAGATTGCAAAGTAAAAATAGATTGGAAACTTATATGATAAAAGATAGACCCGGGGGCCATAGGTTTCACTAGTGGCTTCTCTCAAGATAGCATAAGTATTATGGTGGGTGAACAAATTACTACCGAGCAATTGATAGAAAAGTGCATAATTATGAGAATATCTAGGCATGATCATGTATATAGGCATCACGTCCGCGACAAGTAGACCGAAACGATCCTGAATCTACTACTATTACTCCACACATCAACCGCTATCCATCATGCATCTAGAGTATTAAGTTCATAAGAACAGAGTAATGCATTAGGCAAGATGACATGATGTAGAGGGATAAACTCAAGCAATATGATATAAACCCCATATTTTTATCCTCGATGGCAACAATACAATACGTGCCTTGCTGCCCCTACTGTCACTGGGAAAGGACACCGCAAGATTGAACCCAAAGCTAAGCACTTCTCCCATTGCAAGAAAGATCAATCTAGTAGGCCAAACCAAACGGATAATTCGAAGAGACTTGCAAACATAACCAATCATACATAAAAGATTTCAGAGAAGAATCAAATATTGTTCATAGATAAACTTGATCATAAACCCACAATTCATCGGATCTCGACAAAGACACCGTAAAAAGAGTTACATCAAATAGATCTCCAAGAAGATCGAGGAGAACATTGTATTGAGATCCAAAGAGAGAGATAATAAGCCATCTAGATAATTACTATGGACCCGAAGGTCTATGGTAAACTACTCACACATCATCGGAGAGGCTATGGTGTTGATGTAGAAGCCCTCTATGATCGATTCCCCCTCTGGCGGAGCTCCAGAAAAGGCCCCAAGATGGGATCTCTTGGTTACAGAAGGTTGCGGCGGTGGAAATAGGGTTTCGTGGTGCTCCTCGATGTTTTCAGGGTATATGGATATATATAGGAGGAAGAAGTAGGTGGATGGAGCTGCGAGGGGCCCACGAGGGTGGGGGCGCGCCTAGGGGGGCAGGCGCGCATCCCTGCCTTGTGGCCACCTCGTTTCTTTCTTGACGTCTACTCCAAGTCCCCTGGATCACGTTTGTTCCAAAAATAACTCTCCCAAAGGTTTCATTCCGTTTGGATTCCGTTTGATATTCCTTTTCTGCAAAACACTGAAATAGGCAAAAAAAAGCAATTTTCATTGGGCCTTGGGTTAGTAGGTTAGTCCCAAAAATAATATAAAAGTGTGTAATAAAGCCCATTAAACATCCAAAACAGATAATATAATAGCATGGAACAATAAAAAATTATGGAAACATTGGAGACGTATCAAGCATCCCCAAGCTTAATTCATGCTCGTCCTTGAGTAGGTAAATGATAAAAACAGAATTTTTGATGTGGAATGCTACCTAGCATAATTCTCAATCTAATTTTCTTTATTGTGGCATGAATATTCAGATCCGAAAGATTCAAGACAAAAGTTTAATATTGACATAAAAATAATAATACTTCAACCATACTAACGAAGCAATCATGTCTTCTCAAAATAACATGGCAAAAGAAAGTTCATCCCTACAAAATCATATAGTTTGGTCATGCTCCCTTTTCGTCACACAAGAATGCTCTCATTATGCACAACCCCGATGACAAGCCAAGCAATTGTTTCATACTTTAGCAATCTCAAACTTTTTTCAACTTTCACGCAATACATGAGTGTGAGCCATGGATATAGCACTATGGGTGGAATAGAATAATATGATGGGGGTTATGTGGAGAAGACAAAAAAGGAGAAAGTCTAGGGCATTTGAGGAAGCCTATTGTTGGAATATAAAAGCCAGGTTCTATAATGAAAAATTCCCACTAGTATATGAAAGTGACAGAACAAGAGACTCTCTATCACAAAGATCATGGTGTTACTTTGAAGCACAAGTGTGGAAAAAGAGGACAGTAGCATTGTCCCTTTTTAATTTTTAATTTTTTTATTTTCTCTTTTTTGGGCCTTTTTTATTTGGCCTTTTTTGGGACAATGCTCTATTAATGATGATCATCACACTTCTATTTATTTACAACTCAATGATTACAACTCGATACTAGAACAAAATATGACTCTACGTGAATGCCTCCGGTGATGTACCAGGAAGGGCAATGAATCAAGAGTGACATGTATGATAAATTATGCATGGTGGCTTTGCCACAAATACGATGTCAACTAAATGATAATGCAAAGCAATATGGCAATGATGAAGCGTGTCATGAATGAAACGGTGGAAAGTTGCATGGCAATATATCTCGGAATAGCTATGGAAATGCCATAATAGGTAGGTATGGTGGCTGTTTTGAGGAAGATATAAGGAGGTTTATGTGTGATAAAGCGTATCATATCATGGGGTTTGGATGCACCGGCGAAGTTTGCACCAACTCTCAAGGTGAGAAAGGGCAATGCACGGTACCTAAGAAGCTAGCAATGATGGAAAGGTGAGAGTGCGTATAATCCATGGACTCAACATTAGTCATAAAGAACTCACATACTTATTTCAAAAATCTACAAGTCATCAAAAACCAAGAATTACGCGCATACTCCTAGGGGGATAGATTGGTAGGAAAAGACCATCGCTCGTCCCCGACCGCCACTCATAAGGAAGACAATCAAAGAACACCTCATGTTTCAAATTTGTTACACAACAGTTACCATACGTGCATGCTATGGGACTTCCAATCTTCAACACAAGTATTTCTCAAATTCACAACTACTCAACTAGCACACTTTAATATCACCATCTTCATATCTCAAAAATTATCAAGCATCCAACTTCTCATAGTATTCAATTCACTTTTTATGATATTTTTTATTATACCAATCCTGGATGCCTATTATATTAGGACTAATTTTATAACCAAAGCAAATTACCATGCTGTTCTAAAGGACTCCTAAAATAATATAAGTGAAGCATGAGAGATCAATAATTTCTATAAAATAAAACCACCACCGTGCTCCAAAAGATATAAGTGAAGCACTAGAGCAAAATTATCTAGCTCAAAAGATATAAGTGAAGCACATAGAGTATTCTAATAAATTCCAATTCATGTGTGTCTCTCCCAAAAGGTGTGTACAGCAAGGATGATTGTGGTAAAATAAAATCAAAGACTCAAATCATACAAGACGCTCCAAGCAAAACACATATCATGTGGTGAATAAAAATATAGCCTCAAGTAAAGTTACCGATGGAAGAAGACGAAAGAGCGGATGCCTTCCGGGGCATCCCCAAGCTTAGGCTTTTGGTTGTCCTTGAATTTACCTTGGGGTGCCTTGGGCATCCCCAAGATTAGGCTCTTGCCACTCCTTATTCCACAATCCATCAAATCTTTACCCAAAACTTGAAAACTTCACAACACAAAACTCAACAGAAAATCTCATGAGCTCCGTTAGTATAAGAAAACAAACCACCACTTAAGGTACTGTAATGAACTCATTATTTATTTATATTTTTGTTAAACCTACTGTATTCCAACTTCTCTATGGTTCATACATTCCGATACTAGCCATAGATTCATCAAAATAAGCAAACAACACACGAAAAACAGAATCTGTCAAAAACAGAACGGTCTGTAGTAATCTGTAGGTTTCGAATACTTCTGTAACCCCAAAAATTCTGAAATAAATTTGTGGACGTGAGGAATTTGTCTATTAATCATCTTCAAAAAGAATCAACCTAATATCACTCTCCAGTAAAAAATAGCAGAAAATCTCATGAGCGCTAAAGTTTCTGTTTTTTACAGCAAGATCGTCAAAACTTCCCCCAAGTATTCCCAAAGGTTCTACTTGGAACAAACACTAATTAAAAGCATAAAATCGCATCTAAACAGAGGCTAGATGAATTATTTATTGCTAAACAGAACCAAAAAGCAAGAAACAAAAATAAAAATGGGTTGCCTCCCAACAAGCGCTATCGTTTAACGCCCCTAGCTAGGCAAAAAAGCAAGAATAGATCTAGGTATTGTCATCTTTTGTATGCAATTCATAGGTGGCTCTCATAATAGATTCATAAGATATTTTAATTTTGTTTCTAGGAAAGTGTTCCATGCCTTTCCTTAACGGAAATTGGAATATAATATTCCCTTCTTTCATATCAATAATTGCACCAATCGTTCTAAGGAAAGGTCTACCAAGAATAATAGGACATGTAGGGTTGCAATCAATATCAAGAACAATGAAATCTACGGGCACATAATTCCTATTTGCAACAATAATAACATCATTAATCCTTCCCATAGGTTTCTTAATAGTGGAATCTGCAAGATGGAAGTTTAAAGAACAATCATCAAATTCACGAAAACCTAACACGTCACACAAAGTTTTTGGAATCGTGGAAATGCTAGCACCCAAATCACATAAAGCATAACATTCATGATATTTAATTTTAATTTTAATAGTAGGTTCCCACTCATCATGAAGTTTTCTAGGGATAGAAACTTCTAATTCAAGTTTTTCTTCATAAGATTGCATTAAAGAATCAACGATATGTTTGGTAAAAGCTTTATTTTGACTATAAGCATGCGGAGAATTTAGCACGGATTGCAACAAGGAAATGCAATCTATCAAAGAGAAATTATCATAATTAAATACCTTAAAATCGAAAATAGTGGGCTCATTGCTATGTAAAGTTTTGACCTCTTCAATCCCACTTTTACCAATTTTTGCATCAACATCTAAAAACTCCGAATCATTGGGACGCCTTTTAACTAAAGTTGACTCATCTCCAATCCCATCATTATCAAGATTCATATTGCAAAACAAAGATTTAATGGGAGACACATCAACCACTTTTAGATCTTCATCTGTATTATAAAAAAACTAGAAGAACACGCTTTCATAAAGCAATCCTTTTTAGCACGCATCCTAGCGGTTCTTTGTTTGCACTCATCAATGGAAATTCTCATGGCTTTGAGAGACTCATTGATATCATGCTTAGGTGGAATAGATCTAAGTTTCAAATAATCAACATCAAGAGAAATTCTATCCATGTTCCTAGCCAACTCATCAATCTTAGACAATTTTTCTTCAATCAAAGCACTGAAACTCTTTTGCGAACTAATAAATTCTTTAATACTAGATTCAAAATCAGAGGGCATCTTATTATTATTACCATAAGAATTGTTGTAGGAATTACCATAATTATTAGAGGAATTACTAGGATACGGCCTAGGATTAAAGTTTCCTCTATACGCGTTGTTACCAAAATTGCTTCTACCAACAAAATTCACATCCATAGATTCATTATTATTCTCAATCAAGGTAGACAAAGGCATATCATTAGGATCAGAAGAAACACTCTTATTAGAAAACAATTTCATAAGTTCATCCATCTTTCCACTCAAAACATTAATTTCTTTTATAGCATGAACTTTTTTACTAGTAGATCTTTCGGTGTGCCATTGAGAATAATTAACCATAAAATTATCTAGGAGTTTGGTATCTTCTCCTAAAGTGATTTCCATAAAAGTGCCTCCGCAACCGAATCTAAAAGATTTCTAGAAGCAAAATTCAATCCAGCATAAAAAATTTGTATGATCATCCACAAATTCAAACCATGTGTAGGGCAATTACGTATCATTAGTTTCATCCTCTCACAAGATTCAGCATCGGTAAGAGGAGCAATCAGAGTGCTAATAAAATTATTATTGTTGGTATTGGAAAAATCACACAATTTAGTATTATATTGAGCCATCATGATAAACAATCCAACACACAAGCACACAAGAAGCGAGCGAAAAAGAGGTGAACGGAAAAAGAGGGCGAATAAAACGGCAAGGGTGAAGTGGGGGCGGGAAAATGAGAGGCAAATGGCAAATAATGTAATGCGAGGGATAAGATTTGTGATGGGTACTTGGTATGTCTTGACTTGTGCGTAGATCTCCCCAGCAACGACGCCAAAAATCCTTCTTGCTACCTCTTGAGCACTGCATTGGTTTTCCCTTGAAGAGGAAAGGGTGATGCAGCAAAGTAGCATAAGTATTTCCCTCAGTTTTTGAGAACCAAGGTATAAATCTAGTAGGAGACTACACGCAAGTCCCTCGTACCTACACAAACAAATAAGAACCTCGCAACCAAAGCGATAAAGGGGTTGTCAATCCCTTCACGGTCACTTACGAGAGTGAGATTTGATAGAGATAATAAGATAAATATTTATGGTATTTTTATGATATAGATTGAAAGTAAAGATTGCAAAGTAAAAATAGATTGGAAACTTATATGATAAAAGATAGACCCGGGGGCCATAGGTTTCACTAGTGGCTTCTCTCAAGATAGCATAAGTATTATGATGGGTGAACAAATTACTATCGAGCAATTGATAGAAAAGTGCATAATTATGAGAATATCTAGGCAGGATTATGTATATAGGCATCACGTCCACAACAAGTAGACCAAAACAATTCTGCATCTACTACTATTACTCCACACATCGACCGCTATCCAGCATGCATCTAGAGTATTAAGTTCATAAGAACAAAGTAATGCATTAGGCAAGATGACATGATGTAGAGGGATAAACTCAAGCAATATGATATAAACCCCATATTTTTATCCTCGCTGGCAACAATACAATATGTGCCTTGTTGCCCCTGCTGTCACTGGGAAAGGACACCGCAAGATTGAACCCAAAGCTAAGCACTTCTCCCATTGCAAGAAAGATCAATCTAGTAGGCCAAACCAAACTAATAATTCGAAGAGACTTGCAAAGATAACCAATCATAGATAAAAGATTTCAGAGAAGAATCAAATATTGTTCATAGATAAACTTGATCATAAACCCACAAGAACTATGGACCCGAAGGTCTGTGGTAAACTACTCACACATCATCGGAGAGGCTATGGTGTTGATGTAGAAGCCCTCTATGATCGATTCCCCCTTCGGCGGAGCTTCGGAAAAGGCCCCAAGATGGGATATCTTGGGTACAGAAGGTTGCGGCGGTAGAAATAGGGTTTCGTGGTGCTCCTCGATGTTTTCGGGGTATATGGATATATAAAGGAGGAAGAAGTAGTTCGGTGGAGCTGCAAGGGGCCCACGAGGGTGGGGGCGTGCCCAGGGGCAGGTGCGCCTCCCTGCCTCGTGGCCACCTCGTTTCTTTCTTGACGTCTACTCCAAGTCCCTTGGATCACGTTTGTTCCAAAAATAACTCTCCCGAAGGTTTCATTCCGTTTGGATTCCGTTTGATATTCCTTTTCTGCAAAACACTGAAATAGGCAAAAAAACATCAATTTGCACTGGGCCTTGGGTTAGTAGGTTAGTCCCAAAAATAATATTAAAGTGTATAATAAAGCCCATTAAACATCCAAAACAGATAATATAATAGCATGGAACAATCAAAAATTATAGATACGTTGGAGACGTATCATAGCGCTTGGGCATTTGATATTGGTTCTCTTGCTCATATTTGCAACTCGAAACAGGGGCTACGGATTAAACGAAGATTGGCTAAGGACGAGGTGATGATGCGCGTGGGAAATGGTTCCAAAATTGATGTGATTGCTGTTGGCACGCTACCTCTACATCTACCGTCGGGATTAGTTTTAGACCTAAATAATTGTTATTTGGTGCCAGCGTTGAGCATGAACATTATATCTGGATCTTGTTTGATGCGAGACGGTTATTGTAACATCCCGAATTTTCAATTTGGAATGTTATACACTAGGTCATCATTTGCATATCATATTTCATTGCATTTTGGTTGATCCTAGAAAATTCTACGCAACTCAAGGACCCTCGGAGAGAGTGGGGATTTCGTTATTTTCATATTTGAGTTTTCTCAAATTTTGAAAATAGGATCATTTGATTTTATTTATTTTATCTTCAGTTATTTCTATTATCAAAATATGAGAGAGGGAATAAAATGACTTTCCCAAAAATAAAGAAATACTGAGGATTTAATAAAAAAATCAAATAAGATTTTATTTTGGTTTTATTTGCTATTTTATTTGAATTTAGAAAAATGCGCGTTTTTCAAAATTGCATTTAGGCCCCAAATAAATGTTCATCTTGTGCGCCTTGATTTTAGAAGTCGGGGAAAATTTATTTCAGGATTTTTGGAGTCCGTTTAGTATTCCTTTTTTTTTGAGCGTAACTAAAAAAACGCGCAACCGACTTACCGGGCCGTGTCCGACCTGGACACTTGGCCCGGACGGCTTTAAATAGCCGGGGAGGCCCAGCCGCCACCCCCACCAAACCCTAGCAGTCGCCCTAGCCCGTGCCGCCGCCGCCGCCGCACGTTGCCGCCGGAGGTAGATCTCGCCACTGGTTTTTTTAAAAACCGATTGGTTTTCCGTCGGTTTCGTTCATTTTTTTAGTTTGTTTTTTTAATAGATCGGTTTTTTCGGTTTATTTATTTAGCGAGCGTTCGCCTGTTCGTTCGTTTTAATGAACGCGTTCTTCGATTAGATCCAGTTAACGAACGTTCGTTCGTTAATCTGTTCGTCGTTTTCTTTTTCTCGGATTAAATCCGCGATTTTTCTGATCGCGATTCCTGATCCGTTTTTCATTCTAGTCTAACTTTTCGCTCGTTTATCAGAATCAGGCGATTCAAGCGCCTGGAGTCCAAACCCTCTTTCGGTTTAACCAACTCAAACAAGTTTTTGCCACTGTAAAAATTGCCCTAGATCGAGAATAGTAAACGAAGCTTGTTTCTTTTGCCGTTTGTCTTTCGTTGCTTCGTTTGATTTGATTCTTTTTGCCAACTAGAGTTCTTAAGTTGAACTTTCTGGTTAGATCTCTTATTCGAGTTTAACATGTGCATTAGTTGAGTACTTATTGTATGCTTGTTTGTTTGCGATAGAGTACCCGGAGTGCGCCGCTTGCTACTTCGAATCGCTAGGTTTTGCGGATCATCAGCAAGGCAAGTAACACTTTGATCATACTTCTAATTACCCAGTTTTTATTGCATTGGACCAATCCTCACACATTGCATGATTAGGATCTAATTAAATTGTGGGTTTGGGAAGTAGATGAGGTAGTACCTATTACCTGTTATTATCAAACCTTTGGGAGTTACTTCTACGTTGCTTATTATGCTATGCTATGCTAGTAGACGTGGATTGGGTGAGTGTATCCATGACAGATGTGAGATTGTTAAATTAATGGTTTATCTAAGGTGGCAACTTAAATACACATCTGGGTGGATTGAGGCACCTGGGTATTCCAGCGATTGCCTGTTTTCTTTTGGACCGCCACCCAGGCTCAATGGGATCATGAGATTATTCATGCTAGAAACTTCCGTGTGCAGCCACAAGCTACTATGGGCTCTAGCATAGTTGATTAAGTCGTGCGAACTCTTACAGTGGTAGACTAGAAGATGTAGGGGAAAGTAGGTGTAACGGTCTACCCGATCGTAAGGTGCTAGCGCTTCTGAAAGACTATGTCTTGGTCATCCGATTCTCAAACCCTATGTAGTGCGAGAAATCAAACGGAGGAGATCGAGTCTTGTGGGGAAAAGTGCGCAAACCTCTGGAGAGTGTATAAACTAATCATGGTTAGCCGTGTCCCCGGTTATGGACATCTTGAGTATCTAGTACCTGGATTATCATGTGAATCTCATCATGTTACTCTAAAATTAATTTGTTGGGTTTTGTTTAATGATGATGCTTAATAGGGATTGAGAATGCTGTCAACCATTCTCAATGTTTAACAACTACCATGATAGTTAAATAAAATTTATTCCTTTGCAGTAGGGAAAAATTGGCTTTACGCAAAACTGTAACCATAGAGCTTTCCACCAGCCAAATATGCATATAGTGTAGCTTATTTCTTCCATTACTCTCTATGTGTTACATTGCCAACATATTCCATGTTCTGACCCATTTCGGGCTGCAACGTTAATGTTGCAGACTTTTCAGATGATGATTAAGGTGCTTTTAGGTCGTGGTTCTATACTCAGTGATGCCGTTGGAGTTGATGGACTCACTTATCTTCCAAGCCTTCCGCTGTTATCGTTATTAGATGGCCTTAAGCCATATTTATTGTAATAAGTTCTCTTTTGAGACTCTCAATGTAATAAGTGTGTGATTGCTACTCTGTTATAAATCCTTCAAGTACTGTGTGGTGTCAGCATTACTGATCTAGGGATGACACCTGAGCACAGAGATTGGACCGTTTGAGGTCTGGTCGCTACAAGATGGTATCAGAGCACACACTGACTGTAGGACACGACCACTAAGCAAAAGACCTAGATCACTACTCACTCTTCTCTTTCCGACTTCTCATGTTTTCTACTCATTTAGGACGGCGGATGCAAATAACAAGTTCACGCAACCAGATGAAGATACACCCTTTGGACGTCACTTGAAGGAAGTCACTAAATACCTAAACATAGGAGTACCAAGCTTCACCGAAACCTACAATGTCACTCTACCTGAAGAAGAGCGCTGGATGATTCAAGTTCAAGTTCCAGGAAGGATGTTCATGCCAGTCACTGAGCCCATAGAGTTTTCTTTTGATGCACCAACTTGGAATCTAGGAAAGAGCATGGCAGCTCACATCGCCATGGGACGCATTGGAGAAGTTTACCACAATGATCTCAAGGATACTATCTACCAGATTTGTGGGCGCCAAGATGAGCACTGGGAGATGATCAGCACCAGGAAGGATAGACCAGTTGCAGCTTTTGTCCAGGAGTTAAACCAGCACATTCGACGTCAGGAGAACCAGATGTGCGCCGACATGATAGATCTGAAGAAGGCAAGGACAAGAACCAAGGAACAGGAGGAAGAACGCAAGGCTACACATGAAGATTATGAAGAGGAAATCGAAGTATTAGTGGAGAAGAATGACGATCTTATCAAGAAGATTGGAATATTTATGGGAGGCCCTACACCAGTAGAGGAAGACAAAGAACCCAAGGAGATTCGCCCGGAAGACTACATCATCATCGACGACACCGACTCGGATCCAGATGATAGCGATGATGACTATGTTGATGAAGCTGGAGAGGATATCATGGAGTCTGCAATCGAAGAATATTTCTAGTAGACCACCCCATCAGTAGTAGTAGTCCACCATGTAAATATAGTAGTCCGAGCACTTTTACGATAGTTAGATCGATTGTATGCCCTTGTTTGATTGAATGAAGTGAATTGTTTGTTTTGCCTCATGTGCATATGGGTAGTGTTTTCTCTTTAGACCCCCTCTATTCTTACATCTCATCTTTTCTAAACCCTCAGATGCCTCCGAGACATGACCCCGGATTTGCCTTCCCACCGGAGCTCACCTAGTTGATCCAGCAGCAGAACACGTTGATGCAGTTGCTAGTCCAGAATCAGAATCAGGGGAACAACAACAACAACCCACCACCACCACCACCACCTGTTGACCACTTAGCCCGTTTTCTTAGGCTGAATCCACCGATGTTTTCCAGTAGCACCGAGCCGATAGTAGCAGATGATTGGCTCCGCAAGACAGCTAGGGAGTTGACCACAGCAGGATGCACAGATGCGGAGAAGGTGAAGTTTGCCGCACATCAGTTAGAAGGACCCGCAGCATCATGGCGGGAGAATTTCACAGCCACTTTCCCTGTCGACACTGTCACATGGGATCAGTTTCAGCAAGCTTTTCGTACTGCCCATGTTTCAGCAGGAGCTATGGCCATGAAGAAGCGAGAGTTTCGCAACTTGCGCCAAGGAGGGTGGACAGTTGGCTAGTATGTGGAGGACTTTAGTAAGCTAGCACGTTATGCCCCAGATGACGTTGCTACGGATGCAACTAAGCAGGAGAAGTTTCTGGAAGGACTGAATGATGAGTTGAGCATGCAGTTGATGGTAGAAACCTTCAACAACTACCAGGAGTTGGTAGATCGTGCTCTCATGATTGAAGGGAAGCAGCAGCAGATTGAGAATCGCAAGAGGAAGTATGGACAAGGGAAGTACAATTCAGGAGCTCAGCAAAAGCCACGTTTTACCCCTAGACCGAGAGGACAATTTCAGCATACCCAGGGAGGAGGTAGATCGCACAATCACAATGGCACCAAGGATGGTAATGGGAATGGAGGAAGCAACGGCCAGAACCGCACCAACCCATCGACCCCAGCCAAGTGAGACCTGAGCCAAGTCACTTGCTTTAAGTGCCAGAAGACCGGACATTACGCCAATGAATGTCCTGAATCCCAGAATGGAAATGGCAATGGAAGCTCTGGGAAGAAGCCGAACCCTTTCAACAGGGGACAGGTGAACCACGTTAATGTGGAGGAGGTTGAAGAGCAGCCGGATATTGTAATCGGTAAGTTTTTGGTTAAGTCATTTACTGCACTCATTCTTTTTGATACTGGTGCATCGCATTCATACATATCAAGGGGATTTGTGGATAAGTATAACCTGCCCACCAAAGTTCTTAGAACACCTATATTAGTAAGCTCACCAGGAGCGGAGTATATGGCTAGCCAAGGATGTTTTCAAGTGCCATTGAGTATAGATAGGCATGTGTTTCCCTCGGATTTAATCATTTTGGAATCACAAGGATTGGATGTAATTCTGGGTATGGATTGGCTGTCGATGTATGGAGGAAACATCGATTGCGCCAGTAGGTCGATCTTGCTTACCACCCCAGAAGGGAGAAGGATCAAGTATGTATCCCGGCATGTGCCAAAGAGGACTCAAGTAAATTGTCTAACAGGAGTTGTGCAGGAGGAAGTACTAGTAGTGAAGGATTTCCCTGATCTATTTCCAGAAGAATTGCCAGGCATGCCACCAGATAGAGATATTGAGTTTTTGATTGAGCTTTTGCCAGGCACAGGGCCAATATCAAAGAGACCATATAGGATGCCCGCAAAGGATTTGGTGGAGATTAAGAAGTAGATTAAGGAGTTACTGGATAAGGGATATATTCGCCCAAGTTCTTCGCCTTGGGGATCGCCAGTACTTCTAGTGGAGAAGAAGGATGGATCGTTAAGGATGGTTGTTGATTATCGAGGATTGAATGAAGTAACCATCAAGAACAAGTACCCACAACCAATGATCAATGATCTGTTTGATCGATTGCAAGGGGCTAAGGTATTTTCCAAGATCGATCTGCGATCAGGATACCACCAGTTGAAGATTCGAGAACAGGATATACCTAAGACGGCTTTTACCACCAGGTATGGGCTGTACGAGTATACCGTTATGTCATTTGGTTTGACTAACGCACCTGCATATTTTATGAACATGATGAACAAAGTGTTTATGGAGTTTTTGGATAAGTTCATCGTAGTGTTCATTGATGATATCCTGGTTTACTCGAAGAATGAAGAGGAGCATTTGCGTTTGGTTCTTGGAAAGCTCAGAGAACATCAATTATATGCCAAGTTTAGCAAATGTGAGTTTTGGTTGAAGGAAGTTGGATTTCTCGGACACGTTATATCTAGAGAAGGTATAGCAGTGGATCCCACTAAGGTTGATACCGTGACAAATTGGGAAGCCCCAACAACCGTTGGAGAGATCCGGAGTTTTCTTGGACTCGCAGGATACTACCGGAGGTTTATTGAGAATTTCTCAAAGATTGCGAAGCCTATGATGGAGTTGTTGAAAAAGGATACCAAGTTCATATGGACTGAGGAATGTGAGGCTAGTTTCCAGGAGTTAAAGAAACGTTTGGTTACATCACCTGTGTTGATTTTGCCGGATCAGACCAAGGATTATGAGGTGTATTGCGACGCTTCACGTTGAGGACTTGGAGCAGTGCTTATGCAGGAAGGAAGAGTTGTTTCATATGCCTCACGACAGCTTAAGCCTCATGAGTTAAATTATGCTACGCATGATTTGGAGTTAGCAGCCGTAGTGCATGCATTGAAAACCTGGAGACACTTTCTCATTGGAAATCATTGTGAGGTGTACACGGATCACAAGAGTTTGAAGTATATTTTCACGCAGAAGGAGTTGAATCTCAGGCAAAGGAGATGGTTGGAGCTCATCAAGGATTATGAGATGAGATTGCATTATCACCCCAGAAAGGCTAACATAGTAGCCAATGCGTTGAGCCGTAAAAGTCATGTCAACACCTTAATGACGGGAGATTTACTAAGGGAGTTAGCCGAAAATCTTGGAGAGCTATGTTTGGAAATTGTACCAAGAGGCTATGTAGCAGCATTGGAGATTCCGTCTACTTTGATGGATAAGATCAAAGAGCCCAGAAGACTGACAAGGAGATTGCCTCTATAAAGGAGAAAATGAGCAAAGGAAAAGCTAAGGGATTTCGTGAAGATGAGCATGATACCTTAAGGTTTGAAGACCGTGTTTATGTGCCTAATGATTTGGAAATCAGGAAGTTAATTCTGCAAGAGGCCCATGATTCACCATATTCGATTCACCCAGGAAATACCAAGATGTATTTGGATTTGAAGCATACTTTCTGGTGGACCAGAATGAAGAAGGATATTGCGGAGTATGTAGCAGTTTGTGATGTATGTCAGAGAGTAAAGGCTGAGCATCAGAAGCCAGCAGGATTGCTACAGCCATTGTCGATACCCGAATGGAAGTGCGATAAGTTAGGCATGGATTTTATTACAGGTTTACCCAGAACTCGTTCAGGCTATGACTCAATATGGGTTGTAGTAGATCGTTTGACAAAGGTAGCTCATTTCATTCCAGTGAAGACTACCTATACCAGTGCAAAGTTGGCAAAGATATACATGACCAGAATCATATGTCTGCATGGAGTTCCAAGGAGCATTGTATCAGATAGAGAAACCCAATTTCCCTCAAAGTTCTGGAATCAGTTGCATGAAACTTTGGGTACCATACTGGAGTTTAGTATAGCTTTCCATCCGCAGACAAATGGACAAACCGAGAGAGTTAACCAGATTTTGGAGGATATGCTGAGAGCTTGTGCGCTAGATTATGGATCTAGTTGGGACGAGAATTTGCCATATGCAAAGTTCTCTTACAACAACAGTTATCAATCCAGTTTGAAGATGGCCCCTTTGAAGCCTTGTACGGAAGGAGGTGCAGGACCCCATTGTCATGGGATGAAGTTGGAGACCGCCAGTTGTTTGGACCAGATCTGATTAAGGAGTCTGAATAGAAAGTAAAATTGATTCGCGATAGGCTCAAGGTAGCTCAATCCAGGCAGAAGAGCTACGCAGATTCTAAACGCAAGGAGACAGTTTACGAAGTCGGAAACCGAGTTTATCTTCGAGTATCTCCACTCCGAGGAGTTAAGCTCTTTGGAGTTAAGGGAAAGTTAGTGCCAAGTTTTGTAGGCCCATACAAAGTTTTGGAGCGTATGGGGGAAGTAGCCTATAAGTTGGAATTGCCTGAAGGATTGTCAGGAGTTCACGACGTGTTCCACGTTTCCCAGTTGAAGAAGTGCCACGCAGAGATGGCTGATATACCGCTGAGAGATACAGTGCCACTGGAAGCAATTCAGTTCGAAAGTGATTTGACCTATGAGGAGAAACCAGTTAAGATTCTAGAGTATGCCAGTCGAGTCACCCGCAGCAAGGTTATCAAGTTTTGCAAACTTCAGTGGAGCCACCACACGGAGGATGAATCCACCTGGGAGCGAGAGGAAGAATTGCTGAAGGACCACCCTCACCTATTTTCTAGCCAACCCGAATCTCGAGGGCGAGATTCATCTTAAGGGGGGTAGGTTTGTAACATCCCAAATTTTCAATTTGGAATGTTATACACTAGATCATCATTTGCATATCATATTTCATTGCATTTTGGTTGATCCTAGAAAATTCTACGCAACTCAAGGACCCTCGGAGAGAGTGGGGATTTCGTTATTTTCAAATTTGAGTTTTCTCAAATTTTGAAAATAGGATCATTTGATTTTATTTATTTTATCTTCAATTATTTCTATTATCAAAATATGAGAGAGGGAATAAAATGACTTTCTCAAAAATAAAAAAATATTGAGGATTTAATAAAAAATCAAATAAGATTTTATTTTGGTTTTATTTGCTATTTTATTTGAATTTAGGAAAAATGCGCGTTTTTCAAAATTGCATTTAGGCCCCAAATAAATGTTCATCCTGTGCGGCTTGATTTTAGAAGCCGGGGAAAATTTATTTCGGGATTTTTAGAGTCCGTTTAATATTCCTTTTGTTTTTTTCTGAGCGTAACTAAAAAAACGCGCAACCGACTTACCGGGCCGTGTCCGACCTGGACACTTGGCCCGGCCGGCTTTAAATAGCCGGGGAGGCCCAGCCGCCACCCCCACCAAACCCTAGCCGCCGCCCTAACCCACGCCGCCGCCGCTGCCCGCCGCGCCGCGCGCCGCCGCCCGCCGCCGGAGGTGGATCTCGCCGCCGGTTTTTTTAAAAAAACCGATCGGTTTTCCGTTAGTTTCGTTCGGTTTTTTTTGTTCGTTTTTTTAATAGATCTATTTTTCCGGTTTATTTATTTAGCAAGCGTTCGCCCGTTCGTTCGTTTTAACGAACGCGTTCTTCAATTATATCCAGTTAACGAACGTTCGTTCGTTAATCTGTTCGTCGTTTTCATTTTCTCGGATTAAATCCGTGATTTTTCTGATCGCGATTCATGATCCGTTTTTCGTTCTAGTCTAACTTTTCGCTTGTTTATTGGAATCAGGCGATTCAAGCGCCTGGAGTTTCGTCTCGAAACCCTCTTTCCGTTTAACCAACTCAAACAAGTTTTTGCCACTGTAAAAATTGCCCTAGATCCAGGATAGTAAACGAAGCTTGTTTCTTTTGCCGTTTGTCTTTCGTTGCTTCGTTCGATTTGATTCTTTTTGCCAACCAGAGTTCTTAAGTTGAACTTTCTGGTTAGATCTCTTATTCGAGTTTTACCTGTGCATTAGTTGAGTACTTATTGTATGCTTGTTTGTTTGCGATAGAGTACCCGGAGTGCGCCACTTGCTACTTCGAATCGCTAGGTTTTGCGGATCATCAGCAAGGCAAGTAACACTTTGATCATACTTCCAATTACCCAGTTTTTATTGCATTAGATCAATCCTCACACATTGCATGATTAGGATCTAATTAAATTGTGGGTTTGGGAAGTAGATGAGGTAGTACCTATTACCTGTTATTATCAAACCTTTGGGAGTTACTTCTATGTTGCTTATTATGCTATGCTATGCTAGTAGACGTGGATTGGGTGAGTGTATCCATGACAGATGTGAGATTGTTAAATTGGTTTATCTAAGGTGGCAACTTAAATACACATCTGGGTGGATTGAGGCACCTGGGTATTCCAGCGATTGCCTGTTTTCTTTTGGACCGCCACCCAGGCTCAAAGGGATCATGAGATTATTCATGCTAGAAACTTCTGTGTGCAGCCACAAGCTACTATGGGCTCTAGCATAGTTGATTAAGTTGTGCGAACTCTTACTGTGGTAGACTAGCAGATGTAGGGGAAAGTAGGTGTAACGGTCTACCCGATCATAAGGTGCTAGCGCTTCTGAAAGACTATGTCTCGGTCATCCGGTTCTCAAACACCATGTAGTGCGAGAAATCAAATGGAGGAGATCGAGTCTTGTGGGGAAAAGTGCACAAACCTCTGCAAAGTGTATAAACTAATCATGGTTAGCCGTGTCCCCAGTTATGGACATCTTGAGTATCTAGTACCTGGATTATCATGTGAATCTCATCATGTTACTCTAAAATTAATTTGTTGGGTTTTGTTTAATGATGATGCTTAATTGGGATTGAGAATGCTGTCAACCATTCTCAATGTTTAACAACTACCATGATAGTTAAATAAAATTTATTCCTTTGCAGTAGAGAAAAATTGGCTTTACGCAAAACTGTAACCATAGAGCTTTCCACCAGCCAAATATGCATATAGTGTAGCTTATTTCTTCCATTACTCTCTATGTGTTACATTGCCAACATATTCCATGTGCTGACCCGTTTTGGGCTGCAACGTTAATGTTGCAGACTTTTCAGACGATGATTAAGGTGCTTTTAGGTCGTGGTTCTATACTCAGTGATGCCGTTGGAGTTGATGGACTCACTTATCTTCCAAGCTTTCCGTTGTTATCGTTATTAGATGGCCTTAAGCCATATTTATTGTAATAAGTTCTCTTTTGAGACTCTCGATGTAATAAGTGTGTGATTGCTACTCTGTTATAAATCCTTCAAGTACTGTGTGGTGTCAGCATTACTGATCCAGGGATGACACCTGAGCATAGAGATTGGACCGTTTGAGGTCTGGTCGCTACAGTTATTCATTTAAACTAGAGAATAATGGTTGTTCTATTTATATGAGTAATATATTTTATGGTCATGCACCCTTGAAGAGTGGTCTATTTTTGTTGAATATCGATTGTAGTGATACACATATATGTAATATTGAAGCCAAAAGATGCAAAGTTAATAATGATAGTGCAACTTATTTGTGGCACTACCGTTTAGGTCATATTGGTGTAAAGCGCGTGAAGAAACTCCATGTTGATGGGCTTTTGGAATCACTTGATGCTTGCGAACCATGCCTCATGGGCAAGATGACTAGAACTTCGTTCTCCGGAACAATGGAGTGAGCAACTGACTTATTGGAAATCATACATACTGATGTATGCGGTCCGATGAGTGTTGAGGCTCGCGGTGGGTATCGTTATTTTCTGACCTTCACAGATGATTTGAGCAGATATGGGTATATCTACTTGATGAAACATAAGTCTGAAACATTTGAAAAGTTTAAAGAATTTCTGAGTAAAGTGGAAAATCATCGTAACAAGGAAATAAAGTTTCTACGATCTGATCGTGGAGGTGAATGATACGTCCATTTTGCATCATGCATTTATATCAATATTTATTGCATTATGGGTTGTTATTACACATTATGTCACAATACTTATGCCTTTTCTCTCTTATTTTACAAGGTTTACATGAAGAGGGAGAATGTCAGCAGCTGGAATTCTGGGCTGGAAAAGGAGCAAATATTATAGACCTATTCTGCACAACTCCAAAAGTCCTGAAACTCCACGAAAGTTAGTTTTGGAATATATAAAAAATATTGGGCGAAGAAAGCACCAAAGGGGAGCCACCCATCGTCCACGAGGGTGGGGGGCGCGCCCTACCCCCCTGGGCGCGCCCCTGCCTCGTGGGCCCCCTGGCAGGCCTCTGGTACCCATCTTTTGCTATATGAAGTCTTTCGCCCTGGAAAAAATAGAGAGAAAGCTTTCGGGACGAAGCACCGCCGTCTCGAGGCGGAACCAATCTAGGGCTCCGGTGGAGCTGTTCTGCCTGGGAAACATCCCTCTGGGAGGGGGAAATCATCACCATCGTCATCACCATCGATCCTCTCATCGGGAGGGGGTCAATCTCCATCAACATCTTCACCAGCACCATCTCCTCTCAAACCCTAGTTCACCCCTTGTATCTGTTCTTTGTCTCAAAACCTCAGATTGGTACCTGTGGGTTGCTAGTAGTGTTGATTACTCCTTATAGTTGATGCTAGTTGGTTTATTTGGTGGAAGATTATATGTTCAGATCCTTTATGCATATTAACACCCCTCTGATTATGAACATGAATATGATTTGTGAGTAGTTACGTTTGTTCCTGAGGAAATGGGAGAAGTCTTGCTATAAGTAGTCATGTGAATTTGGTATTCGTTCGATATTTTGATGAGATGTATGTTGTCTCTCCTCTAGTGGTGTCATGTGAACATTGACTACATGACACTTAACCATTTTTGGGGCCTAGGGGAAGGCATTGGTAAGTAATAAGTATATGATGGGTTGCTAGAGTGACAGAAGCTTAAACCCTAGTTTATGTGTTGCTTCGTAGGGGGCTGATTTGGATCCACATGTTTCATGCTATGGTTAGGTTTACCTTAATACTTATTTTGTAGTTGCGGATGCTTGCAAGAGGGGTTAATCATAAGTGGGATGCTTGTCCAAGGAAGGGCAGTACCCAAGCACCGGTCCACCCACATATCAAATTATTAAAGTAACGAACGCGAATCATATGAACATGATGAAAACTAGCTTGACGATAATTCCCATGTGTCCTTGGGAGCGTTTTCCTTTATATAAGAGTTTGTCCAGGATTGTCCTTTGCTACAAAAAGGATTGGGCCACCTTGCTGCACCTTGTTTACTTTTCTTACTTGCTACCCATTATGAATTACCTTATCACAAAACTACCTGTTACCGATAATTTCAGTGCTTGCAGAGAATACCTTACTGAAAAGCTCTTGTCATTTCCTTCTGCTCCTCGTTGGGTTTGACACTCTTACTTATCTAAAGGACTACAATAGATCCCCTATACTTGTGGGTTATCAAGACTCTTTTCTGGCGCTATTGCCGGCGAGTGAAGCGCCTTTGGTAAGTGGAATTTGGTAAGGAAAAATTTATATAGTGTGCTGAAATTTACTGTCACTTGTTACTATGGAAAGTAATCCTTTGAGGGGCTTGTTCGGGGTATCTTCACCCTGACCATTAGAGCAAAGAGTTGCTCCTCAACCTACTGAACCTACTGAAAATGTTTACTTTGAAATTCCTTCCGGTATGATAGAGAAACTGCTAGCTAATATTTTTACAGGAGATGGAACATTACATCCTGATTTGCACCTAATATATGTGGATGAAGTTTGTGGATTATTTAAGCTTGCAGGTATGCCCGAGGATGTTATCAAGAAGAAGGTCTTCCCTTTATCTTTGAAGATAAAGGCATTGACATGGTTTAGGCTATGCGATGATATTGGATCATGGAACTACAACCGATTGAAATTGGAATTTCATTAGAAGTTTTATCCTATGCATCTGGTTCATCGTGATCATAATTATATATATAATTTTTGGCCTCGCGAAGGAGAAAGTATCACTCAAGCTTGGGGGGATTAAGTCAATGTTATATATATGCCCTGATCATGAGCTCTCAAGAGAAATTATTATTCAAAAAATTTATGCTCGGCTTTCTCTCAATAATCGCTCCATGCTCGATACTTCTTGTATTGGTTCTTTTATGATGAAAACGATTGAATTAAGATGGGATTTATTGGAAATAATTAAACGCAAATCTGAAGATTGGGAACTCGACGAAGGTAAGGAGTCAGGTATAACACCTAAGTTTGATTGTGTTAAATCTTTTATGGATACTGATGCTTTTCATGAATTTAGCACTAAATATGGACTTGACTCTGAGATAGTAGCTTCCTTTTGTGAATCATTTGCTACTCATGTTGATCTCCCTAAGGATAAGTGGCTTAAATATCATCCTCCCATTGAAGTAAAAGTAGTTGAACCTATTAAAGTTGAGGAAAAGACTATCACTTATAATGTTGATCCTATTGTTCCTACCGCTTATATTGAGAAACCACCTTTCCCTGCTAGAATAAAGGATCATGCTAAAGCTTCAACTGTGGTTCGTAAGAGTAATACTAGAACACCTACACCCCCTGAGAAAATTGAAGTTGAACCTAGAACTGCTATGGTTAAAGAAATCTTGGTCGATAATATTGATGGGCATGTTATTTACTTCTGTGATGAAGCTGCTAGAATTGCTAGACCTGATACTAAAAATAAACATAGACATGTTGTAGGCATGCCTGTTATTTCTGTTAAAATAGGAGATCATTGTTATCATGGCTTATGTGATATGTGTGCTAGTGGTAGTGCAATACCTCATTCTTTATATAAAGAAATTATGCATCATATTGCACCTGCTGAGATAGAAGATATTGATGTTACTATTAAGCTTGCCAATAGAGATACTATTTCACTAGTTGGATTGTTAGAGATGTTGAATTATTGTGTGGGAAAGTTAAATATCCTACTGATTTTCTTGTTCTTGGTTCCCCACAAGATTACTTTTGTCCCATTATATTTGGTAGACCCTTCTTGAATACTGTTAATGCTAAGATAGACTGCAAAAAGGATGTTGTTACTATTGGCTTAGGGGATATGTCTCATGATTTTAATTTTGCTAAATTTCGTAGACAACCCCATGATAAATAATTGCCTAGTAAAGATGAAATTATTGGTCTTGCTTCTATTGTCGTGCCTCCTAACGATCCTTTAGAACAATATTTGCTAGGCCTCTAACTAATCTTTAATAAAAAGATGTTCATTTTGTCTTTGATGATGATTGTGTAGAAGCATTTGAAATACTTAAGAAAGCCTTGATTTGTGCACCTATTGTTCAGCCTCCTGATTGGAATTTACCCTTTGAAATTATGTGTGATGCTAGTGATTATGCTGTAGGTGTTGTTCTAGGACAAAGAGTTGATAAGAAATTAAATGTTATCCAATATGCTAGTAAAACTCTAGACAGTGCCCAAAGAAATTATGCTACTACTGAAAAAGAATTTTTAGCAGTTGTATTTGCTTGTGATAAGTTCAGACCTTATATTGTTGATTTTAAAGTAACTGTTCACACTGATCATGCTGCTATTAAATATCTTCTGGAAAAGAAAGATGCTAAACCTAGACTTAATTAGATGGGTTCTCCTACTACAAGAATTTGATTTGCATATTATTGATAGAAAGGGAGCTGAGAACCCCGTTGCAGACAACTTTTCTAGGTTAGAAAATATTCTTGATGACCCACTACCTATAGATGATAGCTTTCCTGATGAACAATTAGTTGTCATAAATGCTTATCGTACTGCTCCATGGTATGCTGATTATGCTAATTACATTGTTGCTAAATTTATATCACCTAGTTTCACATACCAGCAAAAGAAAAAAAATTCTATGACTTGAGCATGAACAGGAACATATCCTACGCAAGTGTCACTCCGAGGCTTATGGAGGACATCACGCTGGAGATAGAACTGCACATAAGGTATTGCAATCCGGTTTTATTGGCCTACTCTCTTCAAGGATGCCCGTAAGTTTGTCTTGTCTTGTGATGATTGTCAAATAATTGGTAATATTAGTAGATGTCAAAAAATGCCTATGAATTATTCACTTGTTATTGAACCATTTGATGTTTGGGGCTTTGATAATATGGGACCGTTTCCTTCCTCTAATGGGTATACACATATTTTAGTTGTTGTTGATTACGTTACTAAGTGGGTAGAAGCTATTCCAACTAGTAGTGTTGATTATAACACCTCTATTAAGATGCTTAAAGAAGTTATTTTTCCGAGGTTTGGAGTCCCTAGATACTTAATGACCGATGGCGGTTGACATTTTATTCATGGTGCCTTTCATAAAATGCTTGCTAAGTATGATGTTAATCATAGAATTGCATCTCCGTACCACCCACAGTCTAGTGGTCAAGTAGAATTGAGTAATAGAGAGCTTAAATTAATTTTGCAAAAGACTGTTAATAGATCTAGAAAGAATTGGTCCAAGAAACTTGATAATGCATTATGGGCCTATAGAACTGCATATAAAAATCCTATGCATATGTCTCCGTATAAGATGGTTTATGGAAAAGCATGTCACTTACCTCTCAAACTAGAACATAAGGCATATTGGGCCATTAAAGAGCTCAATTATGATTTCAAACTTGCCGGTGAGAAGAGACTATTTGACATTAGCTCACTTGATGAGTAGAGAACCCAGGCCTATGAGAATGCCAAACTATTTAAAGAAAAAGTTAAAGGATGGCATGACAAAAGGATACAAAAACGTGAGTTTAATGTAGGTGATTATGTTCTGTTATACAAATCTCGTTTAAGATTTTTTGCAGGAAAACTCCTCTCTAAATGGGAAGGTCCTTACGTTATCGAGGAAGTCTATCGTTCCAGTGCCATAAAAATCAACAACTTTGAAGGCACAAATCCGAGGGTGGTGAATGGTCAAAGAATCAAACATTATATCTCAGGTAATCCCATAAATGTTGAAACCAATGTTATTGACACCGTAACCCCGAAGGAGTACATAAGGGACACTTTCCAGAACGTTTCAGACTCCGAAAAGGAATAGGTATGTGGTACGGTAAGTAAACCGACTCCAAAACAGCTCTAATAGCAAAAAAATTCTGTTTTGGAATATTTAAGAAAATAGGAAAGTAAGAAGCAGTCCAGGAAGGACACGAGGCGTCCACGAGGGTGGAGGGCGTGCCCTACCCCCTGGGCGCGCCCCCCTGCCTCGTGGGCACCTCGTGTGCCCTCCGACTCCATTTTCTTGCACGATATTTCTTTTGGTCGATAAAAATTCATTATATAATCTCCCGAAGGTTTTGACCACTATACCACGCAAATATCCCCTGCTTTTGTTTCGAGTTGTTTTCTGCTAGAATTCTGAAGGCCAGGCATCATGTCGTCCCCCTCCTCCAACAATGAGGGCGACGATGCTTGGCTAATGAAGATAGAGCTGAAGAGAGAAGAACCCAGGGAGAACAACAAGGATGATAGGATCAAGCTCCGGCAGCAGAAGAAGAAGAAATCCTTCAACCTCATTACAATCTTCTTACCCCTACTGAAATTGAAGCTTTCAAGATGATTGAAATAGTTTGGGTGCAGAACAAGTATCTAACTCGTGAAAATATTATGTTGCAAGAGCATACCACCGCACATAAGGGAATTATTCGTAAGTTGGAGCACCTCCTACGCTCGATGTTGGACGACAAGACTACGTCATCAACAACCTCTTCTTCACCACCAAAGGAGAACTGAGTATCGGGTATGGGCACTCCCCTTGGCAACTGCCAAACTTGGGGGAGTGCCCCGGTATCGTATCACCATCACACTTCTATCTTTACTGTTTTTCTTAGTTCGATCCTTTTGGTAATATCTTGATCTAGTAGAATAAAGTTTTAGTATGATCTAGTTTTGAATTTTGCTTTATGATCCTTCTATGTAACCGAGTCCTCGAGCTATATATATATATATATATATATATATATATATATATATATATATATATATATATATAATATTAGTTTTGAGTCGAGGGCTTCGCTATCTTGCTATGATCTTAAGGGAATAAAAGAAATAATAAAAAGAAATAAGGAGATCATATTGATCTTATGGAGAGTAATGACTTCACAAATAAAGAGTATGATGAATAAAAGTTGTTGAGAGTTGACAAACATAGTTTTGGTCATCGTTGCAATTAATAGGAAGTAATAAAGAAAGAGAGGTTTTCATATATAAATATACTATCTTGGACATCTTTTATGATTGTGAGCACTCATTAAAATATGACATGCTAAAAAGTTGATGTTGGACAAGGAAGACAATGTAATGGGTTATGTTTTTTACATCAGAAATAAATTATATTGTCATGGATCATCCAACATGTTTAGCTTGCCTTCCCCCTGATGTCTACTACACAACCTTGTTCTTGTAGACGTTGTTGGGCCTCCAAGTGCAGAGGTATGTAGGACAGTAGCAAATTTCCCTCAAGTGGATGACCTAAGGTTTATCAATCCGTGGGAGGCATAGGATGAAGATGGTCTCTCTTAAGCAACCCTACAACCAAATAACAAAAAGTCTCTTGTGTCCCCAACACACCCAATACAATGGTAAATTGTATAGGTGCAGTAGTTCGGTGAAGAGATGGTGATACAAGTGCAATATGGATAGTAGATAAAGGTTTTTGTAATCTGAACATATAAAAACAGCAAGGTAACTAATGATAAAAGTGAGCGAAAACGGTATTGCAATGCGCTGAAACAAGGCCTAGGGTTCATACTTTCACTAGTGCAAGTTCCCTCAACAATAATAACATAATTGGATCATATAACTATCCCTCAACATGCAACAAAGATTCACTCCAAAGTCACTAATAGCGGAGGACAAACGAAGAGATTATGGTAGGGTACGAAACCACCTCAAAGTTATCCTTTCTGATCGATCTATTCAAGAGTCCGTAGTAAAATAACACGAAGCTATTCTTTCCATTCAATCTATCCTAGAGTTCGTACTAGAATAACACCTTAATATACAAATCAACCAAAACCCTAATGTCACTTAGATACTCCAATGTCACCTCAAGTATCCATGGGTATGATTATACGATATGCATCACACAATCTCAGATTCATCTATTCAACCAACACAAAGAACTTCAAAGAGTGCCTTGAAGTTTCTACCGGAGAGTCAAGACGAAAATGTGTGCCAACCCCTATGCATAAGTTCACGTGGTCACGGAACTCGCAAGTTGATCACCAAAACATACATCAAGTGGATCACATGATATCCCATTGTCACCATAGATAAGCACATGGAAGACATACATCAAGTGTTCTCAAATTCTTAAAGACTCAATCCGATAAGACAACTTCAAACGGAAAACTCAATTCATCACAAGAGAGTAGAGGGGGAGAAACATCATAACATCCTACTATAATAGCAAAGCTCGCGATACATCAAGATCATATCACCTCAAGAACACGAGAGAGAGAGAGAGAGAGAGATCAAACACATAGCTACTGGTACATACCCTCATCCCCGAGGGTGAACTACTCCCTCCTCGTCATGGAGAGCGCCGGGATGACGAAGATGGCCACCGGAGAAGGATTCCCCCTGCGGCAGGGTGCCGGAACAGGTCTAGATTGGTTTTCAGTGGCTACGGAGGCTTCTGGCAGTGGAACTCCCGATATATTCTGTTCCTCGATGTTTTTAGGGTATATGGACATATATAGGCGAAAGGAGTCAGTCAGGGGAGCCATGAGGGGCCCACGAGGGTGGGGGCGCGCCCAAGGGCAGGCGCGCCTCCCTACCTCGTGGCCACCTCGAAGCTTCCTTGACTTCAAATCCAAGTCTCCTGGATCACGTTTGTTCCAAAAATCACGCTCCCGAAGGTTTCATTCCATTTGGACTCCGTTTGTATTCTTTTCTGCGAAACATTGAAACAAGGGAAAAAACAGAAACTGGCACTGGGCTCTGGGTTAATAGGTTAGTCCCAAAAATAATATAAAAGTGCATAATAAAGCCCATAAACATCCAAAACAGATAATATAATATCATGGAACAATAAAAAATTATAGATACGTTTGGAGACGTATCAGCATCCCCAAGCTTAATTCCTGCTCGTCCTCGAGTAGGTAAATGATAAAACCAGAATTTTTAATGTGGAATCCTACCTAACATATTTCTCTAAATAATTCTCTTTATTGTGGCATGAATGTTCAGATCCATAAGATTCAAGACAAATGTTTAATATTGACGTAAAAATAATAATACTTCAAGCATACTAATAAAGCAATCATGTCTCCTCAAAATAACATGGCCAAAGCAAGCTATCCCTACAAAATCATATAGTCTGGCTATGCTCCATCTTCACCACACAAAGTATTTAAATCATGCACAACCCCGATGACAAGCCAAGCAATTGTTTCATACTTTTTGTGTTATCAAACCTTTTCAATCTTCACGCAATACATGAGCGTGAGCCATGGATATAGCACTATAGGTGGAATAGGATGGTGGTTGTGGAGAAGACAAAAAGAAGAAGATAGTCTCACATCAACTAGGCATATCAACAGGCTTATGGAGATGCCCATCAATAGATATCAATGTGAGTGAGTAGGGATTTCCATGCAACGGATGCACTGGAGCTATAAGTGTATGAAAGCTCAAAAGGAAACTAAGTGGGTATGCATCCCACTCGCTTGCTCACGAAGATCTAGGGCATTTTGAGGAAGCCCGTCATTGAAATATACAAGCCAAGTTCTATAATGAAAGATTCCCACTAGTATATGAAAGTGACAACATAGGAGACTCTCTATCATGAAGAATATGGTGCCACTTTGAAGCACAAGTGTGGTAAAAGGATAGTAGCATTGCCACTTCTCTCTTTTTCTCTCATTTTTTTTGTTTTCTTTTGGGCCTTCTCTTTTTTTGGCCTTCCTTTTTTTTCTTTTTTTCGTCCGGGGTCTCATCCCGACTTGTGGGGGAATCATAGTCTCCATCATCCTTTCCTCACTGGGACAATGCTCTGATAATGATGATCATCACACTTTTATTTACTTACAACTCAAGAATTACAACTCGATACTTAGAAGAAAATGTGACTATATGAATGCCTCCGGCGGTGTACCGGGATGTGCAATGACTCATGAGTGACATGTATGAAAGAATTATGAACGGTGGCTTTGCCACAAATACGATGTCAACTACATGATCATGCAAAGCAATATGACAATGATGAAGCGTGACATAATAATGGAACGGTGGAAAGTTGCATGGCAATATATCTCGGAATGGCTATGGAAACGCCATAATAGGTAGGTACGGTGGCTGTTTTGAGGAAGGTATATGGTGGGTTTATGGTACCGGCTAAAGTTGCGCGGTACTAGAGAGGCTAGCAATGGTGGAAGGGTGAGAGTGCGTGTAATCCATGGACTCAACATTAGTAATAAAGAACTCACATACTTATTGCAAAAATCTATTAGTTATCGAAACAAAGTACTACGCGCATGCTCCTAGGGGGTAGATTGGTAGGAAAAGACAATCGCTCGTCCCCGACTGCCACTCATAAGGAAGGCAATCAATAAATAAATCATGCTCCGAGTTCATCACATAACGGTTCACCATACGTGCATGCTACGGGAATCACAAACTTCAACACAAGTATTTCTCGAATTCACAACTACTCAACTAGCATGACTCTAATATCACCATCTCCATATCTCAAAACAATTATCAAGTATCAAACTTCTCATAGTATTCGATGCACTTATATGAATTTTTTTATTATGCCTAAAAGAAAATTACCATTCTATTCTAAAGACTCTCAAAATGATATAAGTGAAGCATGAGAGTCCATCTATTTCTTCAAAATAAAACCACCACCGTGCTCTAAAAAGATATAAGTGAAGCACTAGAGCAAAAGACAAACTACTCCGAAAGATATAAGTGAAGATCAATGCGTAGTTGAATAATTATGCAACTATGTGAAGACTCTCTAACATTTAAGAATTTCATATCTTGGTATTTTATTCAAACAGCAAGCAAAACAAAAGAAAAAATGACGCTTCAAGCAAAACACATATCATGTGGTGAATAAAAATATAGCTCCAAGTAAAGTTATCAATGAACGAAGACGAAAAAGGGGATGCCTTCCGGGGCATCCCCAAGCTTAGGATCTTGGTTCTCCTTGAATATTACCTTGGGGTGCCTTGGGCATCCCCAAGATTTGGCTCTTGCCACTCCTTATTCCATAGTCCATCGAAGTATATCTCTTTTTCTTTGTGTTTTGCCGAGCTATCAGTACTTAATATTGATCTTTCTTCTTGTCTTTACAGGCCAATTCTGACTTTTGGAAGGTGAAATATGACCACGAAGCTGCCAAGAAGGCGAAAGCCGCCGCTATGAACACCAAGAAGACGACCCGAAAATCAAAGAAAAAGAAGAAAACAACTGCTGAAGATTTAATGAAGCTTGATGATTCGTCTGACTCGGAGGTAGCCCTTGATTCCCTTGGCCAATTTTTTAACAATCTTATTGACACTGATCCTTACCAGGATGACATTGGGGCCAGTCAGGCCGGGGAAGCAGAGGTAACTATCATTTCCTCCGACTCGGAGCCCTTATCAAGACACAAAGTTCGACGAGTGATCCGTAAAGTAAGGTTTTCTAGCCCTTTAGCTCACTTGGATCCCAACTTTCATTTGAAAAAGCAGCAACACGAAAGCCGCCATGAAGCTGAGATTGAAGATGAACCGGCTGTTGATCTTCAACAAACCCCTCGAAAACGCCCGAACAAGGTTTACTTTTACTGTCCTTAACTTGTTTTAATGAATCCTTCTCACTGTATTCCTTTTTAACTCCTTTCTTTTACCTTTTTAGGAGGTGTCTCGTTATTCAGGCGACAATTCTCAAACACAATTCCCGGCTTTCAAGACTGCCCCTGGGTAATCAAAAAATCTTCTTTTCTTCCAGACTGTTCAATTGTATCTTTGATGTTGACTGTCCTGTAATGTATATATATTTTTTTTTTCTTTAGTGGCCAGGCGAGATCCAAGAAAGCGAAGGTAACAAAGCCGGCGGAAGACCCGCCAGTACCAATGTCTGAGCCGGCTAGGCCGCCTTCTCCACTAATTGCCGCCCCAGAAGACCCGCCTATTAGCCATGAAGCGAATCCTTCGGAGCCGTCCCTTGACCAAGCTACCATGAATCCTTCCACAGTCGGACCATCAAGCTCAACTGACCCGCCGTCTCCACGTGCTCCAGATGTTCAAATTACTGGGAGCCGCTTTGTTGAGCCGGGGAATCCAACGGTGTTGGCTCGGTGCACAGCAAAGCAAGAAGCATTGGAGCGGCAGAAGGTTCACTTTAATATCGCCAATTATGACCGTCTCAATGCCAGTGATATCGTATCCGGCTATCTCAGTCATGTACACTCCAGTCGTGAGTCTGAGATTGAGATGGTCAAGCAGCTTCAGTTGAAGTATGAGGTATGTTATTTCCGGTTTACCAATATTCCTTCAGCCCCCAAGTCTTCAGATTATAAGAGAAACGAAATGACCTATAGACTTAGAATATAAGCCGAAACTTTTATCTCTGAAGCTTTGGCTTGTACTGATAGAACAAAACTTCACCCATAGTCCCCAAGGACCGGTTCATTTTGATTAGTAATGAATCGGTACTTTAGAATTTAAAATTGTCTTTAAAGTATTTTAACACTCCGGGTTAACCTTGAAAAACTTTGCTGAACTGCGTACATTTGCCCCCAAGTGCCAAGTGTTGTTACCTTGTAAAGGACTTGGGACTTGAAATATGCTGGTAGAGTTGTAAAAAATTTGATTTGCCATACATTAGCCCCCAAGTGCCAAGTGGTTTATTCGTAAAGTACTTGGGACTTGAATCTTGAATTTGGATGCTGGAATTTAAAACCAAGTCTTGACTTGTCTGAATATTTCACAGAATTCATTGTCTGAACTAAACTCTCAACTGAATGACGCGAAGACCCGGCTAGCGAGTCAGGAATCAGAACTAAAGTCTTCCACCTCCAAACTGCAAGTAAGCCTTTATGAAACGGAGAATTTGAAGACCAACTTTGCTGCCAAAGAGAAAACTTGGGAAGATGAGAAAACACTTCTGACCCGGTGAGCTAAAACAGTCGAAACAGCCCTGAAAGAAATATCAACCGAGCTGAACGGTTTAAAGGGCCGGGTGTCTCAGATGGTCGCTGCTATCTTCGGTAAGCTGCCTAGTTTTGACCTTTCGTGTATTTTGTGCCAAACCGGAGTATAAACCGCCCACTGACTCTGTTAAATATATGCAGGTCCGCGAAGCAAAAATCAGAGCCAAGACCTGTTGGTTAAACTGAAGGCCGTATACACCTTGGTTGAACAACTGTACATTGGTGCACAACGGGCTCTGGCCGCTATCTCTCCTGCAAACCAAGGATCCAACCGGCTTAGTGATGTCCTGAAGAAGCTGTCCATCCTTCCTGCCCGGTTCCAAGAGGTAAAACGTTCATGTGCGCGAGCCGAAGCTTTGACTACTCTAAGCCGCTCCAAGGCTTGGGTGCCAGATCTGGACCCGACGGACGTAGCAAGGGGCTATCCTACCATGAAGGAGGACGGGTCTCCGTTTGACCAAGATGATTTTATAGCGTGTGTACGCGAAGTCCGGCCTCAGGCCACTAGTCTTGGAGAGGACACCAATGTGGACAAGTACCAGCCGGGTTTTGACAGTGAAAATAAGAAGATGGCCACTCCTTCATATAAAGTAGCAGATCTAATCCCACCTGTGAGAGAAGATACCTTTGCTCCGGAAATTGACCCGGTCGGCCTGATTGACGATGAAGCCGAATTCGTCGCCATGAGCGGCTTTGATTGATGAAAGTCTAACTTCCAGCAACCAGACGGTGGTAAACCGGTGAGGGAGGGACATTGATCATCTTCACAGGTTTATAAAGCCTTGTAATAACTTTAGTAAAAACTCTACATGTTTGCTTATGTCGTCATGCATAAAATACTTCTTATGTGAATCTGTGCTTCCAGATGCCAATGTTTAATGCTTTCTTATGCATCGTTTAATGCTTGTCTCCGCAATTTTTGAACTCCGTTCCTGTGAAAATAAGGAAAAAACCTGGCAAGGCAGTTTAGAACCAACTAGGCTTAAACACCTAATATACAATCCATAAATTTACCTCAATAAGAAAAAACAAAGACCAATGTAAATAAAGGATAAGGTTTAATACTAACTCTTGAGTTAATGCAGCAGGTAAGCGCGTATAAGTAAAAAACCATACCTTATCTTTGTTGATCCTTAGATCACCGGCTTAAGTAACCTGGGTGATGAATTGATAACTCAACATGTATAAAAGTTAATATTCCTTGAATATTCAATAATCATCATATCTCAGTAGCTCGTACCTTTGGTTCCTTAGACCACCGGCTTGAATAACCCGGGTGTTTGTGTTGTCCAATAATTGAGCCGACAAAGAAAACCAGGCTATCTCATTTGTAATATTGAAACAACAAAAACTCAAAGGCAAACAACAGATAATAAACATAATTTTCACTCTGCATTCAAAAGATTGGGGGTTTCTGATTCGAATACGATCAGTAAACTGGACCAAAGGGGTTAAGCTAAGGTTCGAATATGACCATATAGCCCCCAATGGCTTTGGCGTTGCGCCGATCAAAAGGGTACCGACAACTATGTTCTCTTTGGTTCGAATACGACCTATGTTTGAACAGGAAGCCCCCAAATGACCTTGAGAGGTTTTTAATGACCCTAATTCGAATACGATCCAAGTCGGCTCAAAAGGAGTTAAGCTATGATTCGAATATGATCAAGAAGCCCCCAAGTGAGTTTGGCTTTGAGCCGATCAAGAGGGTTACGACAGCTATGTTCTCTTTGGTTCGAATAAGATCTATGTTTGAACAGGAAGCCCCCAAGTGACCATGAGATTTACAGCTAGATTCGAATACGATCACAAGCCGGACTAGAAAAGGTTAAATTTGATTCAAATATGATCAAATCCTTAATAGTCATTTGTGAAAAATAATAAGATGCATAATCTTTGAAATGAAATGAGACCGATGGTCTTACTTTATTGCTTATCATCATATATACAATGTGAACGTATGTACATGATGAGAGCCGGTGGCTCAGGTATAGTACGGCCGAAGTTGAGCAATGTTCCATGGCCGGCGGGTCTCCTCTTCCGACTTACGCGAGTCTGCATGCTCTCGAACGTCAATGAGGTAGTAAGACCCGTTGTTTAAATTTTTACTAACCACAAAGGGTCCTTCCCAAGGTGGGGATAACTTGTGTGCATCTGAAAGATCTTGGATGAGCCGAAGCACCAAGTCGCCTTCCTGAAAAGTCCTGGTCTTAACCCGGCAGCTGTGATAACGATGCAGGTCCTGTTGATAGATTGCTGACCGTGCTGCTGCTAAGTCTCTTTGTTCATCCAACAAGTCAAGCGCATCCTGTCTGGCTTTTTCATTGTTAGCTTCAACATAAGCCGCCACACGGGGCGAGTCATGACGGATGTCACTGGGCAATACTGCTGCTGCCCCATAAACCATGAAGAAGGGTGTGTAACCCGTAGACCTGTGGGTGTAGTATTGATGCTCCATAACACTGAAGGCAACTCCTCTACCCAACAACCCGGCGTTCGCTGTAAAGGAACCATAAGCCGGGGCTTTAGCCCTTTCAGAATTTCCTGATTGGCTCTCTCAGCTTGACCATTGGATTGAGGATGAGCTACAGAAGAAACATCAAGCCGGATGTTCTCTCGCTGACAAAACTTTTCCATAGCCCCTTGGGATAGATTAGTGCCATTGTCTGTGATAATACTGTGTGGAAAACCGAAACGGAAGATTATTTTCTCCATGAACTGAACCACCGTGGCTGCATCACACTTACTCATAGGCTCCGCCTCAACCCATTTAGTGAACTTATCAACAGCCACCAAGAGATGTGTCTTTTTATCTTTAGACCTTTTGAAAGGTCCCACCATGTCAAGCCCCCAGACTGCAAATGGCCAAGTTATTGGAATCATCTGGAGCTCTTGAGCCAGCACATGCGCTCGTCGTGCGAATTTCTGACAACCATCACATCTACTGACCAGATCTTCCGCATCAGCGTGAGCCGTCAGTAAAAACTGTAACGAAACGGCTTGGCCACTAAGGATTTTGACCCGGCGTGATGACCACAATCGCCTTCATGGATCTCACGAAGGATTTCTTGACCTTCTTCGGGGGAGACACACCGTTGAAATGCTCCGGAAACACTGCGATGAAATAACTCTCCATCCGAAATCGTCATGGACTTAGACCGCCGGGTTATCTGTCAAGCCAGGGTCTCATCCGCTGGCAATTCTCCCCGGGTCATGTACGCCAAAAATGGCACCGTCCAATCTGGGATGACATGAAGAGCCTCCACCAACTGCGCCTCTGGGTCAGGAACAGCTAAATCTTCTTCTGTGGGCAACTTGACAGAGGGGTGATGCAAAACATCTAAAAAGGTGTTGGGTGGTACCGGCTTACGTTGAGACCCCAGCTGGCTTAAAGCATCAGCTGCTTCATTTTTTCGACGGTCAATGTGTTCCACCTGATAACCTTTAAAATATCCTGCAACCACATCGACCTCTCGGCGATAAGCCGCCATGAGAGGGTCTTTGGAATCCCACTTGCCAGACACTTGCTGAGCCACTAGATCTGAATCACCAAGACATCTAACCCGGCTCAAGCTCATCTCCTTTGCCACTCAAAGACCATGGAGCAATGCTTCATACTCTGCTGCTTTGTTAGTGCACGGAAACATCAATCGTAACACATAACAAAATTTATCACCTCGTGGGGAAGTTAATACAACTCCAGCCCCCGAGCCTTCCAATTGCCTGGACCCATCAAAATGAATAGTCCAATATGTGTTGTCCGACTTTTCTTATGGCATCTGCATCTCTGTCCAGTCATTGATGAAGTCAACCAAAGCATGAGATTTAATTGCAGTGCGTGGAACATACTTCAGCCCATGAGACCCAAGCTCAATTGCCTACTTGGCAACTCACCCTGTAGCTTCTTTGTTTTGAATAATGTCTCCCAAAGGAGCAGAGCTAACCACAGTGATTGGATGTCCCTGAAAGTAATTATTAAGCTTCCGGCTTGCCATGAACACCCCATAAACAAGCTTCTGTCAATGTGGATATCGTTGCTTAGACTCAATTAACACTTCACTGACATAACAAACCGGCCGCTGAACCGGATGCTCTTTGCCAGCCTCCTTGCGCTCTACCACCATAGCCACACTGACAGCCCGTGAGTTGGCAGCTACATATAATAATAGCGGCTCTTTCCCAATTGGAGCAGCTAGGACCGGCGGCTCAATCAGTTGTGCCTTCAGATCCTCAAAAGCAGCGTTTGCAGCATCACGCCAAACAAACACATCCATTTTCTTCATCAACTGATACAGAGGCATAGCCTTTTCCCCTAACTGGCTTATGAACCGGCTCAAAGTAGCCACACGACCCGCCAGTTGTTGAACATCATTGACGCAGGTTGGCTTGGCCAGAGATGTAATTGCCTTGATCTTCTCCGGGTTAGCTTCAATACCCTCAGTTAGACACCAGAAAGCCCAAGAGTTTGCCGGTTGGTACTACAAAAACACACTTGGCTGGGTTAAGCATCATCTTGTAAACCCGAAGATTATCAAAAGTCTCTTTCAGGTCTGTGACCGAGGTTTCCTCTTCTCTGGACTTCACCACTATATCATCCACATAGGCATGAACATTGCGCCCAATTTGATCATGAATACAATTCTGCACACACCGTTGGTAAGTCGCCTGAGCACTCTTGAGCCCAAAAGGCATAGACACATAGCAGAACGCCCCAAAAGGTGTTATAAATGCTGTTTTCTCTTGATCCTTGACTGCCATCTTAATCTGATGATACCCGGAGTAAGCATCTAAGAAACTCAACCGCGCGCAACCCGTCGTAGCATCAATGATCTGTTCTATATGGGGAAGAGCAAACGGATCAGCCGGACAGGCCTTGTTTAAATCTGTGTAATCGACACACATACACCAGGTGCCGTTCTTTTTTAGCACGAGCACCGGGTTAGCTAACCATTCTGGGTGAAAGACCTCCACAATGAACCCGGTCGCCAAGAGCCGGGCCACCTCTTCTCCAATGGCCTTGCGCCTTTCTTCATTGAACTGTCGAAGAAACTGTCTGACAGGTTTGAGCTTTGGATTGATATTAAGAGTGTGCTCAGCGAGTTCCCTCGGGACACCCGACATGTCTGAAGGTTTCCATGCAAAGATGTCCCGGTTCTCACGGATGAACTCGATGAGCGTGATTTCCTATTTCGGATCCAAGTTAGCGCTGATGATGAACTGTTTGGATGAATCGCTGGGCACAAAGTCAACCATCTTAGTGTCATCAGCCGACTTGAACTTTTACTCCGGCTCATGCTGTGTTGTTGGTTTCTTTAATGACGTCATGTCCGCCGGGTCAACATGATCCTTGTAGAATTTCAACTCCTCTGCCGCACAAACAGATTCAGCATAGGCTGCATCCCCTTCTTCACATTCCAAGGCTATCTTCCGGCTCCCATGGACTGTAATGGTGCCCTTGTGGCCCGGCATCTTGAGCTGCAAATACACGTAACACGGCCGAACCATGAACTTGGCATAAGCCGGCCGCCCAAACAGAGCATGATATGAGCTTTTGATCTTAACCACTTAAAAGGTTATTTTTTCTGCTCTGGAATCATATTCATCTCCAAAGGCTACTTCCAGCTCAATCTTACCAACTGGGTATGCCGATTTACCAGGCACCACACCATGAAAAACAGTGTTGGATTGTTTAAGATTCTTGTCCATCAATCCCATCCGGCGAAACGTCTCATAATAAAGGATGTTGATGTTGCTGCCACCATCCATGAGTACTTTGGTAAACTTATACCCACCAACCTGAGGTGCCACCACTAACGCCAAGTGACCCGGATTATCAACCCGGGGTGGGTGGTCCTCTCTGCTCCATACAATGGGCTGCTCCAACCAACGTAAATAACATGGAACTGCCGGCTCGACGGTATTGACGGCCCTCTTGTGGAGTTTCTGGTCTCTCTTACATAAACTGGTAGTGAAGACATGATACTGTCCACTACTCAAGTGCTTCGGGTTGCTCTGATAGCTGGATTGTTGCTGCTGTTGATTACCTTGGCCGTGTTGCTGATTATATCCTCCCTCGTGACCAGGATGACCATGAAAACCTCCTCCGCTTAAACCGGCGCCCGGGCCCTGAAAACCGCCTGAGCCGCCACCCGGACCGTGACCCCCATCAAATGCATTTGAATTTTTAAACGCCTTCATGATCATGCAATCCTTCCACAAGTGGGTAGTTGGCTTCTCCCTAGTGTCGTGTCTTGGACAAGGTTCATTCAACAACTGCTCAAGGGTGGGGCCTGACCCGCCCGATCGAGGGGGCTGCCTGCCCTTGCGCCACTGATTACCACCCTGCGCATTAGTATTAGCAACAAACTCATCAGCCTTATGCTTATTACCTCCTTGATTTGCCGGGTTATGCTGGTGACCCTTGCCATTGCCGTTCTTCTTTCCCTTTGTTACCTTTTCTTCATCAGATGCCGGGTCTTTAGTGGTATCATAATCGGCATACTTGACAAGAGCCGCCATCAACGTTCCCATGTCATTACAGTCTCGTTTAAGCCGCCCAAACTTCTGCTTCAGAGGTTCAAAACGGCAATTTTTCTCCAACATCAAAACTGCTAAGCCGGCATCCATTTTATCAAACGAATGTATTATCTCCTTGACCCGGCGCACCCAATGGGTTGTAGATTCTCCATCCTCTTGCTTGCAATTGGTCAGGTCCATAATTGACATTGGCTGCTTACACATGTCTTTAAAGTTCTGGATGAACCGTGCCTTCAACTCTGCCCATGAGTCGATGGAATTGAGTGGTAATCCTTTCAACCAGGTCCGAGTTGTTCCATCCAACATCATGGTGAAGTACTTGGCCATTGCAGCATCACTAACCTCCAACATCTCCATAGCCATCTCATAACTCTCAATCCAAGCCCCCGACTGTAAGTCAGCCGTGTAGTTAGGTACCTTACGAGGTCCCTTGAAATCCTTGGGCAACCGCTCATTGCGTATGGCTGGGACTAGGCAAGGTACGCCTTCGGTTCTTGTAACTACTCCTGCCTCAACCGAGGTTGCTGGATAAGCCGGAAAGGTTTGGTGAGCTGCTTGCTCTACTGCTATCTGAGCCGCCCGTTCCGCCTCTTGACGAATCCTCTCCTGATCCGCCAAGTTAAGGACTCCAGCCCGCACTGGCTCATGCCTATATGGCCGGTTGTGGCATTGATCATTACTTGACATCTCTGCAGAGTCCATGTGCCTACTGTAACTCGGGCTCCGGCTTGGGCGAGGAGTTGAATGAATCATGTCTCGACTGTAGGAGTATGCATCCTACTGGGCCAAAGCTGTCTGAAGCAGTTCTCTTACCCTCCGGGTTTCAATTGCTGCTGGCGAGTCGCCTTCCATTGGGAGATCTACCAAACGAGTCGACGCCGCAATGAGGTTCTCCATGGGGTTGGAAAAGTGACCCGGGGCGTTGCTATATAACGAGCAGTTGTATTCATGCGTGGCGGCTCCATGGTGCGGTGCTAAACTGGTGCACCGGGCGTCGTGACCCGGTTTGCCTCTTGCGGGTTGCTCCCTCCAGCTCCGGGTGTATGGAACAGATTCCTCGGATCCAGTGTTAGAGGCAGACGCGACTGAGTTTTCTGACACCTCCTCCTCATGACTTCGTTTGATGCATTAAGATCTACCGAGAGCCGGAAGGTTTCTGCTTGAAGCTGCTGAGCACGAGCATCCAAAGCTGCTCGCTCTGCCGCCATCCGGGTTTCCTCCGCGGCTAGATTTTCCTTAGCTTGCACCATCTCCTCCCGCACGCGTGCCACTTCCGCGTCATGTTGGGCTTTATCCGCCGGCTCTACCGCAGTGGTTAACAGAATCGTCAGTTTATCCATGAGGTCCATGAAAACCTGAGCCGGGGGGCGCGCGGGGTCTCCTGACCCACCAGCTGCCGACCCGGTGGCCGCCGTTGTCGCTGCGATGGTGTTCTGCCCTAGCGGTGTCCCTGCCATGAAGACTCCGACCCAATTCGGTGGCTCAAGGGGGTTCGGAATACTGCTGCCATCGGAACAGCCCCCGAGCACACCATCTTGCAGTTGGTACAACAAGTTCGTCTCCCCTGTTCATGATGCAGTATCACAGCAGATGGCCGTCTCTCCACCCTCCATCGATCCTTCGGACTATTCACCGTCGTGGATGCAGCCTACGAAGGCATGCTTCACGACAGATTGAACACGGGCGGACCCGGCGCACTGAGCCGTTTCTATGAGGTCGGTGTGGACATCCGGCCCAGGGCCTGACTCGCCGATCCGGCCGATGAAGATGTGAATTCCGCCGAAGGGGACCCGGTAACCATACTCAATTGAGCCGGCCTCAGGGCCCCAGCCTTCATCGTCGATGTAGATCTTGCCGCGACGACTCTTGGTCATCCGGCCCACAACGTATCCCTTGAGCCCTTCGAAGTTGCCCTTCAAGAACTCAAATCCACCGTGCGCTAGCCCCATGGTGGGCGCCAACTGTCGTGGAATTGTCACGACAGATGTCCTAGATCAAGGACTTAGTCGTAGGGCCATCGCACTAGGAAGCTTAAAGGGGTTAATCAGGACAAAGGACACGAGAGAGGATTTTATACTAGTTCGGCCCCATACGATGAAGGTAAAAGCCTACGTCTAGTTGGGATTGGTATTGCTGAGGTTTCAATCTCCAAGAGGCTCAACTCGCCGGCTTGGTGATTGACTTGATTGTTTCTTCCCCCCAGCCGCCACCGGGTCGTCCCCCTTATATACACGGGTTGACGCCTGGTGGCTTACAGAGTCTCGGCCGGTTCATAATCGTGTTCGGCTCGATGACTTCCTTTACATGCCTTTCTTTACAAGTCTTTCCGCCCATATGGCGGTTTACAATAACGGGCCTTAAGCCGCCCCGAAGCCTTTAGGCTTTCTATATATACTAATAAATTATCATCTTGACTGTATATTGGGCTTATTACGTAACCCGCCATTAAGGCTGACCCGGCCCCTCCTGGGCGGCTTTTAGCTGATAGTAATATCCCCAACAGTGTCGTTGTCACTTCTTATTGTCAAGATCTTTGCATTGTGTTGACGTTGTGCTTCATTTGCAAAGTCAATGACGGTTTGTTGGGTCTCGCTCTTCCTCTTTAAGAAATACACCCAAGTGTATCTCGAGTAGTCATCCACAATCACCAAGCAATACTTCCTACCCCCAAGACTATCGAAGGATGGAGGCCCAAAGAGATCCAAGTGAAGGAGTTCCAAAGGCCTCTTTGAGTAAATGATAGTCGTGGGAGGGTGAGCCTTATCATGTAGCTTTCCTTTGATACAAGCACTGCAAGCACGATCTTTAGCAAAACTAACATTCGTTAGTCCACGTACATGGTCCCCCTTGAGAAGACTTTGCAAAGATCTCATATTGACATGGTCTAGACGGTGATGCCAAAGCCAGCCCACATCAACTTTAGCCATTAGGCATGTCGCGGTCTTAGTGGGTCGCTCCGAAAAGTTAATCACATATAAACCGTTCTCGACATGCCCAACAAAGGCTACTTTAAGAGTCTTGCTCCACAAGAGGGCCACAGTATCGATATCAAAGAAAGTGGCAAAGCCCATGGTTGCAAGTTGACGAACGGAAAGTAAATTGTATGCAAGGGACTCAACAAGCATAACCTTCTTGATCGTGAGATCATGAGATATGACCACCTTGCCAAGTCCCAATACCTTAGAAGATGAGCCGTCACCCCACTCGACATTGGTGGGCATGGATGGAATCCTGTGCACGTCCACCACCAAGTCCTTGCTTCCGGTCATTTGATTTGTAGCTCCGCTATCGAGCAACCATGATCCCCCACCGGAAGCAAACACCTACAAGAGATCAATGCTTGGTTTTAGGTACCCATTTTGTAATGGGTCCTTTGATGTTAGTAACAAGGGTCTTTGGAACCCAAATAGACCATTCAATGTATTCATGAGGAGAACCAACGAATTTGGCATAGACGTGCCCATCACTAGCACGACATAACATATAAGAAGGATTAAAGTCGCCGGCTTTGATGAGAGGAGTGGCATTGCCCTTTGTAGCGACCAGACCTCAAATAGTCTGATCTCTATGCTCCGGTGTCATCCCTGGATCAGTAATGCTGACACCACACAGTACTCGGAGGATTTATAGCAGAGTAGCATCACACACTTATTACATCGAGTGTCTCAAAAGAGAACTTATTACAATAAATATGGCTTAAGGCCATCTAATAATGATAACAGCGGAAGGCTTGGAAGATAAGTGAGTCCATCAACTCCAACGGCATCACTGAGTATAGAACCACGACCTAAAAACTCCTTAATCATCATCTGAAAAGTCTGCAACATTAACGTTGCAGCCCGAAAACGGGTCAGCACATGGAATATGCTGGCAAGGTAACACATAGAGAATAATGGATTGAAACAGCTATACTATATGCATATTTGGCTGGTGGAAAGCTCTATGGTTACAGTTTTGTGTAAAGCCAATTTTTCCCTACTTCAAAGGAATAAATTTAATTACTATCATGGTGGTTGTTAAACATTGAGAATGGTTGACAGCATTCTCAATCCCAATTAAGCATCATCATTAAACAAAACCCAACAAAATTTATTTAGAGTAACATGTTGAGATTCACATGATAATCCAGGTACTAGATACTCAAGATGTCCATAACTGGGGACACGGCTAACCATGATTAGTTTATTACACTCTGCAGAGGTTTGCGCACTTTTCCCCACAAGACTCGATCGCCTCCGTTTGGTTTCTCGCACTACATGGTGTTTGAGAAGACGGATGACCGAGACATAGTCTTTCAGAAGCGCTAGCACCTTACGATTGGGTAGACCATACCATCTACATCCCCTACATCTGCTAGTCTACCACTGTAAGAGTTCGCACGACTTAGTCAACTATGCTAGAGCCCATAATAGCTTGTGGCTGCACACGGAAGTTTCTAGTACGAATAGTCTCATGATCCCTTTGAACCTGGGTGGCGGTCCAAAAGAAAACAGGCAAGTCCTGGAATACGCAGGTGCCTCAATCCACCTAGATGTGTGTTTAAGTTGCCACCTTAGATAAACCATTAATTAACAAACTCACATCTGTCATGGATAACACTCACCCAATCCACGTCTACTAGCATAGCATGGCATAATAAGCAACGTAGAAGTAACTCCCAAAGGTTTGATAATAACAGGTAATAGGTGCTACCTCATCTACTTCCCATCCCACAATTTAATTAGATCCTAATCATGCAATGTGTGAGGATTGAACTAATGCAATAAAACTGGGTAGTAGAAAAGGTATGATCAAAGTGTTACTTTCCTTGTTGATGATCCGGGAAACCTAATGATTCAAAGTAACAGGCGGCGCACTCCGGGTATTCTATCGCAAACAAACAAACAAGCATACAATAAGTACTCATCTAATGCACAGGTAAAACTCAAATAAGAGATCTAACCAGAAGGTTAAACTTAAGAACTTCGGTTGGCAAAAAGAATCAAATCGAACGAAGCAACGAAAGTCAAACGGTGAAAGAAAACAACTTCGTTCTAGTAATCTGGATCTAGGGAAAATTTTACAGTAGCAAAATCTTGTTTAAGTTGGTTAAACGAATAAAGGGTTTCGAGACGAAACTCTAGGCGCTTGAATCGCCTGATTCCAATAAACGAGCGAAAAGTTATACTAAAACGAAAATCAGATCAGGAATCGCGATCAGAAAAATCGTGGATTTAATCCGAGAAAAAGAAAAATGACGAACGACGATATTTTTTTCTCTTTTTTTCAGCACGGAAAACGAGGCGCGACGAACCTCGGCGGCGGGATCCGGCGGCGGCGACGACTAGGGCGGCGGCTGGGCTGGGGGCTGGCTAGGGTTTCCCTCGGGGTGGGCTGCCTCGGCTTATAAAGCCCCCCCACCCCCCGGTCGGTGTCTAGGTCGGACACGGCCCGTTAAGTCGGTTCGTTTTTTTTAAATTATTCTACTCGGAAGAAAAATAAAAAGAAATACTAAACGGACTCCAAAAATTCCAAAATAAATTTTCACGGGCTTCTAAAATCAAGCCGCACAAGGTGAACATTTATTTGGGCCCTAAATGCAATTTTGAAAAACGCACTTTTTTCCTAAATTCAAATAAAACACCGAAAAACTCCAAAATAAAATCTTATTTGATTTTATTATTAAATCCTCAATATTTCTTTATTGTGGGAAAGTCATTTTATTCCCTCTCTCATATTTTTGTAATAGAAATAATTGATGATAAAATAAATAAAATCAAATGATCCTATTCTCAAAATTTGAGAAAACTCAAATATGAAAATAACAAAATCCCCAACTCTCTCCGTGGGTCATTGAGTTGCGTAGAATTTCTAGGATCAACCAAAAAGCAAACTAAAATATGATATGCATTGATGATCTAATGTATAACATTCCAAATTGAAAATTTGGGATGTAACAAACCTACCCCCTTTAAGATGAATCTCGCCCTCGAGATTCGGGTTGGATAGAAAATAGGTGAGGGTGGTCTTTGAGCAAATATTCCTCTCGCTCCCAGGTGGCTTCATCCTCCGTGTGGTGGCTCCACTGAACTTTGCAAAACTTGATAACCTTGCTGCGAGTAACTCAGTTGGCAAACTCGAGAATCCTGACTGGTTTCTCCTCGTAGGTCAAATCGTTATCCAACTGAATAGTTTCCAAAGGCACTGTGTCTCTCAACGGTATGTCAGCCATCTTCGCATGACATTTCTTCAATTGGGAAACGTGGAACACATCATGTACTCCTGACAATCCTTCGGGCAATTCCAATTTGTAGGCCACTTCTCCCATACGCTCCAAAACTCGATATGGTCCTACAAATCGTGGCGCTAACTTCCCTTTAACTCCAAAACGCTTTGTTCCCCGAAGTGGAGATACTCGAAGATAAGCTCTATCCCCAACTTCGTAAACTGTCTCCTTGCGTTTAGAATCTGCATAACTCTTCTGTCTGGACTGGGCTACCTTGAGCCTATCGTGAATCAACTTCACCTTCTGTTCAGACTCTTTAATCAAGTCAGGTCCAAACAACTGGCGGTCTCCAACTTCGTCCCATGACAACGGTGTCCTGCACCTCCTTCCGTACAAAGCTTCGGAAGGGGCCATCTTTAAACTGGTTTGATAACTGTTGTTGTAAGAGAACTCTGCATATGGCAAATTATTGTCCCAACTAGATCCGTAATCTAGCGCACAAGCTCTCAACATATCCTCCAAAATCTGATTGACTCTCTCGGTCTGTCCATCTATCTGTGGATCAAAAGCTGTACTGAATTCTAGCCTGGTACCCAAAGTTTCGTGTAACTCCTTCCAGAACTTTGAGGTAAACTGGGTTCCTCTATCTGATACGATACTCCTCGGAACTCCATGCAAACGTACGATCCTGGTCATGTATATCTTTGCCAACTTAGCACTAGTGTAAGTGGTCTTTACTGGGATGAAATGAGCTACTTTCGTCAATCGATCAACTACAACCCAAATCGAGTCATAGCCTGAACAAGTCCTGGGCAATCCCGTGATAAAATTCATGCCTAGCTTATCCCACTTCCATTTGGGTATCAGCAATGGTTGTAACAATCCTGCTGGCTTCTGATGCTCTGCCTTTACTCTCTGGCATACATCACAAACTGCTACGTACTCCGCAATATCCTTATTCATTCCGGTCCACCAGAAAATATCCTCCAAATACATCTTGGTATTTCCTGGGTGAATTGAATACGGTGAGTCGTGTGCCTCTTGCAAAATCAACTTCCTAATCTCCGGGTCCTTGGGCACATAAACGCGGTCTTCAAACCATAGGGTGTCGTGCTCATCCTCACGAAATCCTTTAGCTTTTCCTTTTCTTAGTTTCTCCTTTATAGCGGCAATCTCTTTGTCAGCTTTCTGAGCTTCTCTGATTCTATCCATCAAAGTTGACTGAATCTCCAATGCTGCTACATAGCCTCTCGGAACTATTTCCAAACATAGTTCATGAAGATTTTCGGCTAACTCCCTTGGTATTTCTCCCATCATTAATGTATTGACATGGCTCTTATGGCTTAATGTGTCTGCTACTACATTAGCCTTTCCAGGGTGATAATGCAATTTCATATCATAATTCTTGATAAGCTCCAACCATCTCCTTTGTCTGAGATTTAACTCCTTCTGTGTGAAAATGTACTTCAAACTCTTATGATCCGTGTACACCTCACAATGATTTCCAATGAGGAAATGTCTCCATGTTTTCAAAGCATGCACTACGGCTGCTAACTCCAAATCATGAGTAGCATAATTCAATTCATGAGGATTCAGTTGTCTTGAGGCATATGAAACAACTCTCCCTTCCTGCATAAGCACTGCTCCAAGTCCTCGACGTGAAGCATCGCAATACACCTCATAATCCTTGGTCTGGTCTGGCAAAATCAACACCGGTGAAGTAACCAAACGTTTCTTCAACTCCTGGAAACTAGCCTCACACTCCTCTGTCCATATGAACTTGGTATCCTTCTTCAACAACTCAGTCATAGGCTTCGCAATCTTTGAGAAATTCTCAATAAATCTCCGATAGTATCCTGCGAGTCCAAGAAAACTCCGGATCTCTCCAACTGTTGTTGGGGCTTCCCACTTGGTCATGGTTTCAACTTTAGCGGGATCTACTGCTATACCTTCTCCAGATATAACGTGTCCGAGGAATCCTACTTCCTTCAACCAAAACTCACATTTGCTGAACTTGGCATATAATTGATATTCTCTGAGCTTTCCAAGTACCAAACGCAAATGTTCCTTATGCTCCTCCTCATTCTTCGAATAAACCAGGATATCATCAATGAATACTATGACGAACTTATCCAAAAACTCCATAAACACTTTGTTCATCATGTTCATAAAATAGGCAGGTGCGTTAGTCAGACCAAATGACATAACGGTATACTCATACAGCCCATACCTGGTAGTAAAAGTTGTCTTCGGAATATCCTATTCTCGAATCTTCAACTGGTGGTATCCTGATCGCAGATCGATCTTGGAAAATACCTTAGCTCCTTGCAATCGATCAAACAGATCATTGATCATTGGTAGTGGGTACTTGTTCTTGATCGTTACTTCATTCAATCCTCGATAATCAACAACCATCCTTAACGATCCATCTTTCTTCTCCACCAGAAGTACTGGCGATCCCCAAGGCGAAGAACTTGGGCGAATATATCCTTTATCCAGTAACTCCTTAATCTGCTTCTTAATTTCCACCAAATCCTTTGCTGGCATCCTATATGGTCTCTTTGATATTGGCCCTGTGCCTGGCAGTAGCTCAATCAAAAACTCAATATCTCTATCCGGTGGCATGCCTGGCAACTCCTCCGGAAATACATCGGGAAAATCCCTTACCACTGGTACTTCCTCCTGCACAACTCCTATTAGGCAATTTACTTGAGTCCTCTTTGGCACATGCCGGGATACATACTTGATCCTTCTCCCTTCCGGTGTGGTAAGCAAAATTGACTTACTAGCACACTCAATATTCCCTTCATACTTTGATAACCAATCCATGCCTAATATCACATCCAATCCTTGAGATTCCAATACTATTAGGTCTGAGGGAAAAACATAGTTACCAATCCTTAATGGTAACCGATCACACCATAGACTAGCCACATACTCTGCTCCGGGCGAGGTTACTAACATGGGTGACCTAAGGGCTTGGGTTGGTAGGTTATACTTATCCACAAATCCCCTTGAGATGTATGAATGCGATGCACCAGTATAAAAAAGAATGAGTGCAGTAAATGACTTAACCAAAAACTTACCTATTACTGCATCGGGCTGAGCTTCAACCTCCTCCACGCTAACATGGTTCACTTGTCCCCTGTTAAAAGGGTTCGGCTTCTTTCCAGAACTTCCATTGCTATTTCCATTTTGTAATTCAGGATATTCATTGGCATAATGTCCGGTCTTCGAACACTTAAAGCAAGTGACTTGGCTTAAGTCCTTCTTGGCTGGGGTTGATGGGTTGGTGCGGTTCTGGCCATTGCTTCCTCCATTGCCATTACCATTTTTGGTGCCATTGTGATTGTGCGAGCTACCTCCTCCATGGGTATGCTGAAAATGTCCTCCCGGTCTAGGGGTAAAACGTGGCTTCTGCTGAGCTCCTGAATTGTACTTTCCTTGTCCATACTTCCTCTTGCGATTCTCAATTTGCTGCTGCTTCCCTTCAATCATAAGAGCACGATCTACCAACTCCTGGTAGTTGTTGAAAGTTGCTACCATCAACTGCATGCTTAGCTCATCATTCAGTCCTTCCAGAAACTTCTCCTGCTTAGCTGCATCCGTAGCAACGTCATCTGCGGCATAACGTGCTAGCTTACTAAATTCCTCCACATACTGGCCAACTGTCCGTCCTCCTTGGCGCAAGTTGCAAAACTCACACTTCTTCATGGCCATAGCTCCTGCTGAAACATGGGCAGTACGAAAAGCCTGCTGAAACTGGTCCCATGTGACAGTGTCGACAGGGAAAGTGGCGGTGAAATTCTTCCACCATGATGCTGCGGGTCCTTCTAACTGATGTGCGGCAAACTTCACCTTCTCCGCATCTGTGCATCCTGCTGTGGTCAACTCCCTAGCTGTCTTGCGGAGCCAATCATCTGCTACTATCGGCTCGGTGCTACTGGAAAACACTGGCGGATTCAGCCTAAGAAAATGGGCTAAGTGGTCAACAGGTGGTGGTGGTGGTGGTGGGTTGTTGTTGTTGTTCCCCTGATTCTGATTCTGGACTAGCAACTGCATCAACGTGTTCTGCTGCTGGATCAACTAGGTGAGCTCCGGTGGGAAGGCAAATCCGGGGTCATGTCTCGGAGGCATCTGAGGGTTTAGAAAAGATGAGATGTAAGAATAGAGGGGGTCTAAAGAGAAAACACTACCCATATGCACATGAGGCAAAACAAACAATTCACCTCAATCAATCAAACAAGGGCATACAATCGATCTATCTATCGCAAAAGTGCTCAGACTACTATATTTACATGGTGGGCTACTACTACTGATGAGGTGGTCTACTAGAAATATTCTTCGGTCATTGACTCCATAATATCTGCTCCAACCTCATCAACATAGTCATCATCGCTACTATCTGGTTCCGAGTCGGTGCCGTCGATGATGATGTAGTCTTCCGGGCTAATCTCCTTGGGTTCTTCGTCTTCATCTACTGGTGTAGGGCCTCCCATAAATATTCCAATCTTCTTGATCAGGTCATTATTCTTCTCCACCAATACTTCAATTTCCTCTTCATAATCTTCACGTGTAGCCTTGAGTTCTTCCTCCAGTTCCTTGATTCTTGTCTTAGCCTTCTTCAGATCTATCATGTCGGCGCACATCTGGTTCTCCTATCGTCGAATGTGCTGGTTTAACTCCTGGATAAAAGCTGCAATTGATCTATCCTTTCGGGTGCTGATCATCTCCCAGTGCTCATCTCGGCGCCCACAAATCTGGTAGATAGTATCCTTGAGATCCTTGCGGTAGACTTCTCCAATGCATCCCATGGTGATGTGAGCTTCCATGCTCTTTCCTAGACTCCAAGTTGGTGCATCAAAAGAAAACTCTATGGGCTCGGTGACTGGCATGAATGTCCTTCCTGGAACTAGAACTTGAATCATCCAGCGCTCTTCTTCAGGTAAAGTGGCGTTGTAGGTTCATGTGAAGCTTGGTACTCCTATATTCAGGTATCTAGTGACTTCCTTCAAGTGTCGTCCAAAGGGTGTATCTTCATCCGGTTGTGTGAACTTGTTCCTTGCATCCGCCATCCTAAAGAGTAGAAAAGATGAGAGGTCAGAAGAGAAGAGAGTGAATAGTGATCTAGGTCTTTAGCTTAGTGGTCGTGTCCTACAGTCAGCGTGTGCTCTCATACCATCTCTGTAGCGACCAGACCTCAAACAGTCTGATCTCTGTGCTCCGGTGTCATCCCTGGCTTAGTAATGCTGACACCACACAGTACTCGGAGGATTTATAGCAGAGTAGCAATCACACACTTATTACATCGAGTGTCTCAAAAGAGAACTTATTACAATAAATATGGCTTAAGGCCATCTAATAACGATAACAGCGGAAGGCTTGGAAGATAAGTGAGTCCATCAACTCCAACGGCATCACTGAGTATAGAACCACGACCTAAAAACTCCTTAATCGTCGTCTGAAAAGTCTACAACATTAACGTTGCAGCCCGAAAACGGGTCAGCACATGGAATATGCTGGCAAGGTAACACATAGAGAATAATGGAATGAAACAGCTATACTATATGCATATTTGGCTGGTGGAAAGCTCTATGGTTATAGTTTTGCGTAAAGCCAATTTTTCCCTACTTCAAAGGAGTAAATTTAATTACTATCATGGTGGTTGTTAAACATTGAGAATGGTTGACAGCATTCTCAATCCCAATTAAGCATCATCATTAAACAAAACCCAACAAAATTTATTTAGAGTAACATGTTGAGATTCACATGATAATCCAGGTACTAGATACTCAAGATGTCCATAACCGGGGACACGGCTAACCATGATTAGTTTATTACACTCTGCAGAGGTTTGCGCACTTTTCCCCACAAGACTCGATCGCCTCCGTTTGGTTTCTCGCACTACATGGTGTTTGAGAAGACGGATGACCGAGACATAGTCTTTCAGAAGCGCTAGCACCTTAAGATCGGGTAGACCGTACCACCTACATCCCCTACACCTGCTAGTCTACCACTGTAAGAGTTCGCACGACTTAGTCAACTATGCTAGAGCCCATAATAGCTTGTGGCTGCACACGGAAGTTTCTAGTGTGAATAGTCTCATGATCCCTTTGAGCCTGGGTGGCGGTCCAAAAAAAAAGCAAGTCCTGGAATACCCAGGTGCCTCAATCCACCCAGATGTGTGTTTAAGTTGCCACCTTAGATAAATCATTAATTAACAAACTCACATCTGTCATGGATAACACTCACCCAATCCATGTCTACTAGCATAGCATGGCATAATGAGCAACGTAGAAGTAACTCCCAAAGGTTTGATAATAACAGGTAATAGGTGCTACCTCATCTACTTCCCATCCCACAATTTAATTAGATCCTAATCATGCAATGTGTGAGGATTGAACTAATGCAATAAAACTGGGTAGTAGAAAAGGTATGATCAAAGTGTTACTTGCCTTGCTGATGATCCGGGAAACCTAATGATTCGAAGTAATAGGCGGCGCACTCCGGGTATTCTATCACAAACAAGCATACAATAAGTACTCATCTAATGCACAGGTAAAACTCAAATAAGAGATCTAACCAGAAGGTTCAACTTAAGAACTTCGGTCGGCAAAAAGAATCAAATCGAACGAAGCAACGAAAGTCAAACAGCGAAAGAAAACAACTTCGTTCTAGTAATCTGGATCTAGGGCAAATTTTATAGTAGCAAAATCTAGTTTAAGTTGGTTAAACGAATAGAGGGTTTTGAGACGAAACTCTAGGCGCTTGAATCGCCTAATTTCGATAAACGAGCGAAAAGTTATACTAAAACAAAAATTGGATCAGGAATCGCGATCAGAAAAATCGCAGATTTAATCCGAAAAAAACGACGAACGCTGATATTTTTTTCTCTTTTTTTCGGCATGGAAAACGAGGCGCGACGAACCTCGGAGGCGGGATCCGACGGCGGCGGCGGCGGCGACTAGGGCGGCGGCTGGGCTGGGGGCTGGCTAGGGTTTCCCTCGGGGTGGGCTGCCTCGGCTTATAAAGCCCCCCCCCCCCGGTCGGTGTCCAGGTCGGACATGCCCGTTAAGTAGGTTCGTTTTTTTAAAATTATTCCGCTCAGAAGAAAAATAAAAAGAAATACTAAACGGACTTCAAAAATTCCGAAATAAATTTTCACGGGCTTCTAAAATCAAGCCGCACAAGGTGATCATTTATTTGGGCCCTAAATGCAATTTTGAAAAACACACTTTTTTCCTAAATTCAAATAAAACACCGAAAAACTCCGAAATAAAATCTTATTTGATTTTATTATTAAATCCTCAATATTTCTTTATTGTGGGAAAGTCATTTTATTCCCTCTCTCATATTTTTGTAATAGAGATAATTGATGATAAAATAAATAAAATCAAATGATCCTATTCTCAAAATTTGAGAAAACTCAAATAACGAAATCCCCAACTCTCTCCGTGGGTCATTGAGTTGCGTAGAATTTCTAGGATCAACCAAAAAGCAAACTAAAATATGATATGCATTGATGATCTAATGTATAACATTCCAAATTGAAAATTTTGGATGTTACACCCTTTTTGACAGCGCCACCCTTCGCATTGTTCTCTTCTCCTTGGAAGCACTCTCTCCCTCCTTCACAAAAGTTTGCATGAGAGGAGGAGGTCGTTTGGTCTTGTCATTCTTCTTCTTGTTCTTGGAGTCGGGCACATACCCAACCCCTTCCTTGGCCACAACTCCCTTTTGGTTGATCAAGAGGTCGTTGAGGTTCTTCTTGCCTTGTATGCAAGTCGCAAGACCTCTCTCAAGTTGCCCCTTTAGCTTAGCATTCTCCTCAACAAGATGCACATGCTCACAACACGGGTTAGTAGCATTTGCATTATCAATTAACATCATATGAGGAAAAGTGGCTTTTTCCTTGGTTAGCTTTACTTGAAGTTGATCATGAGACTCTTTGAGGCTAGCATGAGCACCCTTCAAGACCTTGTGAGCCTTGTCAAGTAGATCAAACTCCTCTTTGAGTCTAGCAAGATCAACCTCAAGTTCGGCCTTCTCGGAGTTTAGCACATGAGAAACAATGAGAACATGATCATAATCTTTCTTTAACTTAGCATGATCAACATTGTGTGACTCCTCAAGAGCCAAACGAATACCACGCTCTTTTTCAAGAGCATTGGAAAGATCCGAAATCTCATTGGCATAGTCATGACTATGCCCTTCCATCTTAGTGATGGTATCTTCATGAGCCTCGATCATGTCATTGGCTTCACCAAGTTGTTCCAAGAGAGCAACAAAGTGCTTCTTGGATTTACCCTTAAGTTTTCCCATAAAGGCCTCAAACTCATTTGCCTCCACATTAGCTCCCTCATGTTCATCAATGCTATCCGTCGAAGAATGATGATTAATGATGGTAGTTTTCATGTTGGGGGTTACCTTGTTGGTGGCTTTAGCCATGAGGCACTTGGCGGTGATGCTCTCATTGGGTGAGTCGAAGAGAGACACCCGTGGAGTCATCGCAATGGCAACTGAGGCCATGGCAGCCAACTCACCATCTTCATCATCGTCATCATCCTCATTGTACTCTTCTTGTACCACCAATGCCTTGGGAGGAGTCTTCTTGGTGAAGTTGCTCTTGTTGGGGAACAACTTGGCCTTGTCCTTTCGGATGAGCTTGCCACCATTGTCTTCACTCTTCTCATACGGGCACTCCGCAACAAAATGACTCACATTGCTACAATTGTAGCAAGTCCTTACATGTTGCTTGCTCTTCGTGCCACTTGAGTTGTTTTTGTTAAAGTTTGGCCTCGAGTTTTTCTTGCTCCAAAATTGCTTTGAAGCAAGTGCCATGTGTTCATGATATGCATACTTTGTATCTTCGGGGTTGCTCTCCTCTTCTTCCTCTTCTTCTTCTTCAACGGAGAGCTTGGCCTTTAATGCAAGGTTGGGCTTCTTTGCCCTTTGAGAACAAAGCACCGCATCGTCAGCGGTCTTGTCCAAAATGTTCATGGCCATAAACTCATCCAACACTTCACTTGAGGTCAAAGTGTGGAAGTCCGGTCTTTGACGAATGACGGAGGACATGGCCTTGTGGTAGGGCATCATTTCCTTGAGGAATTTGCGGTTGATCCAATTGTCATCCGTGTCCTTGCTCCTGTGATCTCGGAGTGAGACCGCAAGTTTGGTTACTCTCCGATAAAGCTCACAAGGTTCTTCATCTTCTTTCATTGCAAACTCATCGGCCTCATCTTGCACCACTTCATAGTTGGAGCGTTGAATGCTTGCGCTTCCCCGGTAGAGAGAGACAACACAAAGCCATGCGTCTTTGGCCAAGGCGAAGGGCCGAAGATGAGGTAGGTCTTTGGGTGGGATTGCATCTTGAATGATGAAGAGAGCATTCTCATTGAATTGATTATCCGCGGCTTCTCGAAGAGTGAAGTTGCTTGGATCATGCAGATAGAAACCTTCTTCAATGATTCTCCAAAGATTAGTGTTCACATGATTTAAATGATCTTTAAAGTGGTAAACCCAAGAATCAAAGTCCTCATTTTTCACAATCTTAGGGGCAGGACCGGCATGATTCAAATGAGTGGAAGGAACCGGTCCACCATAAACAAGTGGTGGTTCCACATGAGCAAAGATGCTGGTGCCATTCTTACCACTAGAAGAAGGAGCCTTTTCACTACTAGCTTCCCCCTTATCAGAGGTAGCATCCGTCACCTTGTCGGTGGGATTACCCACTTTCAACGGTGCGGTGGATAGTTTAAGCCCTTCAAGGAATTTAGTAAACATGCTTTCAACCTCGGTCGTCATGGAGTTTTTCAATGTCTCCAAGGCCACATTGAACTCCTCACGAGAGACCGAGGTTCCCCCATCGCCCGTAGACGAGATCGGATTCACACCGGAGTGTTCCTCCACACCGTCTACGGTATCAACCATACTCTTCGGACGGTAAAGTCCTTAATAAAGAGATGAGGCTCTGATACCAATTGAAAGGATCGATATGGTTGACTAGAGGGGGGTGAATAGGCAACTAACAATTTTTAGCTTTTCTTTAACAATTTAAACTTTGCATGAAAGTAGGTTGTCTAGATATGCAACTAGGTGAGCAACCTATATGATGCAACAAGGATAGGAACACAAGCAAGCAAGAGATATGACACAAATAATCTTGCACAAGTAAAGGCACAAGATAACCAAGAGTGGAGACGGTGGAGACGAGGATGTGTTACCGAAGTTCCTTCCCTTTGAGGGGAAGTACGTCTCCGTTGGAGCGGTGTGGGCGCACAATGCTTCCCAAGAAGCCACTAGGGCCACTGTATTCTCCTCACGCCCTCACACAATGCGAGATGTCGTGATTCCACTATTGGTGCCCTTGGAGGCGGCGACCGAACATTTACAAACAAGGTTGGGGCAATCTCCACAACTCAATTGGAGGCTCCCAATGACACCACGAAGCTTCACCACAATGGACTATGGCTCCGCGGTGACCTCAACCGTCTAGGATGCTCAAACACCCAAGAGTAACAAGATCCGCAAGGGATTAGTGGGGGGAATCAAATTTCTCTTGGTGGAAGTGTGGATCGAGGCCTTCTCAACCACTCCCAAGCAAATCAACAAGTTTGATTGGCTAGGGAGTGAGATCGGGCAAAAATGGAGCTTAGAGCAACAATGAAGCTTAGGGTTGGAAGAGATAAGCCAACGGGGAAGAAGGGGACCCTTATATAGTGAGGGACAAAGATCCAACCCTTATCCACCTACCAGCCCATAACCAGCGGTACTACCGCACCAGGAAAGCGGTACTACCGTGGGGCCACGCGGTACTTCCGCTTGCTGCCAAGCGGTACTACCGCAAGGTCACGTGGTACAACCGTGCAGGCCTGTGGTACTACCGCTGCACCAGCAACAGCTAGGGCAGACTTGTGGCACAAGTGCTGAGGGCGGTACTTCCGCGGGCGCGGTACTACCGCTCCCCACTTGCGGTACTACCGCAAGGCAGGAACCCCTAGCCTGGGAAGAGAGTGGATAAGGAAACATCCGTGCCTACTTCCGCTGAAAAACAGAAGAAGCAAAAACCCGACACAGTACTACCGCAGAGGGGCGGTACTACCGCCTGACAGCTGAGCACGGTACTACCGCGGAAGGAAAGCGGTACTACCGTGGTAGGCACGGATGTAAAAACTTACATCCGCCCCTACTACCGCGGGGGAGCGGTACTAGCCTGGTGGGCCACGGTAGTGCAGCTCCAGGGGAGTGGTACTACCGTGGGCACCTGCGGTACTACCGCGCCGCAGCACGATACTACCGTTGGTGCCTATGGTACTACCGCTCACCTGGGAGCAGTACTACCGCAAGCCAACACAGCAGCCAGAAACAAGGTGACGAGATAAACAACGGAGGAAGCTCCAAGGTGCAAGGGAAAGGAGGGAACAAGGAAGAAACGTGTACGTGATGATTCCACCCAAACCTTTCCGACGCGGACCCCCTCTTAATAGTATGGCTTTCCTACGACTCAAATCCACCAAAAAGAAACGTAGAAAAGACGCCGTCTTCAACAGTCTTCGAGGGGCACCCAACCGTCTTGTGCCTAGTGATGAAATGTCTGGGATACTCAAGGCACACGATTAGTCCGCAAACGCGTTGTCATCAATCACCAAAACACCTTAGGGATAAATATGCCCTTACAGTGAGTTCGTCGAGTTAGTTCGTAAGATCTCAGCTGAGTTAGAACGTGGATCGGTAGGGGGGAAATATTCACATGCACCTCAGTTTTCGAACCTTAAGGGTTTTGCCGGAACCCGTGATCCGACATTTGGCGTGCCAGGTAGGGGTGCGTCGGAGTCTTTCTTCCGTCGATTCGCGCTCCACCATCTCCACGCCCGCTCCCCCATGGTGGGCGCCCTTCCAGCTGGATCTACCGGGGCCCGCATTGGCGCTCGGGGGCTCCGAGCCCTTGTCCCCGCCTTGCGGCAGGTGCGGTAGCCACCCAAATTCAAGTCGGAGATGCCGTCGCGCTACAACGGCACGACGGACACGTCGGCTTTCCTGCTGGCGTATGAGGAGGCCATTCTGGAAGTCGGGGGCGATGGTAAGGTCATGGCCAACTGGTTCCTAATGGCCCTTGTAGGCGCGCCGCGCGCCTGGCTCCTCCATTTGCCGGAGTCTTCTGTCGCCACCTGGGAGGAGCTGCGCAACCTCTTCATCACTCGCTTCGGGGAATCGGCGGCCCCCATCGTCGCAGCTCTTCTCGGCGGTTCGCAAGCACCACCCTCAGAACGGCATGTCAAGCCGTACTTTTGCCAGATCGGCGCCGCTTCCAAGCGCCCGGGGGCTCTGCCTGGCTGGGCCGCGCCTGAGGCCGACCTCACCTTTGACTCAGAGGATCATCCTGCCTCCACCGTCGGCTCGGGTGCGCTCCCGATGCTGTGCGCGCCCACCATCTGCCACGTATCCATCACCAAGACGCTCGTTGCCGGCGGCGCCGGCCTCAATGTGCTCTCCGTCGAAGCCTTGAGCCTCCTTCACGTACCATTCGAGTGGCTCCGCCCCAGCAAGCCCTTCTCGGGGGTGGGCGGGGGCTCCGCCCGCTCCATGGGGCAGATCTGCCTCCCCGTGACCTTCGACACGCGCGATAACTACCACACTGAGCTCATCGACTTCGACATCGCCCGCATTGGCCTCCCGTACAACACCATCCTCGGGTACCCAGCTCTGGCCCAGTTCATGGCAGCAACCCATCCTACTTACAACCTCATGAAGATGCCAGGGAGCGAAGGTGTCCTCACCATCAATGGGGACGCCAAGGAGGCCCTGGCGGTGCTCAAGCTTGCCCTCAAGGCCACCGTGATAGCACGACCCACCGACGCGGATACCTCCAAGGCCAAGGGAGCCGCACCAACCAAGAAGAAGCAGTTCTCCACTCAGGACAAGGCAGAAACCAAGAAACTGCCTGGTGATAACCCACAAGTATAGGGGATCGCAACAGTTTTCGAGGGTAGAGTATTCAACCCAAATTTATTGATTCGACATAAGGGGAGCCAAAGAATATTCTCAAGTATTAGCAGCTGAGTTGTCAATTCAACCACACCTGGAAACTTAATATCTACAGCAAAGTGTTTAGTAGCAAAGTAATATGATAGTAGTGGTAACGGTAGCAAAAGGTAACAGTAGTAAAAGCAATGTTTTTGGTATTTTGTAGTGATGATAGCAATAGCAACGGAAAAGTAAATAAGCGAAGAACAATATATGGAAAGCTCGTAGGCAATGGATCGGTGATGGAGAATTATGCCGGATGCGGTTCATCATGTAACAGTCATAACCTAGGGTGACACAGAACTAGCTTCAGTTCATTGATATAATGTAGGCATGTATTCCGAATATAGTCATACGTGCTTATGGAAAAGAAGTTGCATGACATCTTTTGTCCTACCCTCCCGTGGCAGCGGGGTCCTTACGGAAACTAAGGGATATTAAGGCCTCCTTTTAATAGAGAACCGGAACAAAGCATTAACACATAGTGAATACATGAACTCCTCAAACTACGGTCATCACCGGTAAGTATCCCGATTATTGTCACTTAGGGGTTAACGGATCATAACACATAATAGGTGACTATAGACTTGCAAGATAGGATCAAGAACACTCATATATTGATGAAAACATAATAGGTTCAGATCTGAAATCATGGCACTCGGGCCCTAGTGACAAGCATTAAGTATTAAAATCATAGCAACATCAATCTCAAAACATAGTGGACACTAGGGATCAAACCCTAACAAAACTAACTCGATTACATCATAGATCCCATCCAACCCATCACTGTCCAGCAAGCCTACAATGGAATTACTCACGCACGACGGTGAGCATCATGAAATTGGTGATGGAGGATGGTTGATGATGATGATGGCGACGGATTCCCCTCTCCGGAGCCCCGAACGGACTCCAGATCAGCCCTCCCGAGAGGTTTTAGGGCTTGGCGGCGGCTCCGTATCATAAAATGTGATGATTTCTTCTCCTTGATTTTTTTCTCCCCGAAACTCAATATATGGAGGTGGAGTTGGAGTCGGAGAGGCAACAGGGGGCCCACGAGGTAGGGGGCGTGCCCTAGGGGGGCAGGCGCGCCCCCCACCCTCGTGGCAAGGTGGTGGCCCCCCTAGCCTTCATCTTTGGCAGGTATTTTTCTTATTTTCTGAAAAGTGTCTCCGTGAAGTTTCAGGTCATTCCGAGAACGTTTGCTCCTGCACATAAATAACACCATGGTAATTCTGCTGAAAACAGCGTTAGTCCGGGTTAGTTCCATTCAAATCGTGCAAGTTAGAGTCCAAAACAAGGGCAAAAGTGTTTGGAAAAGTAGATACGTTGGAGACGTATCAACTCCCCCAAGCTTAAACCTTTGCTTGTCCTCAAGCAATTCAGTTGACAAACTGAAAGTGATAAAGAAAAACTTTTACAAACTCTGTTTGCTCTTGTTGTTGTAAATATGTAAAGCCAGCATTCAAGTTTTCAGCAAAGATTGTGACTAACCACATTTGCAATAACGCATAGGTCTCAAGTTTACTCATATCAATAGCATAATCAACTAGCGAGGCATAATAATAAATCTCGGATGACAACACTTTCTCAAAACAATCATAATATGACATAACAGGATGGTATCTCGCTAGCCCTTTCTGAGACCGCAAAACATAAATGCAGAGCACCTTTAAAGACCAAGGACTGACTAGACATTGTAATTCATGGTAAAAGAGATCCAGTCAAGTCATACTCAATGTAAACTAACAGTAATGAATGCAAAAGACAGTGGTGCTCTCGAACTGGTGCTTTTTAATAAGAGGACGATGACTCAGCATAAAAGTAAATAGATAGGCCCTTCGCAGAGGGAAGCAGGGATTTGTAGAGGTGCCAGAGCTCGGTTTTGAAACAGAGGTGAATAATATTTTGAGCGCTATACTTTCATTGTCAACATAACAACCAAGAGGTGGCGATATCTTCCATGCTACACACATTATAGGCAGTTCCCAAACAGAATGGTAAAGTTTATACTCCCCCTTCCACCAACAAGCATCAATCCATGGCCTGCTCGAAACAACGAGTGCCTCCAACTAACAAGAGTCCCAGGGGGAGTTTTGTTTGCAATTATTTTGATTTAGTTTGCATAAAGCATGGGACTGGGCATCCCGGTGACCAGCCATTTATCTCGTGAGTGAGGAGCGGAGTCCACTCCTCTTGAGAATAACCCGCCTAACATGGAAGATACGGACAGCCCTAGTTGATACATGAGCTATTCGAGCATACAAAACGGGATATTTATTTGAAGGTTTAGAGTTTGGCACATACAAATTTACTTGGAACGGCAGGTAGATACCGTATATAGGTAGGTATAGTGGACTCATGTGGAATAACTTCGGGGTTTAAAGGATTTGGATGCACAAGCAGTATTCCCGCTTAGTACAGGTGAAGGCTAGCAAAAGACTGGGAAGCGACCAGCTAGAGAGCGACAACAGTCATGAACATGCATTAAAATTAATCAACACCGAATGCAAGCATGAGTAGGATATAATCCACCATGAACATAAATATCGTGAAGGCTATGTTGATTTTGTTTCAACTACATGCGTGAACATGTGCCAAGTCAAGTCACTTAAATCATTCAGAGGAGGATACCACCCTATCATACCACATCATAACCATTTTAATAGCATGTTGGCACTCAAGGTAAACCGTTATAACTCATAGCTAATCAAGGATGGCACAAGAAACTATGATCTCTAGTTGTCATTGCAAACATGTTTATTCATAATAGGCTGAATCAGGAATGATGAACTAATCATATTTACAAAAACAAAATAGGTCGAGTTCATATCAGCTTTTCTCATCTCAGCTAGTCCATCATATATCATCATAATTTCCCTTCACTTGCACGACCGAACGATGTGAATAATAATAATATTGCACGTGCATTGGACTAAGCTGGAATCTGCAGGCATTCAATAAACAGGAGAAGACAAGGCAATATGGGCTCTTGTGTCAGATCAACAATAATGCATATAAGAGCCTCTTTAACAATTTAATTATGGTCTTCTCCTATCAACCCCCAAGGAAAGAAAAGAAATAAAACTATTTACACGGGAAAGCTCCCAGCAAGCAAAAGAAGAACAGGAAATCTTTTTGGGTTTTCTTTTCAATTACTACTACAAGCATGGAAAGCAAACTAATTAAAAGCTACAACTATTTTTTTTGTTTTTCTTAAGGTTTATTAAACACACAAGAAAGCATAAAAAAGGAAAATAAACTAGCATGGATGATACAATGAAAAAGTATGAGCACCGACATCTAGCAATGAGTGTGTGAGCATAAATTAATATCGGTGAGAAATACGTACTCCCTCAAGCTTAGGCTTTTGGCCTAAGTTGGTCTATGGCCACGGCTAGCCTGGCGGATATCCATAATAATAGTTGGGGTCGTACTGCGATGAGGAAGAAGAAGGCTCCGATTGCCACTGGCTGGCAATCATCTCCGGATCCCACTGGTAATTAGACTGTCGTGAGGGATCAAATTGTGGTTCCGGCTCTGGCTCCTCGGCTGGTGCAGGGTTCCGGTAGGCTTGAATAGTCTTCAACGGAACAAGGTACATGCCTGAAGATAGATCAAACAAAGAAGGAGCAGGCAGGGTAATAGTCTCAGGGTGATGTTTATTAAAGAACAATTGATATTTAAGCTCTCGTGCCCTATTCTTAACAATAAAATCATGTGCCACCATAATTTTATAATCTAGATAAACACGAGACAGCACTTTTTCTTCCTTCTCAGCATGCCTAATAGGTATGTTAAAATGTGCAGCTAGGCGTGAAGCATAGATGCCTCTAAAGATGGGGCCCTTTGTATGGTTCAGACTTAACCGTTTAGCAATAATACCGCCCATACTAAAAGTGTTATCACTGTATAAACCTTGGAGCAAAATAATAATATCAGGGATACTAAGGTTTCCATAGTTTCCGCGACCAATTAAGAAACGACTAGCAAATAATGCAAAGTAACGTAAAACCGGAAAATGTATGCTAGTGATTCGTACATCAGAAACCTTCCTTGTTTCCCCTACAGTGATAGTATCAATAAATCCCTCCACGTCATCATGATATGGTTCTTCTGTCTTTCCCTCAAAAGGGACTAAACAAATCCGACAAAAATCATAAAGTGACATCTCCTTATGCTCATCATATAAATGAAACTCCACCGTAGGTGGTGAGTTCCTAGAATGAAAATGAAAGTTTTGCACAAAGGTATTTGTGAGTAAGAGATACTGATCGCATTGGTCGTGGAGGAAAGTGGTTAGGCCTGCATTATGAGCCAATTCATGAAAATCTTCATAAATCTCGGCTGCTCTCAAGAAATCCTCGGAAGGCCATTCACACGCCCGAACCTTCGCGGTGCACGGCAAATTATACTTAGGCTTCGGTGCCTTTTCCTTCGAGCTTTGGCTCGATGAGCCCCTCAATAATCTCCTCATCATTTTCTGAAAAATTCTGAAATTTTTAGTAACTTCAAAATAAAAGTAAACCAAACTCAATAATATTGATAGCAATTACTCCTACAAGTGCCTAGGGCCTATATCATGCATCAAAACTACTTTTGACCACATAAATTTGACATGCAAGCTCAAGAACAGGGTCACCTAAGCAGAAAAAATTTGCAATGAATAAAGCACTAGAACAAAAACTAATTGGACCAATGGGGGAGTCACATACCAAGGAACAATCTCCCCAAGCAGTTTTGTGAGAGGTGCTTTGAGTAAGGAGATCGAAAATGGCAGCAAAACGAGCTTGGACTCGGGTTTGAGCTGGTTATTCGTGTTTGGGGGAGGAAGGAGTGTATGGGTGAAAGGATAAGTGGAGGAGGGCCACCGTGGGCCCACGAGGCAGGGGCGCGCCCTCCACCCTCGTGGGCAGGTGGCTGGGCCCCCTGGTGTGTTCTCAGTTCCATAAATCCTCAAATATTCTAGAAAAAATCATATTTATTTTTCAGGGCATTTGGAGAACTTTTATTTTTGAGGTATGTTTATATTGCACGGATTATCAGATAACAGACAGACAAATATTTATTCTTATTTTATTTAATATAAATAACAGAAAGTAAAAGTGGGATACAGAAGGTTGTGCCTTCTAGTTTCATCCATCTCATGATCATCAAAAGGAATCCTCTAACAAGGTTGATCAAGTCTTGTTAACTAACTCATTCCGAATAACATGGAACCGGAGAAATTTCGAATAACACTATGTTACCTCAACGGGGATATGCACATCCCCAATAATAAGAATATCATATTTCTTCTTGACGGTAGGAAGAGGAAATTCAAAACCTCCAAATATAATCGATGGAATCTTTCCAATAGAGTTGATACTATGAACTTGAGGTTGTTTCCTCGCAAAGTGTACTGTGTGCTCATTACCATTAACATGAAAAGTGACATTGCCTTTAGTGCAATCAATAACAGCCCCTGCAGTATTCAAAAAGGGTCTTCCAAGAATAATAGACATACTATCATCCTCGGGAATATCAAGAATAACAATGTCCGTTAAAATAGTAACATTTGCAACTACAACAGGCACATCCTCACAAATACCGACAGGTATAGCAGTTGATTTATCAGCCATTTGCTAATATATTTTAGTAGGTGTCAACTTATTCAAATCAAGTCTACGATATAAAGAGAGAGGCATAACACTAACACCGGCTCCAAGATCACATAAAGCAGTTTTAACATAGTTTCTTTTAATGGAGCATGGTATAGTGGGTACTCCTGGATCTCCAAGTTTCTTTGGTATTCCACCCTTAAAAGTGTAATTAGCAAGCATGGTGGAAATTTTAGCTTCCGGTATCTTTCTTTTATTTGTAATAATATCTTTCATATACTTAGCATAAGGATTGGTTTTGAGCATATCAGTTAATCGCATACGCAAAAAGATAGGTCTAATCATTTCAGCAAAGCGCTCAAAATCCTCATCATCCTTTTTCTTGGATGGTTTGGGAGGAAAGGGCATGGGTTTCTGAACCCAAGTCTCTCTTTCTTTACCATGTTTGCTAGCAACAAAGTCTTTCTTATCATAACATTGATTCTTTGATTGTGGGTTATCAAGATCAACAACAGGTTCAATTTCTATATCATTATCATTACTAGGTTAAGCATCATCATGAACATTATTATTAACATTATCACTAGTTTCAGGTTCATTACCAGATTGAGTTTCAGGATCAGAAATAGAAATATCATTTGGATTCTCAGGTGTTTCAACAATAGGATCACTAGAAGCATGCAAAGTCCTATCATTTTTCTTTTTCTTCTTTTTAGAAGAACTAGGTGCATCTAAATTATTTCTCTGAGAATCTTGCTCAATTCTCTTAGGATGGCCTTCAGGATACAAAGGTTCCTGAGTCATTCTACCACCTCTAGTCATAACTCTAACATCATAATCATTATCTTTACTATTCAATTCATTGAGCAAATCATTTTGAGCTTTAAGTACTTGTTCTACTTGAGTGGTAACCATAGAAGCATGTTTACTAATAAGTTTAAGTTCACCTTTAACATTAGCCATATAATCACCCAAGTGTACAAGCATATTTGAATTGTATTTTAATTGTCTACCAAAATAAGCATTAAAATCTTCGTGCTTAGCCATAAATTTATCAAACTCATCTAAGCATGGGCTAGCAATTTTAGTAAATGGGATTACAGCTTTATCATATCTATAGAGAGAATTTACCTTTACTACCTATGTCGGGTTATCAAGACCATGAGTTTCTTCAATAGGTAAAGGATTTGGATTATATGTTTCTTCAACAGGCAGTAAATTAATTCCATGTATTTCTTCAATAGGAGGTAAATTCTTAACATCTTCAGCTTTAATACCCTTTTCTTTCATAGATTTCTTTGCCTCTTGCATATCTTCAGGACTGAGAAATAGAATACCCCTCTTCTTCAGAGTTGGTTTAGGAATAGGCTCAGGAATTGGCTCCGGAGGTGTCCAATTATTTTCATTTTTCAACATATTATTCAATAGAATTTCAGCTTCATCCGGTGTTCTTTCCCTGAAAATAGAACCAGCACAACTATACAGGTAATCTCTGGAGGCATCGGTTAGTCCATTATAAAAGATATCAAGTATTTCATTTTTCTTAAGAGGATGACCAGGCAAAGCATTAAGTAATTGGAGAAGCCTCCCCCAAGCTTGTGGGAGACTCTCTTCTTCAATTTGCACAAAATTATATATATCCCTTAAAGAAGCTTGTTTCTTATGAGCAGGGAAATATTTAGCAGAGAAGTAATAAATCATATCCTGGGGACTATGCACACAACTAGGATCAAGAGAATTAAACCATATCTTAGCATCACCCTTTAATGAGAACAGAAATATTTTAAGGATATAAAAGTAGCGAGTTCTCTCATCTTTAGTGAATAGGGTGGCTATATCATTCAATTTAGTAAGATGTGCCACAACAGTTTTAGATTCATAACCATGAAAAGGATCAGATTCAACCAAAGTAATTATATCAAGATCAACAGAGAATTCATAATCCTTATCAGTAACAAAGATAGGTGAAGTAGCAAAAGCAGGGTCAGGTTTCATTCTAGCATTTAGAGATTGCTTACTCCATTTAGCTAATAATTTTTTAAGTTCAGTTCTATTTCTGCAAGCTAAAATAGCTAAAGAAGCATCTTGATCAAAAACATAACCCTTAGGAATGGCAAGTAGTTCTTCATCATCACTTTCATCAGTATCATCAGATTCAATATTTTCAATTTCTCTAGCCCTAGCAAGTTGTTCATCAAGAAAAGCACTAAGTGGCATAGTAGTATCATGCATAGAGGTAGTTTCATCATAAGTATCATGCATAGCAGAAGTGGCATCATCAATAACATGTGACATATTAGAACGAATAGCAGAAGCAGGTGTAGGTGTCGCAAGCTTACTCAAAACAGAAGGTGAATCAACTGCAGAGCTAGATGGCAGTTCCTTACCTCCGCTCATAGTTGAGGGATAGATCTTGGTTTTTGGATCTCTCAAGTTCTTCATAATGATAAGCAGATATATATCCCAAGTGACTCAAAGAATAGAGCTATGCTCCCTAGCAACGGTGCCAGAAAATAGTCTTGATAACCCACAAGTATAGGGGATCGCAACAGTTTTCAAGGGTAGAGTATTCAACCCAAATTTATTGATTCGACACAAGGGGAGCCAAAGAATATTGTCAAGTTTTAGCAGCTGAGTTGTCAATTCAACCACACCTGGAAACTTAATATCTGCAGCAAAGTGTTTAGTAGCAAAGTAATATGATAGTAGTGGTAACGGTAGCAAAAGGTAACAGTAGTAAAAGCAATGTTTTTGGTATTTTGTAGTGATGATAGCAATAGCAACGGAAAAGTAAATAAGCGAAGAACAATATATGGAAATCTCATAGGCAATGGATCGGTAATGGAGAATTATGTCGGATGCGGTTCATCATGTAATAGTCATAACCTAGGGTGACACGGAACTAGCTCCAGTTCATTGATATAATGTAGGCATGTATTCCGAATATAGTCATACGTGCTTATGGAAAAGAAGTTGCATGACATCTTTTGTCCTACCCTCCCGTGGCAACGGGGTCCTTACGGAAACTAAGGGATATTAAGGCCTCCTTTTAATAGAGAACCGGAACAAAGCATTAACACATAGTGAATACATGAACTCCTCGGTCATCACCGGTAAGTGTCCCGATTATTGTCACTTCGGGGTTAACGGATCATAACACATAATAGGTGACTATAGACTTGCAAGATAGGATCAAGAACACTCATATATTGATGAAAACATAATAGGTTCAGATCTGGAATCATGGCACTCGGGCCCTAGTGACAAGCATTAATCATAGCAAAGTCATAGCAACATCAATCTCAGAACATAGTGGACACTAGGGATCAAACCCTAACAAAACTAACTCAATTACATGATAGATCCCATCCAACCCATCACTGTCCAGCAAGCCTACGATGGAATTACTCACGCACGACGGTGAGCATCATGAAATTAGTGATGGAGGATGGTTGATGATGACGATGGCGACGGATTCCCCACTCCGGAGCCCCGAACGGACTCCAGATCAGCCCTCCCGAGAGGTTTTAGGGCTTGGCGGCGGCTCTGTATCGTAAAATGCGATGATTTCTTCTCCTTGATTTTTTTTCTCCCCGAAACTCAATATATGGAGGTGGAGTTGGAGTCGGAGAGGCAATAGGGGGCCCATGAGGTAGGGGGCGCGCCCCCACCCTCATGGCAAGGTGGTGGTCCCCCTGGCCTTCATCTTTGGCAGGTATTTTTCTTATTTTCTGAAAAGTGTCTCCATGAAGTTTCAGGTCATTCCGAGAACGTTTGCTCCTGCACATAAATAACACCATGGTAATTCTGTTGAAAACAGCGTTAGTTCGGGTTAGTTCCATTCGAATCATGCAAGTTAGAGTCCAAAACAAGTGCAAAAGTGTTTGGAAAAGTAGATACGTTGGATACGTATCACCGGTCGAGGAGGACGGGTCCTCAGGGGCAACCTTTACCATAGGCGCCAACCTTGAGCCTGGTCAGGAGGAGGCGCTAGTGAAGTTCTTGCGTGCAAACAAGGGAGTGTTCGCCTGGGAGCCCGATCAGCTGGTAGGGGTCCCAAGAGAGGTAATAGAGCACCACCTGAAGGTGTGCCCCAACGTACGCCCCGTGAAGCAGAAGGCAAGGTGGCAGTCCATGGAGAAGCAAGCTTTCATCGTCCAAGAAACCCGCAAATTGGAGGCTGCGGGTGTCATTCGCGAGGTTCGGTACCCCGAGTGGCTGGCGAACCCCGTCGTCGTCCCCAAGAAAGGTGGGAAGGAGCGGATGTGCGTCGACTTCACCAACCTCAACAAGGCCTACCCCCAAGATCGGTTCCCGCTTTCACGCATCGACCAGATCGTCGACTCCACCGCCGAGTGCGACTTGCTATGCTTCCTGGATGCGTTCTCAGGATATCACCACATCAAGATGGCGGTAGAAGATGTGGAGAAGATAGTCTTCCTGACCCCGTGTGGGGTGTACTGCTACACTTGCATGCCGTTCGGGTTGCGCAACGCGGGCGCAACCTTCCAGCGGCTCATGCACATCGCCTTAGGGTGACAGCTCGGGAGAAACGCTGAAGCCTACATCGATGACATCATGGTGAAGTCTCGGGAGGCGGGGACCTTGATCCAAGACCTGGAGGAAACCTTTGAAAGCCTTCGCAGGTGAACTTGCGGCTCAACCCGGAGAAGTGTATGTTTGGCGTCCCTTCCGGCAAGCTGCTGGGTTTCCTGGTGTCTCACACGGGGATCGAGACCAACCTAGAGAAGGTCAAGGCCATTGAAGACATGAGTCCACCGCAGACCCTCAAAGAAATGCAGAAGTTCGACTACATCGGGTGACTGCGTTAGGGCGCTTCATCTCCAAGCTGGGGGAGCGCGCCCTACCCTTCTTCAAGCCGATGAAAAAGAAGGGCCTATTCAAGTGGACCCTAGAGGCCGACCAAGCTTTTTAAGACCTCAAGAGATACCTGACCAGCCCTCCAGTGATGGTGGCGCCACGACCTTGCAAGCCCCTAGTGCTCTATCTTGCCGCCACCCCGTACTCAGCCAACGCGGCTCTGGTGGCGGTTCGGGACGAACACCAAGCCAAGGGCACATCATGTCGTGCCACGCCTAAAGCAGAGATGACGCAAGACCAGAAGGGCGCCACGAGGGCCGTAGCAGCAGCGGCAGAGGATCAGGCTCGGCAGGACGACGCCCCCCAGACTCGCGAAGACTTCGGCAAGCGATCAAGCGCCGGGGACTCTACCACCTCAGGAGGCACCCCAGCTTCCGGAAGACGCAAACCTCATCAGCATGCCTACCCTCGTCGAGCACCCGGTATACTTCGTCAGCACGGTGTTGCGGGATGCAAGAGCATGGTACCCCATGCCTCAGAAGCTCCTAATCACGCTCCTGGTAGCCTCGTGAAAGCTGCGACACTACTTCTAGGGCCACCCCATCAAGGTCATCTCAGCTTACCCATTGGAGAGAGTGCTCAGGAGCCCCAACTCTGCCGGAAGGGTCGCTGAATGGAACATCGAGTTGTAAGCATTCCAGTTGGAGTTCAGTACTACCAGGGTCATCAAGGGAGCCGCGCTCGCTGATTTCATGGCAGAATGGACAGACTCCCCGACGCTTGAAGTAGGCGAAGACCGGTCCCTCTCGCCGGGAAGCGAGGTGCCTGACGGCTGGGTCATGTATTTCGATGGTGCCTTCGTGTGCCAGGGCACGGGGGCTGGAGCAGTACTCATCTCGCCCACTCAGGACAAGCTCTACTACGTCGTGCAGCTCTGCTTCCAGCAGGGCGAGAAAGTCTCCAACAACATTGCAGAATATGAGGGCCTCATAGCCGGCCTGAAGGCTGCAACGGCGCTGGGGGTGAAGCGTCTCACTATCAGGGGCGACTCACAACTCCTCGTCAACTTCTCCAACAAGGTATACGAGCCGAAGGACGAGCACATGGAAGCATACCTCGCGGAGGTGCGCAAGATGGAGAAGCAATTTCTGGGCCTGGAGTTGCAGCATGTGCCCCATGGCACCAACAAGGAAGCTGACAACATCGCCAAGAGAGCATCCAAGTGACAGCCCCAGGAGCCTGGCGTCTTCGAGGAGCGGCACTTCAAGCCATCAGCAACGCCACCGCTTTCAAGAATAGCTCAGCCTCGGGAGGAACTCCCGCAGCCGCCCTCCATAGGAGCCCCGGCTTGTGGCCCAACCTCGGGAGCGCGCCTACTCCTGGCGCTCGAGCCCAAGAGGGATGCTAGACCAAGGAATTCAAGGAATACCTGATGCAAGGGATGTTGCCGGAAAAGGAGGAGGATGCGGAGCGCGTGGCCCGTCGGGCCACAGTATACTGCCTCCGGGACGGTGAGTTATACAGGAAGCGACGAAATGACGTTTCATTGCGTTGTATCTCCAGGGAACACGGGAAAGAGCTGATAGCCGACATACACGGCGGGGACTGCGGGCACCACTCATTGTCGTGAACCCTCGTCGGCAAGGCATTCCGAAGTGGATTCTACTGGCCTACGGCGCTCAACGACGCAACTGAGCTGGTGAAGTACTGTGAGGCCTGCCAATTCCACGCCAAGCAGATCCATCAGCCAGCTCAGGGACTCCAGACCATTCCACTCTCGTGGCCGTTCACAGTCTGGGGGCTGGATATTCTGGGCCCGTTTCCTTGGGCGCCAGGGGGCTATCGATACCTCTACGTCGCCGTCGACAAGTTTACCAAGTGGCCGGAGGTTGAAGCCGTCCGCGCCATCCCAGCTGGCTCCGCAGTCAAGTTCATCAAGGGCCTCGTGAGCCGTTTACGGTCCCCAACCGCATTATCACCGATAACGGCTCGCGGTTTACTAGTAATCTCTTCAAGTCATACTGTGCTAACCTTGGAACGCAGATCTGCTACGCCTCGGTAGCACACCCAGGATCAATGGCCAGGCCGAACGCGCCAACGCGGAGGTCCTGAGGGGCCTCAAGACCAGGACCTTAAAGAAGAAGCTTGAAGCCTGCGGCAGGGGCTGGCATGACGAGCTCCAGTCCGTGTTGTGGTCGATCCGAACCACCACCACCAAGCCAACGGGCGAAACCCCGTTCTTCCTCGTCTACGGAGCAAAAGCAGTCCTCCCTCGCGAGGTCAAGCATCGCTCCGCACGGGTCCTAGTGTTTGATGAGACGTAGCAGGACGCCACACGGGGGATGGACCTTGTGCTGGGGGAGGAACGTCGCCGTGAAGCTGCACTACGGGCGGCAAGATACTAGCAGGCGATGCGGCGGTACCACTGTCGCGGCGTCCGTTCCAGGACTCTTGAGGTGGGTGACCTCGTCCTGAGGCGGGTGCTCTCCAGGGAGGGGTTGCATAAGCTCTCACCCATGTGGGAGGGCCCATTCAAGGTCGTCCATGTCTCCAGGCCTGGCGCCGCGCGCCCGGAGACACAGGACGGGATACCCATCCAGAACGCCTGGAACATCCAACACCTTCGGAAGTTCTACCCATGAAGAAAGGCCCAGTGCCTGTGAAGAAGGCCCGATGCCTATGAAGAAAGGCCCAGTGCCTGTGAAGAAGGTCTGGTGCCTGTGAAGAAAGGCCGAGTGCCTGTGAAGAAGGACCGGTGCCTGTGAAGAAAGGCCCGGCGCCTGTGAAGCAAGGCCCCGTGCCTGTGAAGAATCACCATCCGTGACACTCTCACGTAATAATGAGTGGGGTTGTACACGCCCCGGAGCCTCAGGAGTGCCGCCCTTGGGCCTCGAGGGCTCCCTCCCATGCCGAGTGGCAGCACTTAGCTCCGCACTGGTGAGAAGATGTCAAAGACTAGACTAGGTGCCGGACGCGGCTTTTCATTTGCTTTCTGAAGTTGGCTCGCCCCTCTTTTAATTGAAATTTGCTTTCTGGTGTCTCTTGTTGGTCCCATTTTATCGCTTTCTGCCTCTGTTTCTGCCTTCGCCTCTTTGGTCGACCTGTACTCTCCCTCGCGTCCCTCGCGAGGGGGCTGAACAGGTAACTTCGTGAGCTTCCTCCTTCTGTCTTTTCGTGAGGCACCCTTGTTCGAGCCCACAACCTGGTGCACCTCTCCTAACCCGTGCCCCACGGGTATCGCGACGCAAAGCATTGGGTCAAGGCCAGCGGCGCCTATGACCAAGCCCGGGTGAACGATAAACCTCTTGACGAATTTTTTGCAGTTCCTAAGCACATATCAGGTCAAGGAGGCCTCGACGAGTACTAGGAAGCAAGTGCCTCATGAGGAGGAGGCCACTCAAAACAAGTCAAGCTAAGTTATCCTTATATAAAACGACGATGTTGCGACACGGCACAGGAACGGCAAACATAACATAACAATTGAGATCATAGTTCGATACACGCCCCTCCGGGGCCCATTCTGGTTTCTTTCTGATGCAAGAAGGAAAAGAAGAACAAAATAGAAGCGGCGCCTACAGTGGTCCACGGGGATAGGCCCCAGCGTCTTCCTGAGCTCAGCCGGACCCCTCCTCGCGCTTCACGGAGGCGTGGCGACGAGACGACCCACCACCGTCTTCGAAGCGGGCACGGCAGCGTGGCGGCTGGTCGTAGCCGCCACTGTTGGAGCTGTCGCTGGCAGAAGAGCTGCCATAGCCGGATGAGATGCGGTCGGCACCAAGGGCGGGTTCACCCTCATCTTCGTCGTGGCCGTCGCCAAGGCCGAGCACCTCCTCGCCGTCATTCACCTCAGGGCAGCACCCAGCGCGATGACCATCTTCCCCAAACACCCTCACATAGAGGGTCGCATCATTGTCGTACTTGAAGTGGAGGGTGCACCGCCTGCCTAGACCGCGCGCGCGGGCAAACGTATGCCAACCGTGGGCCAGAGCTATATTGCCCGCAGCAGAGACCTCGACCGTGACCCAGGAAGCCCTGCTGCAGCAGTCATCTGCCTGTAGCCAAAGCCCGCCTTAACCTAAGGCCGGCAGCTCATCGGCGAAGAAGCGCGGGAGCTGAAGCCAGTTGCCGGCCGGATTCTCCGACTAGACGACGAACTCCGGCAGCATCTTCGCCGAGTGGAAGCGCGGCCGGGGAGGCCGCGCGACCACGACACGTCTCCCTTCATCAACGGGACCGCCACAACCGGAGCGACCCCTGCCCCACGAAGCGGCACCACCACGGCCGCGCGGGGCCGCAGCGGGGGTTGCGGTGTGCTTGCGTGGACATCCACATCCACGCTTGGGCACCGAAGAGCCGGGCCCCTCGCGAGGGGCCTTCCCCTTCTCCGCGGCAGTGAACCTCCTCGACGGCGTCATTGGTAGCAGGAGAGGAGCAAGGAAGGAGAAGAAGCGGAAGAGGCAGAGGAAGGATGGGCGGCGGGGGCTCTGCCCCCCTCCCATTTATACCAGGAGAAGGCCAACCAGCGCCCCCCACGATCACAGGTAATGATGGTTTTCCTTGCATGTCGCATGGACTTGTCAAGTCGGGAAGTTGTCGAGGGAGCGTGGGGAAGCGGGGACGCCACGTCTAGTCAACCGCCATGTGTCGACCAAGGCCGCAAGCTATTGGGGCCCGCGACGCTCCACACTTGACCCTTGGCTTCGCCTCGAAGCCAAGCCCGAGCGCGCCTTGGGCCCGGGGGCTATTGTCGATGTTCTGGGAACGGGGGTCCCCAGACTTGTGTAACACCCACGATGCGGCTATATCTCCCACGTGTCGGAGCACGACTTAGAGGCATAACCACATAGTAGGCATGTCGCAAGAGGGGTAATATTTACACATCCCATGTACTGGACAAGAAAGGGATAAAGAGTTGGCTTACAATCGCCACTTCACACAATACATGAATATAGCATTACATCATCCGGATACAATCAAGGTCCATCTACGACACCAAAATAAAAGAAGACCACCCCTGATGCTAGATCCCGGATCGCCCCGACTGGGCTCCACTACTGATCAACTGGAAACGAAACAACACAGCGAACACGATCTTCATCTAGCTCCTCCTTGGGCTCGGTTGCATCACCTGCATGGGTATCAACGACACCTGCAACTGGTTTTGGAAGTAAACTGTGAGTCACGGGGACTCAACAATCTCACACCCTTGCGATCAAGGCTATTTAAGCTTATGGGTAGGGAAAAGGTATGAGGTGGAGCTGCAGCAAGCACTAACATATATGGTGGCTAACTTACGCAAAAGAGAGTGACAAGAGAAGGCAAAGCACGTTCATGAACTAGAAGGGATCAAGAAGTGATCCTGAAACTACTTACGTTCAAGCATAACTCCAACACCGTGTTCACTTCCCGGACCCTGCCGAGAAGAGACCATCATGGCTACACACGCGGTTGATGCATTTTAATTAAGTTAAGTGTCAAGTTCTCTACAACCGGACATTAACAAATTCCCATCTGCCCATAACCGCGGGCACGGCTTTCGAAAGTTCAAAACCCTGCAGGGGTGTCCTAACTTAGCCCATCACAAGCTCTCACGGTCAACGAAGGATATTCCTTCTCCCAGGACGACCTGATCAGACTCGGAATCCCGGTTACAAGACATTTCGACAATGGTAAAACAAGACCAGCAAGACCGCCCGATGCGCCGACATCCTGATAGGAGCTGCACATATCTCGTTCTCAGGGCAACACCGGATGAACACTATGTACAACTAAAACCATCCCTCAAGTTTCCTCGAGGTGGCGCCGCAAGTGGCTCTGTTTCGGACTAACACTTAGAGAAGCACTGGCCCGTGGGGGTTAAAATAAAGATGACCCTTGAGTCTGCAGAACCCAAGGGAAAAAGGCTAGGTGGCAAAAGGGTAAAACCAAGGTTGGGCCTTGCTGGAGGAGTTTTATTCAAGGCGAACTATCAAGGGGTTCCCATTATAACCCCAACCGCGTAAGGAACGCAAAATCAAGGAACATAACACCGGTATGACGGAAACTAGGGCGGCAAGAGTGTAACAAAACACCAGGCAAAAGGCCAAGCATTCCACCCTTTACCAAGTATATAGATGCATTAATTAAATAAGAGATATTGTGATATCCCAACAATTATCCATGTTCCAACATGGAACAAACTCCATCTTCACCTGCAACTAACAACGCTATAAGAGGGGCTGAGCAAAGCGGTAACATAGTCAAACAACTGTTTGCTAGGACAAGGTGGGTTAGAGGTTTGATGTGGCAATATGGGAGGCATGATAAAGCAAGTGGTAGGTATCGCAGCATAGGCATAGAAATAGAGCGAGCAACTAGCAAGCAAAGATAGAAGTGATTTCGAGGGTATGGTCATATTGCCTGCAAAGTTCTTCGAGTAGACGAAAGATTGAACCTCGTAAGCGTACTCAACGGTTCCTCGAACACGAACTCGTCTCCTGGCTCTACCCAAGGCAAGAACACAAGCAAAGGAAACAACAATCAACCACGGTGCAATGCGCAAGCAACATGATGCAAAACATGGCATAATATGCGGGATGTAATATGCAATGCATATGCGTGCTCCGGAAGGAAAAGATTGAACCAGGCCTCAACTTGGCAAACCAAGAGTGCCGCTGGAAAGATGAGTTGATTTCGGTCGAAATCGATATAAAGATCACCGGAATCGGATGCATGGTTTGCAAATGGCAAGCAAGACAAGAATGGCACAATCCTGCGATTAACAACATGATGCCATCTAAAATGCAACAAAAAACTAAGCTACTACACTCCAACATAGCAACAAAGCACATGACAGTGATCCACTCAAGATGCTGGACAAAAGATGAACACTGAGCTACGGCTAAATCACACAATAGCAGGTTCAAACAAGCATGGCAAAAATGCAAAAGATAACAACATCTCAGACTTAGTGAAAATAACATGTCAGGAATTAACATCAGGAAGCAATGTTTAGAGCAAGATAACAACATGCTACAGAACATTACATGGCAAAGCAAGGCATGGCATAAAACTACTCAAAGCATATAACAAAAATCCCTTACTGACCATAAGCCAAAAAGGATCAGAAGATATGATGGCACCCATGTAAACATAGCAAGTTCCGTTAACAGATTCAGACTTAGCAGAAACTGGACATGGCATAAACAGAGTTATGAAGGCATGTTAACGAGCTCGATGCACTCACCACAAGGCATTGCATGACAAACTAAGCATACACCCAGCAAGAAGACATGATCAAGTAGCTAACCATGGCAAGAACACTATCATAGCATGCATGGATCAACTACAACAACCTCGGCAAAATTGATTAACACGTAAACAATCTGCCAGAAATATTTTATAGCAAAAGTAGAGCAAGATTGAGTCATGCTATGGAACTCCATAATTGCAAACAAAGACATGGATGGATAGAACATAACAATATCTCAAAAACATCCTTACTGAACATGCTCAAAAGAGGCATGGATCACTCTGTAGCAACATGAATACATGGCATAAAAATAACACCAGGGAAATGACTTGGAGGAATTCTAAGTCCCTGAAATCAGCAACATCACGAGAGCTACTTTGCATGCTAGTGCTAGTCACCACATTAATCACAAAAATACATGGCATACACCCCTGTAAAGATGGCATGGCATATAACAAAACACATGCAGAGCTCATACTCATATGCAGCACACATTAATCATGGCAAAAATGACAAATGTCCATAAACTAATAAGAATCAGCACCTAACATTACATAGAACTCTTGCAACAGCATTTAGGGCATCAAGATGAACTCAAATGAACATGGTGCAATGGAATGAAATGAAGTGCACATCCAGACGAACAATTTGATATGCTACACGCCCAAAACGGAGCTACGGATGCAAAGTTATGATGCGATGAATATGGGCACATGAATCTGGAAACTTCGGGGACAGTGAAAATTATACCCTCTAAGAAGTGGACGGGGAGATGCGGGACGAGGCGATCCGGGACGGGCGTGGGCGCGTTTGGTTCGCCGAACTGGTGGATCTCATCCGCCTGGGCGGATCTCATCGGAGGATGGCCGGAGTTGGCGGGGGTGGCCGGATTCGGCGAGGGGAGACCGGATCTGCGGCGAGGACGAGCTCCGGTGGCCGGAGCTGGTGCAGCCGCGGCGCGGGGAGGCCATGGCAGCGGGCGGCGCGGCGGGGAACGGCGGCTGGAGGC
>NC_041392.1:451793451-451805370 GCF_002162155.2 Triticum dicoccoides | reverse complement strand
GGGTGCACGGCGCGGGGCCTGGAGCGGCTAGCGGCGGCGGCCGCGGCCGGCACGGGAGGCGGGCGGCGGCGGCCGCGGCCAGCACGGGAGGCGGGGCGGCGGAGCAAGGCGAGCTCCGGCGAGTGGGAGCGGGTGGCAGCGCGAACGGGCCCCGATGGGCTCGAGCGGGCTCCGTGCGGGCCGGGGCGGGCCGCGGTGGCTGGCGCGGTGGAGGAGAAGAGAGAGGGCAGCAGCGCTGACGTGGCAGACATTGATTCGTCGGTCGGCGTCGGCGGACATGTCCGGGCGTCTCGGACGCGTCCGGTGGCGGCGGGGGAGGCTAGGCTAGGGTTTCATCCGCAAAAATGGAGGGGGAGACACCTATTTATAGGTAGAGGGAGCTAAGAGAGTCCAAATGAGGAGCGGTTTTCGGCCATGCGATCATGATCGAACGACCGAGAGGATGGAGGGGGTTTTGGTGGGTTTTGGTCCACTTTGGAGGGGTGTTGGGCTGCAACACACACAAGGCCTTTACAGTTCCTCGGTTAACCGTTGGAGTATCAAACGAAGTCCAAATGGCACGAAACTTGATAGACGGTCTACCGGTAGTGAACCAAGGTCGCTTGGCAAGTCTCGGTCCAATCCGAAAATGTTTAACACCCGCACACGAAAAGAGGCAAAAGGGGACGCCGGAGGACATAGGAGTGCCGGAATGCAAAACGGACAACGGGGAAAAGCTCGGATGCATGAGACGATACGATGCATATGACGACATGATATGAAATGCATGACACGCATACACATGACAAGGCAACGACAGTGAAATAACTGGAAGACACCTGGCACATCGGTCTCGGGGCGTTACAACTTGCTTGCCTGCGGCCGACGGCGTGGCTTTGCTAGCAGGCCTATATGGCCCATCCTCATCAATAAGGCATTCAAGACCTTGGCGAGGGGCCAAGCCTCGTGAGGCGGACGATGCAAGACCTTCTCAGGAGCGGCCTCGTCAGGCAGGCTCACGAGTGGCGGAGAGATCAAGGCACGACAAACCTTGTGAGGTTCTCATGATGTAAGCAGTGACGATCGAGACCAGGCGGGCACCAGCGCGCACAGTGTCCTTGTTTTCTCTTTGGTGCTAAGGGGACAAGCGCAGGCGCGGAGTACCGAGGCATCAAGCAAAGGTTTTCATATCGGTGCAACAAGACCAAGATCAGAAGGACGGCAAGACGGAGGTCACCATGGAGCTCAAGGCGGCGTCACCACTAGAGCCTTTTATAGGCGAAGACCACTTTTGTCAAGATAAATTGTACTAGTTGTCCCCTTTCAAATTGGCCGTTGTTGGCTCCCATCCCGCTCAATATTTGGGAAGAGAACCAGAGCCTCTATAAATAGGGCTAGCCACCACCATCGGTGGAGAGAGGGTGAATCAGATCCTCACACACACAAGTTCACCAAGCACAAAAACACCTCAACCTCAGGAGGCTGTTCTTCCCCTTATACTGTTCATCATCAGCCCCAGAGGCAATCCACCATCACCACACTGGGGTAGGGTATTACACCACAACGGTGGCTCGAATCAGTATAAATCATATGTCCTTTGTGTTGCGAGTTCGTTGAGTTAGTTCGTAAGATCTCAGCTGAGTTAGGACGTGGATCGGTAGGGGGATCTTCGCGCGCACCCCAGTGTTCGAACCTTAAGGGTTTTGCCGGAACCCGTGATCCGACAACATTTATGTGCATATTTTTCGTGTAGAGCTTATCTTGAATCGAAACATCGTTGTATAGATCGGAAGAGACAAGAATTAGAAGGTTACCAGAGGTAGGAGAAGATATCAGGTGCTCACATCCCTCTTGTATTCTCTTGTGCAATGGAACCCACTACTTACGCTGGATCTAGCTCATCTTCATTAAAAAAAAGAAATGACCGATTTGGCCGTTTCTAATGGGCCTGCCTAAGAAATGTTTTAAGATTCGTACTATGCGGACCAAATAGTGAACGTAGAGCCCATTTCCATTCCACGCGGACTTGACTGGCAACCGCAACCGTGAACCAACCTCTGGTTGAGATGGTTAGGTGGACAGTGATATCCTTAATTCATCAGGGTTCAAATCCTGATGCTTGCATTTATCCTGAATTTATTTCAAGAATTCCGGCGATACACTTTTAGTGGGAGGAGACATTCCCATCGACTACAAGGCGCCTACGGTGACTTCGTAAAATCTCAAAATGATATGCCGGTTCAGTCTCTCGAAGGTGCTCATAAGGGTAGGGTGTGCGTGTGTGCGTTCATAGGGATGAGTGTATGCGCGCGTATATGAGCGCTTAGGTCATTGCTAAAAAAAAAAAAGACTGGCAACCGCAACCAAATGCGTCCTTAGAGTTGCCCTAACAAGGAAACCGCGGGCTCACCCGCCCACGCTCCGGCGGCCGCCAACGATTTTCCCCTCCTCTCACACCGGGCAGCGTCTCTCGCTCCGACCGCCTTTATCTCGCCAATGACGCCGGCTCTCCCCTCCTACACGGCACACGCCGATTCCTTTCCACCATGGCTGCGCCGGCGCCGCCAACCACAAGCTCCAAGCCGCCCCTCCCCCCGCGGCTCGCCGTGCCGCTCGCCTTCGCGCTCCTCCTCGCTCTCGCATTCGTTGCCGACTTCCTCTCCTATTCCTCCGCCATCAGCCCGGCCGTCTCCTCCTCTTCCAAGACGGTAGCTAACCACCCTCCCCGCCCAACTCTACTTGGGTTCTCATCGACGTTGCCTTGACATGGACGCGCGCCACCGTTCAGTCTCTCGTGTGCAGGTAAAGGAGGGTAATATTGACGATACGAAGCTTCGCAATGGATCACCGGCGGTGAGACACCTCAACGCCACGTTCTCGGACCTGCCGGCGCCGCACTGGGAGTGGGAGGAGATGCCGCCGGCGCCCGTTCCCCGGCTTGACGGGGCGTCCGTGCAGATCGGGGACCTCCTCTACGTCGTCGCAGGGTACGGGAGCCTCGACCATGTGAGTAACTCAAATCACTCACTTCGTGCAGACTGCAGAGTTGTTGCCTCGTTGTTCCTTAACCTCTATTTTTTTATATATATATAGCGAGTAGGATTTCACACTTGAGAACTGAGATGAGATGATTACTCGTACTCCTAGCCGCCGCTGGTAAATGCTCAGCAGTGCCCTGTTATGGATGAAGCAAGCAAATCATATAGCTGAGCAATCTCATATCCTGCGACCGCCCTACTCTGGAGTAGAATTCTAACGCAGGATATTACGAAGGACGGTTAACAACTTAACATTGCAAGTATTAGCTGTAAATTAATTTGATCTACTCCAGACTTGTGCTGAAAACTGCTACTACCAGTAGTGTAAAGGTTAAAATAGTAGCTGACTAACTGTATATTTGGATTTGAATCACAAGTTTACAACTGATGCTTCAGCAGAAGTAAAGCAAGTCTGATTATGTTTTGTTTGGCAAATGGTTACCGCGGCCACAGGCTGACACGAACCCCATTTGTGATATTTTGCTTTGCTTCACGCCATTTCAGGTCCATTCTCATGTGGATGTGTACAATTTCACTTCTAACACATGGACTGGAAGGTTTGATATGCCCAAGATGTCAAATTCACATTTAGGGATGGCCTCAGATGGGAGATACATCTATGCAGTGTCTGGACAATTTGGTCCACAGTGTCGGCCATCTGTGAGCCGTAATTTTGTTCTAGACACAAAGTTAAGGAAGTGGGACGAATTGCCTCCTTTACCTGTTCCTAGGTATGCATTTCAGCCTATAATTACCTGTTCAATAGACTCAAAATTGGTGCATATGCGTTGCTGTAATATTCGTTTTGGCTGCTATCAATATCTATATGTTCCTTCTGACTTTATTCTGTTCAAGCATTGCTTATCCAGTTTACTGTTTATCACACACAAGAGGCAAGACAGTTGCATAATCCAATAGTGGCAATCATGTTCGTTTGTAATTTAGTGCCATGATAATGCCGTAACTGATATTCGCTCATATCCCGTGAGTCAAATTGTACTACTGTATTCTTAGCTTGATATTGTTAACAGTTTGTTCAGACATACTCCTAGAATCTCATTCAATATGCTCCATTGGCCCTGTTTTGACTGCAGCTATAATGCTGGAGCTATGAAATGGTCCATGCTTATACTATATGCTGTTATAACTATCAAGATCCGAAGCTTACTCTATAACATGCTGTAGGTATGCACCAGCTACTCAACTTTGGCGTGGGCGGCTTCATGTGATGGGTGGTGGCAAAGAAGACCGCCATGAACCTGGATTAGAGCACTGGAGCCTTGCTGTGAAGGATGGCAAAGCATTGGAGAATGAGTGGCGAGCTGAAATACCGATACCACGTGGTGGACCTCATAGGTGAATTTGTGTGGCTATTGTTATGCATTATTTATATGCAATTGCCCATTGAGATATTCACCTCTTTCTAAGCTTTCTAAGAATAAAAATAGGTGTCCTGTGCTTGAAGACTAAATATCCATTGATTTGTAGTACTATTGGCACCCTCTCCGTGGATAGGGGATACTTCTTAGAATTATTTTCAGATGAACAAATATGTCGATAATTTCTTACATCCATCTTTTGGCAGGGCATGTGTTGTTGCTAACGACAAACTCTTTGTGATTGGTGGTCAAGAGGGAGACTTCATGCCTAAACCAGGGTCACCTATTTTTAAATGCGCAAGGAGGCATGAGGTATGTATGTGCATGCTAATATAACATCAAACCTTGAAATATAAGAGTGCTTCCTGTACACGACATTTCTCTATTTTGCAACCAAGATATGCATTTTTCCATGCTTAGTAACGTACAATATAAAGCATACACGGGAAAGTTGAATACTCATACGTTTTCTCTAACAAGAAGCGTTGCTGCACCTAGTAAATGTGCTTTCTTGTATTCAGGCTTTAACCTATTGTTGTGCAATAACTGATAGTCTTGATTCACGGTCTGTCGCTAAAGTTTTTACCAGAAGCATGATTATGTTAGATATTGTTTTGCAGGTTGTTTATGGTGATGTGTATATGCTAGACAATGAAGCTAAATGGAAGCAACTGTCTCCAATGCCAAAGCCAGATTCCCACATAGAATTTGCATGGGTCGTTGTTAATAACTCCATAGTAATTGTTGGCGGAACTACCGAGAAGCACCCTATCACCAAAAAGATGATTCTTGTTGGTGAAGTCTTCCGGTTTGATTTGGAAACATTGGTGTGTTCTATCTTATATGTAAATTATTTTGCTTGTTCATATTAGCTATGTTATGATTATTTTCCTCTGAATATTAGGACATGACTAAGTGGCTTAACATTTGCCATGCCATTTTTTGCAGAAATGGTCAGTCATTGGTCGTATGCCTTTCCGGATCAAGACAGCCTTAGCTGGTTACTGGGATGGTTGGCTCTATTTCACTTCTGGGCAGAGGGATAGGGGACCTGATAATCCAAGTCCTAAGAAAGTTGTTGGTTCTATGTGGAGAGCGAAACTGCACGTCTGGTGTCCAATGTTTGAACCAGAGGTTTCTGTATATTCTTAACCTACTCCCTCCGTCCCAAAATCAGTGTCTCAAGCTTAGTACAATTTTGTACTAAAGTTAGTACAAAGTTGAACACTTACTTTGGGACGGAGGGAGTATATGTGTTCCCATTTTCGAGCAGCTAGAGTTCCTACGAGCTGACTTGTATTCTGCTTCACCATTGTGAATACTGTACCTATCTTGAGTATCACTACAAATCTGAATTTCTAGGAAATCGGCTTCAAATTTGGCAGAGTATTTTAGCCTTGTAAGCAGTGCTGCCTTATGCAGAAGTTCCTTGTGGATCATATATGTGTGCCTGTCTCCATTTTCTAATTGATATGGCGTTCCCAGCAGTCCTTGCAAACTTTCTGCTGTTCAGTTCTTAATGTTGTTTACTTGTTGTGGTTCTCACGTTTGGAATTGGAAGCTGGATTTTGGAGATGTGTTTCATTCAAACAACCGAAAGCAGCCTTTGGCAACAATCTTGCCGTTCGGTTGAGGTTATCAACTAGCAACTTTTGTGGAGGATATGTTCTTCGCTGGAAATATTTAATATTGAATGGATGAAAGCTATTATATGACCAAGTTTCTTCCTAGCTGTACAAACAGAATGGTGTTGAATTTGCTTCTCCCCTTTGCTTTTTGGCTAATCTGTAAACGTTATGATGCACTTTGATCTAAATACCTCGAGGCCACCGATTTGAATAGCACGCCATAGCGTTCTGACTTCTGAGCAATGTCCCGCTAAATGAAATTAGTGTACAATCATCCTCTATTGCATGACATGGCTTCGCTATAGCGGATTTTAAGAGCTACGCTATTTTGACATAGCATGCTATTTTTTTTTCATTGCTCAAGACACATCCATTACTGTTGTTCATACATGGTTGTGGGCTGTGGTTGCGTACTTGCCTTTAACAATTGAGATAGCTAGCTGCCTTTTACAATTTGCTATTGAAAATGAATCATTTTTTGCTGATATTTTCCTCACACGTTTGCCTTGAGACAATTATTACAATTGATATGGCAAAGATCCTTTTTTTGTCTTACTGCCTTTTACAAATTATGAAGACTCTTCCCATTTTCTGACCATGTCATATATCTCTCTTTTGGAATTTAATTCTTCAAGCACACATAAGCAATGATCGTTGATTTCAATCTTTCTGTAAAGATAATGATTTGAAAAAGGTAACCATGACAAATTATTTGCAAATTTAATTATTTGTTTAGGGCGGCAGTAGCCTTGACAACACAATTCCAGCACCAACCATTGCTGCACCTTTTCTTCAAGAACTAGTTTGCCCACTAGAACAAATATTGGACCAATAATAACATTACTAATTTTTTGTTACATTATACTTTTCCTAGTGCAGTTGGCGGATGACGCGCTGGCTGGATGACAGTGACCGAGGCATTCAGGCCTAAACTTTGCCAGCATTCGCAGGGCACTGGCAGCTTATCACCTTCATTAGTAAAATCTGACCTCCTTTGTGCCCTAGACGCCCGGCCGGTTTGGCGGTGGCGCGCGTCTGGCCGCCGACGAGCCGTCGTTGTCGTCGCTGGGCAACTTGCATGGTCACCAACTCCCACCACAGAGATGTGTCGACTTCATTTTGCAAGTACTGGTACAAGTATGATGGTAATTCCATTTGAATGGTCGAAATTCCCATTTGAGACCAAGTTGATCTTCAAGACGGACACGAGGGGCAACTGTTACACGCAGCACAGGCCAATTACTTTGTTCATTAAATTAGGAAGGGGATTTTACCGGCAGCACAGGTCTACATCGAAATCATACGTGATCATGGCTAACTAATGCTTTCCCCTCGACCTCAGGCACGCTGCCGTGGTGTGGTTCATGGCGGGCAATGGCAAGCTGGGTGTGTGCTGGCTGCTCCTTTTCTGAACACTTTTCCTTGGCAGTTTCTTCACGTGGCGGAACCAATCAAACACGGTTGATCCTCAGTGGGTATTCTTTTCAGTGTATATTTTTCTTCTTTCTTTTATTTTGTCAAAATGGGATCTGCTTTGACTCCAGACCCGATCACCCGATACATTCGTCATGGCAGCACATGACCCAAACGCAACCATTGAGAAAATAATTAACTGGTTATTTGGATAATGTAGACAAAGAAAGAGCCAGACGCTACTAGTGTTCTTTTTTTTTTTTGCGTAAAGAGGCATAGCCCTTAAAGTCAGATTACATAGAGACGGAGAGATATACAGGGGAGAAGAGGAGAACTACATCAGACTACATCAGACTATCTCACCCCTGTTCGAAGCACCGACAACCAAACATCTATGTGGGAGCGATCGGCAACTTTCAGCCGAGCACGCCAGAGCACCGCCTCATCTCTGCAGGCCTTCAACGTAGCAACAAGGGACTGCGGATCCTCTCTGAAGACGACAGCGTTCCGTCGCTTCCAGAGCCTCCAGCAGCAGAGTAGGACGAAGGCTGCCGGCGAGGCATCACCAACCGCTGGAGAGACATCCAGGCGATGAAGAGACCCAACCACAGCCTCATTTGGCGACACGCCGATGCTACGCCAAAACTGCACCGCGAACGGGCAGCCAAAAAAGAGATGGTTGGCGGTCTCCAGAACAGCATCACAGCAGGGGCACCCTGCCTCCGCCGCCGTGAGGATGGTCTTACGGCAAAGCACATCCCGTGTGTGGATGCGAGACATGGAAAGCAGCCACCCGAAGAATTTGACTCGCGATGGCGCCCGGGACGACCAAAGGAAGGATGCCGACGGAGACTCCACCCCACCGAAGCGTGAGAGGGCGTAAACACCACGGGACGAGAGACCTCCACCGGGGGCAGCGCACAGAGCGGCGACTCGGGAGTCCGGTCCACTTGCTGGGGGGAATCATCCATCAGTGTAGTTGGACAACAGCGCACTCCTCCACGGCCCTAGGGGTGAGCCGGGGCACCAGCAAGGCACGCACCCCTTGCCTACGCGCCGCCCACACCGAGGTCTCCGAGCAGGCCGCGTGGGTGTAGAGGGCAGGGAAGGCAACCCGGATCACCCCACAGGCGAGCCAGTCATCGTGCCAGAACGAGGTCGCTCTCCCGTCCCCAACAGCGCCCCTGGTGAGGGATCGGTAGACGGGCAGCAGACCTAGGAGGGCACCCCAATGCTCGCCTTGGAGGGGGGAGCGGCCGCGCCCAAGGAGGGCCCGTCCATCCAGCTGGCCCCAAACCCAGGCGGCCCATCGGGACGGCACACCGGAGTGAAGGCGATGGAGCAGCTTGAGGAGGAGGCAATCGTTCTGGACTCCAAGCGCCCGGACTCCGAGCCCTCCCTCTGCCTTGGCCCGGCAGACGCGGTCCCAGGTGACGAGGCATTGAGCACCAGAAGCCCGGTCTGCAACATTCCAGGAACGCCCGGCGTAGCCCGTCCAGCCTAGAGATAATGGCCGGCGGAAGGCGCATGGCAGCCATGGCATAAGTGGGGATGGAGTCCAGGACCGCGTTGATGAGCACCAAGCGTCCTGCCGGGGATAGCAGCCTCGCCCGCCACCCCGCCAAGTATCGATCAACCTTGGCGAGCATGGGAGCAAAATCTTCGAGCTTGAGCTTGTCGCAGGAGAGCGGCAACCCCAGATAAGTTTGTGGGAAGGAGCCCACCGTGCACTCGAATGCAGCCACTACGGCCTCGAGCACCTCCGGGGCAACATGCATGGGGACGAGAGTGCTCTTGGTGAAGTTGATGACAAGGCCCGTCGCGGAGGCGAAGAGGTCAAGGATGCCACGCAGCCGAGTCGCCCCCTCTGGGCAGGCGCGCATTATGATCAGAGTGTCGTCGGCGTACTGGAGCACCACAGGCGGCGCCCCCTCACATAGCGGATGTCGTAGAACCCCGTCCGCCCGGATCATGCGCTGGAGCACGTCGGCGACCAGGAGGAACAGGTATGGTGAGACAGGGTCCCCCTGCCGCAGCCCCTTGCGGACCGCGAACCACCTCCCAGGCACCCCATTCAGGAGGACGACAGCCTTCGAGGACTTGAGAATGAGATCCATCCAATCACACCAAGCTGCCGGGAACCCCCGAACCTCCATGATCCGTCGAAGGCTGGGCCAGGCAATGGAGTCGAAGGCTTTGGCGAAGTCGAGCTTGAACACCAGCGTCGGGGCCCCCCGCTTGCAGCAGCACTGCACGAGCTCCGCCGCATAAACGAAGTTCTCCGAGATGCTGCGCCCGGTCAGGAAGCCGGACTGGTCCGCGTCGATGAGGTCGCCGATCTGACGCTGGAGGCGCGAAGTCAGCCCTGGATAGAGGATTTTAACGTCCCCGTTCTGAAGAAAGACGGGGCGAAAATCGCCACGTGAAGGCACGCCCTCCTTCTTGGGGAGCAGAGCGATGAAGGCCCTGTTTATCCCGTCGAGGCACGCGGTGCCGCCATGCACCTCGTCAAAGAAGCACTGAAGGTCTCCAGAAACCGCCGACCAGGCGGCCTGGTAGAAGGCGGGGCCAAGCCCGTCCGGGCCAGGGGCGCTAGTCCGGTCAAGCACAAAGACCGCGGCGCGGATCTCCGCCCTGGAGAAGGGTGCCACCAGCGGCGCACCGTCGACCGTAGGCGCGCCGGCGTACAGGGACGCCAGGTCGAACCCCTAGGAGGTGCGGGGGGCCCGGCCCAGCAGGTTGGAGTAGAACCGCCGCAGCGCCGCCTCCTTGGCGCTGTGATCAACCAGCTCAACACCGTCGACCGCAAGCACCCGGATGGCGTTCCCCCGATGCCGCTGAGACGCCCGGGCATGGAAGTATCCGGTGTTCTCGTCACCTTCCGCAACGGCCCGGCACTTCCCCCGCTGTCGCCAGTAGGCGGCTTGCCGCACCACAGAGCCAGCCAACGCAAGGCGGGCATCACTCCGCAGCTCGGATTCGGCCAGGGAAAGCCGCCGGTGCTCCTCCAGGTAATCTAACAAGTCAATCAAGAACTGGCAGTTGTTATCAAAAACAGGAATGAACTTGTGTTGTCGTTTCCAAACCTTGGCCGCAGACCTGAGACATTTCTTCTGGCGGGCAAGGCGAGTCGCAGCACAGGGAGAGCTAGGGGCGCGCGACCAGGACGGCAAAACCGCAGGGAGGAACAGAGGGTCCAGCAGCCAGGAGGTTTCGAAAAAGAAACGCCCCGCCGACGGGATGCGGGTAGAGACGGAGACAACCAGGGGGACGTGGTCGGAAGTGATTCTGGTGCGAGAAGCAAGCGTGGAGTCCGGGAAGAGGGAGTCCCAGGCTGCGTCAAAAAAAGCCCGGTCGAGCCGGGCGAGAGTGGGAGGATCACGTTTATTAGACCAAGTGTACAAGCGATCAGTGAGAGGGAGTTCCAGCCATGCCAAGGCGTTGATCATGGTGTTGAAAGCGGACGCGCGGCTGGCGTCAAAACGATCGTCGTTCTTCTCCCTAGGCAGGCGGATGAGATTGAAGTCCCCCACGATCAGCCTTGCCCCATCAATGGCTGGCGACAAGGAGAGCATATCATCGACGAGAGTGGTCAACCGGGGCATAGACGTTAGTTAGGGAGAAGGAGAGGTCGGAGACCGTGGAGGCAAGCTTAGTGGTAAGAGAAAAACACGACCGAGCGCAACTGACAAGGGACAGCTTACGGGGATCCCAAGCTGTGATCACCCCCCCTCGAGACCCATCGGCGTCCTTAGTGACAAACTCAGAGAGATAGGGGGAGGAAGGACCAAGCTTTGAACACATCAAGAGCCGCGAGCTTGGATTCTTGGAGACACACCACAGTGGGGGACACGGACGAGATAGAGTTACGAACGAGATCACACTTATCAGGGTCCCCAAGGCCCTGAACATTCCAGAAAAAGAAAGACATGCATTGAACGCGACTAGCCATGGACACCAGCAGGCACCCAAGGGGGGATACAAACACACACGCTACAACGGGAGTAAGACACCACGTCACCCAACCTGACAGCGATAAGGGAAGAACGAAGAAGCAACAAGGCTCGGGCAACACAGCCAGGAGCGGAAACAACCAGGACTCTAATCATGAAGAGGAGCCGACACCGACGAAGACTTGACAGCAGCCGCCGCACGCAGCCCCGCGACGGATGCCGAGGACAGAGGCTGCACCACCGCATCGATGACACGGTCACGCGCCGCCTTGGCCTGGAGACGGGGAGAGCACCCAATCAGGGCGTCCTTAAGAGCACGATGCTTGGCCGCCTTGTTCGCAATTGGAACGAACGCACCCGTGTCAGCCAGAGCCAAACGCGCGTTGCGCCGCTCCGCCTTCTCCCCCAGCCCCGCAAGCGCGAGCCCGCGCCAGGATCCGCTGCGGGCGGGGGGCAGGGGTAGAAGGGGATAACGGCACGGAGCGATATGGGCTCTTGTCCCCAGCCCCGGGAGCAGGAGAGGGCGAGT
>NC_041392.1:451781804-451793374 GCF_002162155.2 Triticum dicoccoides | reverse complement strand
GCAATCCGGGGGCGAAACATGGCACGCGATGGGACGGGGCAGAAGAGCGGGAAGGCATGACCTAGGCGGAGGCAAGCGGCTACGAGCCGAAAGGCTACGGCGGCGCCCATGCGCATTAACCGAGCGCTTGAAAGCGGCGGGTGGGGCGGACGCGCGGGACTCGAGGGCGATCGAAGCCAACGCGCGCGCCTCGGCCACCGACAGACACAGCTTGAGCTGCACCGCCGCCGACGCGCCGACGCGGGACTCGACCATGAGCTTGGCGACGGCCTCGCTAGCCACTTGGATGGAGAAAATCAGGGGCTCCGTCTGCACCGCCACAAGGCGAGCGGGGCATGCGCAGAAGAGGATCGAGGCAAGGGTGGAGAGAGAGACAGCGGAAAGAGGGGGGCCCCGTCGCGGGGACGACTACCCACACCGTCCCAGGACTGAGAGGCGAGCCAGGACGAGGGTTGAAGACGACACTGGACCGAAGGGAGGAGAAAACACGGTCTTGGAAGGCTTTACCTGGACGAAGCACGACGCGGAAAGCTCTACCCGAAACGTGAGACTTCTTGCCGCCGTCAGAACCGCCAGGTCGACGGCCAAGAGCTGGAGCAGACGGCGCGGTGGGCAGCAGGGGGTGGATGGGTGGGGGGTGAGTGGCGGCGGGCGGGGTTGAGATGGGCGGGGCGACGGTGGGGCGTCGGCGGGACCGCCTGGCCTGTCGCCAGAGCTCACGCCCGACTCCATCTCTCCTCCGTACACTACTTGTGCCCGCTACTAGTGTTCTCTATATCTGGGCACAAAGTTGGGAGTGATCACTAAAGGATCAGACAACGGTAGTTGTTTGTGACGTGGCACATGCTCCATATTTTGTTGGAAGAAGCCTCTACAAGTCACTCGCATGCAGTGGCGGATTCAGGAATTGAACTTAGCCGGGGCGGAACATTTGAGGTACAAATTATTTGATTGACAAACGCAAATCCGCTGAACCAAAGCTCATAAAATTCAAATATGAAGCTAGATGCACTCAGAAATTAACATAACCAATGATTAGGAACAGTTTGAGATTCTCAACAACTAGGCGATGTTCCATCAAAAATCACAAAATCTAACATGAATGTCATAGAGAACTACTAACATGAGAGCACCTTCGGGAATCCTACCTTGTGGCCGCCTCCTCCCAAAAAATTAGGGATCTCTGCCTCCCGCCGGCGCTGTCGACGTTCCGCCTTGTTTTCAATGGTCTTAGGGCCATGAGGGTGTCGTGGATCCCGCCTTTACCCATGAGAGGGTTCCGTTTTTAGATGTGTCTTCGAGATTTATTAGGGGTTTGTGTCCTGCTTGGAAGGCGGGACGGCGGCGGCTGGTTGAAGATGAAATAAGGTCCTCCCTGCCTAGCCCTCATTCCGGTGGTGCATCTAGCATTGTCGGTGGGCGTGTGGAGGCGTGTCTCTGGCGGATCTATGTTTGATGGATTTGCTCAGATTTGTTCGTGTTTATCTATGTTCGTGTGTTTTTAGGTTGGATCACTCCGATCTACAGTACTTTTCATTGACGGTGGTTGTTGTTTGGTGAACAAATTGGATATCAATATAGAGTATGTCTTGGAACAAGTATTGGAGTTGGACTACTTGCTGATTGTCTGATTGCGCTTGGAGTTGGACTACCTACAGAAATTGAAGGTCAACAACATAAGGAAATGGATTGGCTCTGGACCAGGTGCACGGTGGCCGGCGGCCGGGCCGCCGCCGAGGCGGAGCTCTGTGGCGGCTAGGTTAGTCTCGCTAGTCTCTGGCTGCGTGGCTCGATTTGAGAATTGGGGTGTGGACTGCTACTGGGCTTGTGCGTGACCGTGGAGCACAAAACGAATCGTATTATTCGTATACGGGATTTCGGCTACCCGGGGCGGCCGATCATAGTCGCCCCTACCGTGGCGCCGCCACTGCTCGCATGTCAAGTACCAGCTCAAAGAGATGGTTGAGGTCATATACGATAAGCACATGTCTTTTGTACGAACATTTTTTTAAACTTCATTGAGAGTAGAAAAAAATCAGATTTATTATAAAGATTCACTTGAAATACAAAGTATCTATCGAGGTCAATGAACCACTGAAGGACCATTGTTGCCGCCAAACGAGCCGCCGACTCGCGATTGTTGCCGCTCTTGTACTGAAGCCGGACTGACCTTGTCGATAACAGCCGGGAAGTCAAGGACTAGCACCCCGGAGCTGCAATCATCGTCGTTAAATTCTTGAATCGATCTAAAGAACCTTAGACCAAATATAGCCGTCGCGTACGAATGACGAGAAACTCTAACCTCGCCGCCCCAAGGAGCTAGCAGGCATCTAGCTGGAGCTCCGTCTAATCCATCCCAACGAACAAACTTGAGGAGGATCGAAACCCGAAAGACTGACTCGAAGAAGGAGCGCCGCCATCCTTCCAAACGCCACCCCTGCGTGGACTAAAACCCTACAGATCTATCGAGATTCTAAGACCACTGAACGACCACTATTGCCGCCAGAACGAGCCGCCGACGCGCTGTTGTCGCCGCTCCCTTACTAGAGCCGGCTTGACCTTGTCGATGATAGCCGGAAAGTCTTTGTGCATGTGCCCCTAAGGACCAGCGCCCTAGAACCGCAATCGTTGTCGTTGAACTCTTGCATAGATCTGAAGCACTTGAACCAGATCTCGTCACATGACGAAAAACCCTAACCTCACCGCCCCAGAGAGATGGCATGAATGTAAGTTGGAGCTCCATTGACTACGTACAGATGAACGGACTCGTATCCTGAAAGATAAACTCGAAGAAGAAGCGCGCCATCCCTCCGAGCGCCGCACTTGCAATGACTAAAAAACCTAACCTAAACTACTAGCCGGAGCGGAGGCACTGGGATTCGCCTCCTCGACACCAATTGTCGGAGCGGCAGGCAAAGGGAAGCCGAATCCACAGGTTGGCCGATGAAATTTGGAGGGAAGAGTTTGCCCTAGCAATCAATGGTTAGGGAAGGGCAACGAGAATGCAACGGAATTTTATGATTTATATGTCACAAAAATTACATGATTAGAATCTTCTTTCGAATAAAAATTCAACCATAGACTTTTTATAGCATACTATAAGGGGCGTGCTACACGTCGGTCGGCGAAATCCGCCACCCGTCCGATTTGTTGATGCAGCATGTCCATATCGTTCCTCTTGCAACAAGACCTTTGTTGCAAAACCTTCACTTCTCTAATTTTCTATAACACAATCCTTATTGTAAAACCTTCTCTTCTCTAATTTCCTGACAAGACTCATGTTGAGCAAACATCTTTTTCTCTAATTTTCTGCAATAGTATTCTTATTGTAGAAGTTGTAAACTCATATCCGACACATCTAATTTTCTGCAACAAGACCTATGTTGCAAAAATTGCAACAACATCTCCGGCCGTGTCTCGCACTTGCACAGTCGTCGTCCGCTGCCACCATTCTACAACACCACCGCTGTTGCAGAGATGAGATGAGAAAGAGAGATGTGCTCATGTAGACCACATGTTGAGCAAGGGAGGTGGCGGACGCCCTGCGCTAGATCGGCCGACTGATTAAAATCATTTTCCATAATATAAATCATATGTTGTTAGTTATATACTCCCTCTGTTCATGAATAAGTACTTCTACCTTTTGTGTTAAGTCAAATATTTTTAATTTTGATCAACTTTAGAAAAAAGCAGTAGCATATATGAAATCAAATTGACATATTATGAAAGTACATTTTAAAATGAATTTAGTGATACTAATTTAGTGTCATGTTGTTATTTTTTTCTATAAAGTTGATGCAGATATACATTTATTCGTGGACGGATAGAGTAAATAGTTAAAATTTGATTCAAAGTACGAAGGAGTCTAATAAACCCGGAGACGGCGAAAGTACAATATAAAAAATGCGTATTCCTCTGAGATTTTAGGTAGTTTTGTAAAATAAAATTCGATTTTGCTCCCTGTCCGTGAGGCTACGAACCGTAGCCAGCCATGTGGAACCTTTCTGGCATCCTTCACACGCAAATCGAAAGGCACCTTGCAAAGGCACCTACACCGTCCTGGGATCCCCGCCACGTGTCCCTTCACTTCCCCGGCGTCGCACGCAACACCGGAGATACCCAAAGCACAGATCTCTTCGCTCCCTCGCCACTCCAACCTGCTCCCCCACCGTTCTGTAAAAAAAAACACCTGCCCCCCACCGACATGTGGGCTCGCCGCTCACCAGTGCGGCCCCACGTGCCCCCGAGCAGAATAAAAGGGCCCACTTCCTCGTCCCCGCCTTCCAACCGCCGGCATTTTACACCTGTGCGGCGTACCCCTCCTTCCTCCCCTTTCCCGCCCTCATGGCCAACGGCGACCGCCTCGCCGGAGCACCGTCCCCGCCGCCCATGCCGCCGCCGCTGCCTCCGTCACTAAGCAGGCCGCCGAATCGGCCACTGTCGGAGAACCACCTGGCGATCTCCGTGCCGCTGCTCTCGCTCGCCGGCTCCGGCGCCGACGCAGACGCGCCGCTGGCGCGGTGGCTCCGGCGGCTCGAGGCGTTCCTCGCGGTGTCGGGGCTCTCTGCCTCGACCCCTCTCGGCGTGGCCTTCGCGGCGTCCGCGCTGGCGGTGGTGGGCGTCGCGCTGCCCGCGATGGCCGTGAGCCTCTCCCCATGCCGCAAGCACGAGCGGGTCTGCGACGACTTCGAGGTTGAGATGTTCGAGGTGTGCGTCATGATGTCGCAGGCGGCGGCCGCGGCCGTCGCCGTCGCCTGCGTGTCGCGGAAGATGGCCATGTACGGCCTCCGCAAGTTCCTCTTCGTTGACCCGGAGCTTGGCATGCGGATCCGCTTCCAGAAGGAGTACGTCGTCAGGATCCAGGTGCTGTCTCGCAGAGCTCAATTTTGGCGTGTGCTTCCATGACTTGCGGACGAATGCCTAGTAGTAACTTTTCCATATGGCCCGTTGATTGGGGGAATTTTTGTGAGAGCTTTGGTATCCTGATTTAGCTGTGAAATGAGGCAAGGAACTTGTCTGGATTCATCTTCAAAGCGAGCAGCCGGATGAATTTCTTGTTATACTGACTAGTAGATGATCAAGTGCAACCGTGCTCCGCGCCATTTTGTCGAAACATAGTGCAACTGAATGATAAATTAAGTGAAATCAGGGAGCATATGATTGCTTTGCGTTGTGCATGGATTTAGGAAGAAACAATACATTGGGAGTCTTGAGACTGTGGATGTAAGATGGTGCTTAGATTCAGGAGGTTTCCTTGTTGCAGCCCATCTGCTAACCTACTGAAAATCTGAAACCTCCTGTCTGGATCCTTTTTTTAATATATATTTCTGCCGCCCTGGATTCATGGGCCTGTCCTTACTTGAGGGCGGGTCGAGGTGATCGATTCTCGGTTATATATGTTGTATATGCATGTCAGCATGTGCCTGCTTGTGTCCGCATGTGAGCGGGGCCATGGGTGTGTTGCAGTCTTGCACTAGCAGGTTTGTGTTTGTGCCACATGTCTGTTTGATTAGTCTCTACTAGTCATAGGTTTAGTTATTTCTAGTGGAAATTTGAATTATGAAATTCCGTGACTAGGACTGCAAACATTATTCATTCATCACTCATAATGTGTATGAGTTTTGTCATTCGATTTTTGTGTTGACAAGTGCTGCGACCCCAATGACAGGACTTCTTCCGAACACTTATGTGGTGGATATTGCCATGCCTTGCTGTGAAGGTCACTCGAGAGATGTTCCGCTTTTCCCACATGTTCCATCAGTCAATTTGGAGGTCATGCATTGTGCTATTTGCTTCCATCATGTCATGGATGTATTTGACCACAATTGTGTTGTCTTCCTGCATGCTTTTCAACTTGGTTTGCAATCTACAAGTTATACACTTTGATGATTACGGAAAAGTTGTAGAGCAAGACGCGGATCCTCTAGTCTATTTGAAAGAGCACCTGCAGCTCCGCCATAATCTCTCCAAAATCAGTCACAGGTTCCGCATGTTCCTTTTGCTGCTCTTCTTTTCTGTTACAGCAAGCCAGTTCGCCATTCTTTACAAGACAACAGCATACAACGGGCCAATCAATTTCACCAATGGTGGTGATATAGCTGTGAGTACCATATGTTCGTTTATTCCAAAAACATCATAAACTTCCCCTTCTGTATGTGGTGTAAATAATATCAGATCATAAATTTTCTGCTGCAGGTATCTTCAGTTGTTCAAGTTGTAGGCCTTGTCCTTTGTTTACATGGAGCTGCTAAAATTTCTCACAGAGCTCAAAACATTGCCGCAATAGCTAGTCGATGGCATGCTTTAGCGACATGCTCGAGTGATTCTACATACGTGAGCACCCCAAATGATTCTGGGAACCTTGTGCCCTTTCCAGCGCATATGTTCCTGAGAGATTACTCGGAAAGTGACTTGGAGTCTATGGAAAGTGGCTCAATGCAAGGCAATTCTCATAACACAGCTCAATTGGCATCTTATATGTCTTCATACCACAAGAGAGAATCGCTTGGTTAGTAAGCTAATGCTTCCTTTAAATTTTGCATTGATAAACCTCGCTTTAAAGCTTCCTTCAAGTTGTGTCGCTAAATCTTTTTTTTTATGCTAGCAGTACATGCATAATGTTTTATTTTCCTTCATACAGTGCTCATGCATTTTATTCTACACTTGTGCACTGCAGTGCTCTATCTGCTAACCAACCCTGGGGGCATCACACTATACGGTTGGATTGTCGACCGGACATTCCTCAACACGATCCTGATGCTCGAGCTAACCCTTGTGCTGTTTGTGCTCAGCAAGACCGTTGTGATCCCAGCGAAAACGTTAGTCAACAGTTACATGAGTTTCCCATGAATGGAGTTTGGCGCAAGCTTTAACATTCCGATTTTGGTTTGAAGAGTGTGACACCCAGACACATAGTAGGGTTTGTACACCACACTGGCGAAGATCGGCGCCACCATCGGCAAAGTTGATCCTTCTTGAAGACTAAAATGAACCCGGATCTGAGAACAGCAAGGTTGGTGTTTCTTGATGATTCCCTGCTTGGAGCTTGATCTTTGGGGGCAATGTCTCTTGAACACAAGATTCCGGCTAACGCGAAGCATGCAATTGTTAGACATGGGTTCCCTTTGATCATTGGACTGTATGTAGGATGTTGGGCTCGGTTGTGTTGTGTACAGTTTTTGGACCCGAAGCCAGCATCCCTCTCCCTCCCCATGTGAAGTGATATGGCTGTGCATATGTACATCTGCTCTTGTATTACCACTTGATATCTATGACAAATTCTTTTTTTAACAGCTTTGTCAATGCTACTGGATTGTGTTGCTGCATATTTTTCTTGGCGTAAAGTGGAAAACAATCGAACAAATAATCTACTGTATATGTTATTGAAGCAAACTTTAGGGAGAACGGTCGCTCTGAAAGCACATGAATTCCCACGTTAGTGACAAGAAAAGGGGATTGAAGAAACATTTATGCCTATAGATATACTTCCTTTTGGCACCATCGATCAGAGATTCCAAAGGCGCACAATGTTTCAGCAGAGCACGCAGAACGACAGTCATCATGGAAATTAAACTAGATAACCAGCGAGCATTAGAACATTTCTCAAAAGGTACCTAACATAGCATCTTACTACAGGCAGAAGATCAGAGAGGTCATTAAAAATCACAAGTTGGCATGCAGCATCTGGAGTTCGAAATCAGCAAGAGATCACAACCCTAAGATCTAACACCCCATGTTTTGGATTTCAGGCTCTTGTGCTTCAGAACTGGCCATCCGTTCTACCCCAGCTCTTAGCTAATGTTGGATCCATCTGAATAGCCACCATTCACAACATCCAAAGGTTATCCAGGACAGATTAACCTAAAGAGGAAGTCAACAAAACTGTCATGAGTGTTAGGTTGACACTTGAATTAGATAGATCATTTAATACTTGCTGAAGTAGAACAGAGAAATTGAATATTAACATGAATAGCAACCCGCTTTGCTGGCAACTTCTAAACAGAATTTCCTGCCAGCAAAAGGCTAGAGGCTGGAGAGATCCTTCGTCTTTTTCCTAGTAGACATTCCGTGCAACGAACCATTATTATCAGTAGCCATCTTCCCCCTTTTCCTCTTTTGCTTCCTGCTGGAGAGGGTGCAGTTCCTCTTCAATTCCAAAACCCCGATTGGCTTGTCAAGGACATCTTCACTTGATTTCCCTTTGCATAACATACCAATCACAGCCCTAGATGGTGTAGGGAGATCACATTCATCTTTTTCATCCAGTGAAGTCAAGGATGCACTCCCGGGGTTTTTCAGCCAATCCATGATAGGGTTTTCTTTATCATATAGTGCAACATCCATCATCAATCTGCAAAGATCGAGCTCTTTTTTCCCCTTGCCATCCTTTTCTTCCTTATCTGTTTTAGATTGTTCGAACCGCAGGTTAAGATTGTATCGGACATAGACCAACTTGTGAAGCTTTTCAGAGGTAAGCTGATTTGTCGCTTGTGCATGCATCAATGCATATGTACTCCAGTTTCGCTCGCACCTACTAGAGGACATACATCAGGACACAATTCGGATCGCATAGCCCTGAAGGAGTTTTACTTCTCCTCCAAAATACGACCACCAAGAAGCTGGGTCCAATGTGCTAGCATTTTTTAACGTCGAGCAATATCTTTGTCAAACCTCCCGCTAGAAGAACGAAAAGTTTCGAACTGGTCCAGTGCCGCCACTGCATTTGCAGGTGACTCTGCAACCTTCTCAATTGCCATCGTGAATGCTTGCATGTAATCTAGATTGCTTGCAAGATCATGCTTGTAGTGGGCTTCAGGATCAAGCACACCAGCTGTAGAAGAAAGAGAGTTAGATAAATTCACAATGGATGAAGGCCATTAAAAATAAGACACACAGTAACTTAGTCCTTACCTGCAATCATAAGAGTGCCATCATATAGATCTGCAACCCTCCTGTCAACCACATCCATGAAATCGTTCAAATCTTCTGAACCCTCCGGGAAAAGAGATTGTAATTCATCCCTAGCAGCAATCATTCTAGGCATAAATCCAGAAATTGACCTAGTCTTAGGTGAGTCTGCGTGCTGAAGTATGGCATAAAGTGGTCGGATTCTATCTAGTACCCATTTGACATCTTCCCACCAGGAGCACCTTATCAAGCAGTCATACGTGTAATCATAATCTGCCTCCCTACTCCAAGGGCCATCTTCCCACTCATTCGAGATCATCCACTACCTGAGCTTGTCTTTGTTATCCCAGTAACTTTGTAGACACATAAAGTCAGTTCCGAACCTTGCGGCATTGGGTGGGATCAACTCTCCACCAATCTTGGTTTTCATTTGAGCGTGCAGAGGTTCAGAATAACTATAGAAAAACCTACATATCCGCTTGGCACTGGAGAGCACCGCATCAACCTTGGGGATATTTCCAATTTCCATCAGCATGAGATTAACAGTATGAGCCGCACATGGCTGCCAAACAATGTGCAGATACTCCTTGATGAGTTGCCCGCACGCTTCCTTGAAGTTTGATCCATTCTGTGTCACAATTTGAACTACGAAGCCTTGCCCAATCTCCTCCACAACCACCTTCCTAATCAATTCATAGAGATACGGAACACTCTGCATGCGTCCGGTGGCATCAACAGACTTGTGAAAGTACATGCACCTATCGCAGGAGATCATGAAGTTTACGATGGTTGTCCCAGTAGGTCCTATCCATGAGTCACACATCACAGTAACACCATACAGATCCCACCAACCTTTCCATTCGGTCACACGCTCCATCAATTCGTCATACTCGGACTGCAGGCATGGCCAATCAATTTCTGAACCTGTAGGAACGTCCTGAACCACCGGACCAAGTTGTTGCGTCAATCTCATGGCCTCTTGGAAATGCGGGCAGTCGGCTTTCTCCCCAGGAATGCCATTGGCATGGAAAAACTTGGCCCAAGCCTGCCCAAGCTCCTTAGCTGAATCCTTTTGGAGAACCCCCTGGAGCCGAGGTGGGGCGGGTGCCCTGCGGCAGGAAAGGTCTGAATATATGCTTAAGTCAGTAGTCACTCTCTGCCTACGACTTGGTGCAGACTTGTTCTTTCCACCAGCAACAGTACGACCTGCAATCCGTGTAGGTAAAATTTTCTTAGACCGACATATTCCACCATAGCAACAATCTGTTAGGGGGAGGAGGGATATACCCCATCATATGAACATCCTATCGGAGACAGGAGGCATGTTGCATCACAGATAATGTTCTCGGAGAAACATTCCACATTTCCACCACAGATCAAGAACCATACAAGTGGTACGTATCATAACCTAGTGCATTTCGTAGACTGAACCAAACAATGTGGCGATCTACAAGTAGGAGTAGGGAGGAAAGCAAAAGGTGTTGGCACTGCCGCAACCCTAACGCCGTTTGAACCCCGACCCACAACAGATGGATGAGCTCTACAGATCGTTCGGGGACGAGTTCGAGTAGAAGGCTATTAATTAACAGTACCTGAGCGCAAGGCCGCGATGCCGGGGGGGCAGCTGCTGCTGCTGCTGTTGCTCCCGTCATCAGAGCCCGACTCCATGCGGGGATTGGAGCTCTTGGTCTGGTTCTGGGGAAGACGAAGAAGCCGCCGCCGGATTGTTGGGGGATGTTCTGTTTCTGAGCGTATTATTGGGCCGTTGGGGGATTTTGGGGGGAGAAGCAAGCAGCAATAATACGGCCCAAGTGAATTTCATGAGGTGGAAAGGCTGCATGAAGGTTTGGGAATTTCCTATTTGCCGCTCGTTGCGGCAAGTTGTCGGAGAAACGCACAGGCGAGCGGGCCAACCGACGCGACTGGGCCGGCCCAGAAGGTTCCCTGAACCGGTTTTTTGTTTTTTATTTTTCTTTGTGGTCAGGTTTTTCTTTTTCATTTTGCTGTTTTCATTTTTTTTCTTTTTCCAGAAATGTTCAAGATTCAAAAAAGTTCAAAATTTGAAAAATGTTTCTGTTTTAAAGTTTTGTTCCTAAATTCAAAAAAGTTCCTTATTTACAAAATATTTCTGTTTTCAAATTTTGTTCTGAAATTTCAAAAATTGTTCGAGTATTTTCTAATTATTTTTTCAAAACAATGTTCACGAATTTTCGAAAATTTTCATTTTTTATATTTTATTTTTCAAGTTAATTTTTATTTTTGAACTTGTTCGAAAATTTCAAAAATTGTTTAGATTTAAAAATATGTTATCATTGTGAAATTTGTTTACAAATTCAATATGTTAGGGGGGGGGGAGGGATATATCCCATCATATGAACATCCTAACGGAGACAGGAGGCATGTTGCATCAAAGATAATGTTCTTGGAGAAACATTCCACATTTCCACCACAGATCAAGAACCATACAAGTGGTACGTATCACAACCTAGTACATTTCCTAGACTGAACCAAGCAATGCGGCGATCTACAAGTAGGAAGGAAAGCAAAGGGTGTTCGCGCTGCAACCCTAACGTCGTTTGCCCCGACCCACAACAGATGGATGAACTCTACAGATCGTTCGGAGACGAGTTCGAGTAGAAGGTTGTTAATTAGCAGTACCTACG